>NC_056745.1:546568482-546900982 GCF_019279795.1 Protopterus annectens | reverse complement strand
CCTATCCCGGCTTTCTACCAATATCAGTAATGAAACTATTATCATGGGAGACACAAATATTAATTGGTCTTCCATTCATTCCCCTGCACACCCCCTAAACATCAACCTATACAAGTACTCTCAGCTCATCAACCTCACTACCAGGCCCTCTAAAGACTTCTCCAGTGGCAGTACCCTAGACTGGATTGTAGTCTCTCACCCCCACTACTATACTAATAGTGGAACTCTTCCTGATTCCCTCAGTGACCACCTTCCCATTTTCACTAGACGTCTTCCTT
Organism: Protopterus annectens; assembly: GCF_019279795.1. Taxonomy (NCBI): domain Eukaryota; kingdom Metazoa; phylum Chordata; order Ceratodontiformes; family Protopteridae; genus Protopterus; species Protopterus annectens. Next base: position 546,900,704 of record NC_056745.1, on the reverse strand, counting down.
CTCCATTACAAGTAACTCATAATTACATCAGCACTCACTACCTAAAAAACTTCAACCCAATAACCTTCTCAGACTCCCTAAAATCAATAAATTGGAACCCCCTAATAACTCTACCCCTGGATAATGCTGTTGCACACTTCAATACAACTTTCCTAAAACTGCTTGATAGTTTTGCTCCCATAAAAACCAAAAGAATAAGAAACAACACCACCCCCTGGCTAACAAAAAACACGCTAACTGCCATGCGACTTAGAGACAAAACCTGGGCACGTTACCAAAGAGACAAAACTCCCACCACCCGTAATGAATTCAAAACACTTCGCAATACAGTTAAAAAGCTTATCACAGCAGATCGACAGAATTATTTCTCCTTACTCCAAAACAACCATAAAACCAATCCTCAAAAATTCTGGAAAGGCATCACTACCCTCCTAAAACCTGGCTCAGCAGAAAACCCAAGCCCAGACCCAAATGCACTAGATATAGATCTGGCCACCCAATTCAGCTCTTTTTTCATAGACTCTATTTCCAAACTAACCTCATCCTTCTCTAATAACACCTCACCCCCTACTTCTGCATCCCCCCCTCTTGTTACCCCCTTCATCTCCAGTCTCTCAACTCCCACCATTCTCCATAAAACCCATTCCTACTTCTACCATAAGAAAACTCTTGCAAAAGCTAAAACCATGCACAAATGCCCCCGATAACATTCCATCATCCTTCCTCAGCATAGCTGCCGAAGCCATTGCCTTCCCCATCAGCATCCTAATCAATCGCTCTATCCAAGAAGGTCTTGTTCCCAAACTCTGGAAAAGGGCTTTCATCATTCACTTGCACAAAGGAGGCAATAATAACAATATTACTAACTTTCATCCCATAGCCATCCTCTCTCCTGTATCAAAACTCCTAGAGAAATGTATCCATCTTCAACTCCTTCCCTCTCTCTTAGATAATAACTTACTAACTTCCACACAACACGGATACAGACCCGGTCACAGCACCATGACTGCCCTCCTTACCTTCCTGGAAACTGTAAATAAAGCCAGAGATTCTGGCTCTACTGTATCTAACCTCCTTCTTGACCTCTCTAAGGCCTTCGATACTATCTCTTACAACCTTCTCCTAACTAAACTATCTAACCTAAACCAATCCCCTTCCTCTCTCAATTGGTTCACCAGCTATCTCTCCAACAGGCAACAAGCTGTCAAGTGGAAAAAAGCCATCTCCTCTTTCCTTAACACACCCACTGGTGTCCCCCAGGCTTCCATTTAGGGTCCTCTCCTCTTCAGTATATTCATAAACGATTTCTTCCACTCAATTCCTCATGCTAAACTTATTCAATATGCAGATGATTCTACAATTATCTGTGCAGCCACATCCATCCCTGCTCTCTTAAAACTGACTCAAGACACCTTCTCTACCACAGAACAGTGGATGAAGGACAAGCATCTAGCACTCAATGCATCAAAAAACAAAGTTATTGTATTTACCCCCTCAAAAACCAACACCATTGATAGAAAACTATTCTCCATCACTAGCCAGAATAATACACCTCTTGAACTGGTATCTGAAACCAAACTACTAGGAGTCCAAATTGATGACCAGCTTAAATTCAATAGCCACCTACAACTAAACATTAAAAAAAACACCAAAAACTTGGCATGCTCTACCGACACAATTGATTCCTCACTGCATCTACTAAGCTCACTCTCGCTACTACATTTCTCATCCCTTCCCTCCTTTATGGTGCCCCTCTCCTAACAAACCTACAATCATTTCTCAAAACAAAATTGTCCTCTTGTTATAATAAAATTGCCAAATTTGCCACTAGCCACAAATCATCTACCCATCACTGTGCATCTCTCCACAAACTTAACTGGCTAGAGCTTCCTAACTATCTCTCCTATACTCAGCTCACTTTTGCTCACAAACTCATTTTTCATCCCTCCCTCAGCTCTACCTTTAAAATGCACCTGCCACAAAGACTCCTAAGATCTAATAACCAAAACCTAATAGAGCTGTACAAACCCTTCACTCTCCAGGACAAAACCTCCTGTCCTTTGCCCTGGCACGCCTATGGAACTCCCTTCCTCCCTCCATCCGTATCACCACCAACCTCCCTGCTTTTAAAAAATCACTGCGCTCACATCTAACATCCTCATGGGAATGCTCCTGCTCTCACCTCTCATAGCCTATTCTCCACTTCCTACAGGCAACTATATCATATATTACCAGACACCAAATAATAAGCCAACTGTAATAACCTCTTATAATTCTCTAATCCTACTATTTCACTCAAGAAACTATATATTTACTACAGCAATGCTTTGTTTTTCTACAAAATTTAACCTAAATTTTTTTATTGCATCCTGCTTAAATCTTGGTTTTCTACAAAATGAAACCTAAAAATTGCATTGTAACTGCTTAATCTTTGTTTTGTGTTGAACCCACAAATGACTGAAATTGTAAACTGCTGTAATCTTTTTGTTACTATTGTTTTGAAGCTTTGTCTTTAACCTACAAATGATTGAAATTGTAAACTGCTGTAACCTTTTTTGTAACCTTTGTTTTGGAGCTTTTCTCCCCAGGACTCCATTGAAAACGGGTTCTTATTGGCCCAATGGACTATCCTGGTTAACCAACTGCAAATAAATAAATAAAGTAAATAAATTTACTGAACTGCAGATTACAAAGATGACAACACCAAAATTGCAATAAACCAAACCATCACATTATCAAAGTTTTTTTTTATACAGGGAAATAAGCCACTTGGCCAACATTTTAACAAAATAATACACCAAAGTATGTTAAACCCCCCCACCAACTAAATATACCAATTCCTGGATCACACTACAGTGGGGAAAAGGGCAAATTTCCCCATGTTGGCCAAGGTAATGTTCAGGTTCAGTTTATTGCACATTCGGTATTGTCATCTTTGGCATAATCAGGTAAATATAATAAATATAAATTATGTCTACTGAAATAGACCCATTATGGGGGGCTGACCTTAGATCCATCTCAAAACTTTTTTTTTGCTTTTACTTTTTTAAAAATGAAAGTTTTCACATATGTAGTAGCATTATGTACACTTGGCAAGCATTTATTTAAAAAAAATCCTTTACGTTTTGAAATGTATACTGGTAATTAATGCTGAAATACTATAAATAATCCATTATAGTGTCAAGCCATGTTGGATGAGAGCATATGGGAGGGAACTACTGTTTGCTTGACCTTATTGCTTCTAATAATTTTAGAACATATATAAAAATATAAAAAATGAGCTATTGAAAAGTAATATGCTCCTATGTGAGACATAACTTTTTTTCAGAATGAGATAGTATTAAAATCTTTTGATGAATATATTTACTTATGTTCTGATTGACACATCATATATCAGCTGCATTCTGTCATTGTTTGTTTTTTATTCTTCTAGTGGTATGATGCGCTTAAAGCAGTTGCTCGATTACCAACAGGAATTCCAAAAGAATGGAGGCAAAAGGTAAGTAAAACACATTTGCATTAGCTGTACTTGGTAGTACAAGTATATAACTGAGTTGTATCTGTTATTTTTTTATGAATCCAGCAGAGGAGCCTTCCTGTTTATTTCACTAATCCCTGAGAGGGCAAGTCAAGGAAAAGAAAAAAAAAATACATTTCCATGCTCTAGCATAAAAATGCACAAAAACAAGGAGGATGCAGGGAAGGAGTGGCTACTGCAGCAGTGGTCATGTGAATTGTTACTATTATAGTAAGATTAACTAAACAGCTGTACTATGTTCTTCGTGTGGGTCATTGATGCAGAAGCCTTAGCTATATGGGTAGAATACCATAGCTTAAAGTCGCTGGAAGGTGGAAGAGGAAGGGTCCAGGAACCCCCGGGGAATAGTCCTAGCAAAGCCTGTCTGAAACCTGTACATGGGATCTAGTTTAATAGTGCTTTGTAAAAATGGGAACAGAGGACCAAGTTGATGCCTCTTGAATACTTCAAGGTCCTACCCTTTCCAAAAAGATATAGATCAAGACAAGACCATGGTAGAGTGAGCATTGACCCTGCCTGGAATAGTGTTGTGGTGGGAATAACAATAGGTAATAGCCCAAGACAACCATTTTTATTTATTCAATTTATTTATTCTTTATTGTCTGAGTTAGCTCTAGGCTGCTAGCCTCTTTTCAGTGGAGACCCACAGTGGTATGTGTACTACTAGGGGAAATTTGGCCAGGACATTGGGGAACTTCCCCTACTCTTTCATGTACGGGGATGCTGTTTACAGCTGCACTTCCTCTCTTCCATTCCGGGCATGAAGTGGCCCAGGGAAGCAGGAACTGGTGAGAGTAAGCATGGAGGTCTGAGAAGGAGATGTTGCTGAACTGAATTCTGATAGTCAATCAGCAGAGGCATTATTCTTGTTGGAGAAAGAGTCAGAAGTTAATGAGGCACTTGCAAGAGCTAACAGAGGGTCAGAAGTATTAGAAAAGGCAGTCAGGCCTTTTAAAGACCTATTGAAGAAGTTGGAAGGATGTGTAGAAAATTTAGAGGCTGTATTTCAGCATAGCCTTTTTGAGTCCACATGAGTTGTTACAACCTCCAGTTGGGAGAGTTGCAGAATGATTATCTTAAGGAGATGATTGTGCATAGTGAACCTGAAAGTGAAGTGGTGTCATCTTGGGGCAACGATGTGGACAGAATCCAAGAGGAGGAAGTGAAAATAAAACTACACAAGGTAAAAAAATTGTATGCAAGGATGGTGAAAGAAGGCAAGAAACAATAGGGGGAGAGGGAGGAAGAGAAGTTGTGAAGAAGTTTGTTGTACGTCTCAGCAGGTATGGAACACAGTTACTGCAGCCTTGGGAATATCATCTAACAAGATATGAGCCTTTATTCACCTAAACAGAGAGACTTTTTGTGACATTATATTTGAGACTGGGCAATATATGGAAAATTTCTTAGGGAGGTTTAAAAAAAGAAAGAAAGAAAAGAAAGAAAGTCCATGGAATTCTTATGTGGTACAGACTTCTAATAGACTAAATTTACTGTACAGTTTTGAATGAGGTGGATAAGGAAGCATTGGAAGACTGTTTGTTTAAAAACTATGTGCAAAGAAGTGATGGACCCTACAAAAATGTATGATCATAGAGGCTTATGGACTGGAGGGTGGGACTGTGGGATTATTCTGAAGATGGAAAAAGGTATTGTTGTACATATTCCAAGTATAATAATTGCTCAAGGAAGTATAGGTTATGTAAGATACAAGGGACAGCTGAAAACTTTTTTTTTGTGGAAAGAGTGTTCATTTATTAAGCAACTGTGATAAGAGAAGATGTTTTGTTTGTAGAAAAGTGGGACATGAAGCAAAGAAATGTCAATCGATATGTAAAAAATATGGGAAAACGGGACATGACTCAGTTAATTGCGATGAACAACCACATGTTGAGCAAAAAGAGCAGACGCAGGAACATGTATAGGAAGTAGCAGAAAATGGTAAGCATGAAAATGAAAAACAAAATATCATACAAGAAGAATATGAAAACACAACGTAGAAAGGCAATGTGAATAATGAAGGTGAGGAATTAATACTAGAAACACGTGAAGAGGAAGATAGTAATTGGAAAATAGTAAGAGCTAAAAGAAATCTACTAGGGAGAAGAGTGAAAGGAAAAGAAAATAGAAAGTTAAGGGGTAAGATAAAAATATAATACATCTGGAAGAAATAGTATAAAAAAATGTTAAAAGAAGATTAGGTGTATTGGAATGGTGTATGCTACTTGACATGCATGTAATTATCATAGAGGATACAAGAATCTTAATGGAGGATGAAAGGAATCTAATGGAAACCTATGGGCTGGGAAAATTGGAACACAGGGAAAAGATACATGTTCTTGGATTGCTGTATTATGTAATGAAACAGTCTTAAGTTGTACTTTAGTAGAGCTAGGCAGAATAACAGTGTTAGATATAAGATATAAAAAGGATATATACAGAATTATTGCAGTGTATGCATATGTTACTAAAGAAGGAAGCGAAGAAATGTTCACAAAGTTATGTGGGAGTAAATATGCAAATAATATTGGTAGGATATTTTAATTGTGTTGTGAGGAAATGAAAGAAAAGAGAGCGACGTTAAAACAGTTTATGAAATGAAAACTGGAAAGTTATTTATATATATATATATATATGTTTACTATCAAAATGTCGGTCACCCATCATCGAATGTACATACTGTCGACTCCTTTATGTGAAAGCCGTAATGCCGATTCCTCAAAATAGCGAAAAAACACTGAACATTGACATTTCCGACTGCTCCACACCACAAAACAAGTGCTACCATGGGTCAAAAGGGGGGGCGAGATTTTGCATTTCGGAATATTGGTGTTCGACATTATCAACAGTCGCAGTTCGGAGTTCACGTTAGTGGTGTCGGCAAGGGGTGATTGACATTTTGATAGTGAACCATGTATATATATATATATATATATATATATATATATATATGGGATAATATACACTGGACATAAAAAAGAAAAGAGAAATTGATTGTTTTATATTATCTAATACTTTGAAAATTATAAAAAGAGGAACAAAAGAAACAGATGTTCTTCGTGTTAAACTGTTGCAGTCATCACATTTGTTATCCCTGCCAGGGTAGCACTCGGCTGGCCAGAATACCAGAGGCTTAGTATTTCTGCATCGGTTGCTGTTACTTCAGGACGGACGTCAGGTCATCAGTAGTATAAGGCAGCTGACGCCATTACATCAGTCTTTCTTGCCGTGGACCCAGAAGCAGCACGCACGAGTGCCGGTCGGTTGCTACCTGATTTTCATCTACCGATTTGAAGCTGAAGTCTTCTAAAGCTAAGTATCCGTTTATGTCAGAAAAAGTTAACAATTGTCTTGCCTGTGGAAAGCAAATACCACACCGAGACTTTCATTGTTATTGCATCACTTGTTTAGTTCCAGACCACAACGTCCCCCACTGTCGCTTCTGTGCTTTCAGTGCCAGAACTGTCCATCGTCAGGCCCTTATTATTGCTAAATATTTTCACTTACAGTCCTCCAACTCCGATATGCCTTCGGTAAGCCATCCGGCAGCAGTTCTTCTGAAAAAATGTAAAACTAAAGACAGAGATAGACCGCACAGGTCCAAACCTACTGACGATGCCTCCGTTAAGCTAGTCATCAGTTCTCTGGCCCTCAGTGAGGTGCTTTTGCAGCTCCTGATGCCCGCTTCTGTGGATTCGCAGGCAGCTACCAAGACCCTTTCAGAGTCTGGTATGCCGCAAAACTCTTCAACAACGGATCCTGCAGTCATCTCTACCTTGGATGGGTCCAGAGCCACTGAGCAGGCACCAGCTTCCAAGGAAGTCCTTCGCACTACCGATTCTCGACACAAACCAACGTCTTCTTTCACAACTACTGTTCTTTTGAAAGCTAATGAGTTTCTTAGGCCCAGGGTACGAACCACACCCAAGAAACCGAAGACCCAATCTCAGGCACCTGCTTCCTTGCCTCAGTCTGAAATGCTTAAAATAGCAGAAGACCTTATCATGCTGATCAGGGGAAGCCAAGCTACCCCTCCAAAAGGAAAAATGATCTTTCCCCTATGGTTTTGCCTGATCAAGAGTCTGATGACTCTCATGCATCTGAATATGAAGACATGCAACCCCTCTATACTTATGAGGATTCTGATGCAGAGGATTCCATCCCTTCTGCCTCTCCCCTAGAGGATTTTTCTTTTGGGGAAACCCTTCATACTGTAAGGGAGCATTTCGAATGGGAGAGTCAGGACTACCCACAGTCTAAAAAGAGACTCAGGAAATTCTTACATATTCCACAGCACAGACCCTTGGCCATCCCCCCACTCCTGGATGTTGTGGAGGATGTTTTCCTGGAATGCAGCTTGACTCCTGACATCCTCCCTCCTGCACTTAGAAAACCAGATGGGTACTATAGAGTCCCTGACTCACACAAATTTCTTTTTAAAAATCCTACTGCTGACCCTTAGGTAATTTCTCAAGGGCCTAAAGTTGTTAAAGCAGCCTCTGCTAAGCATCCCATCCCCTCAGATAGGGATTCCCGAGCACTAGACAGATGTAAAAAAGTATATACCTCAGCTACTCTTGCTATCGGACCACTAAACTGTCAGTTCCATATGCTAAAATTTTAGCAACATACCCTGGAACTCCTCAAACAAAAAATGTCTTCCTTTCCTGCTTGTGCAGAATCTAAAGAGTTACAAGAGTTAATGCATTCTGCAAGTCAAGTAACTAAACACACCTTGCACTGTGGTTTTGATGCCGTAGAAGCTTCTTGCAGGGCAGCAGTCACCAGATCTGTCATTAGAAGGCATGCATGGTTTAAGGAACAGCCCTTGCCAGACCATGTCAAATCTAAATTGTTGGATGCCCCCTTGCACAAAGACAACTTATTTGGCACTAAGGCAGAAGAGGTCTTAAAAAGATGGAAGAAAATGCAAAATCTATGCAGACAGTTAAGGATTTCTTACAGGTCCAGCCACCCAGGTTCAGCAGGCATTTCTCCACAAACCACTGGTCCTTTCCTGCTCCCACTAAGCCGGTCCAGCCCAGACCCCGGGGAAGCAGACCCTCCCAGACAGCAGCCACAGGGAATGCAGAGATCTAAGCTGTGGACTACCTCAACTTCAAAAGCAGGGAGTTCTAAGCCACTCCCGTATGGTAAGAACTCATAATGACTCACCTCCCCCACCCCCTCCCTCTGCCCACCTTCACTTTCCCCCTAGCAGGAAAACTGTCCTTTCATGCAAGCACCTAGGCCACCATTACCAATGACCACTGGGTTCTCAACATAGTGTCCCAGGGATACAAATTTTCTTTCCACACCCTTCCTACCCCAAAAGGGTTCCCAGAGCTACCTCCAAACCAGTGGGCAGAGGCGCAAATGCAAGTCCTTTCCCTGCTCTCTCTGAGGGCAGTAGAGCATGTTCCTGCAGAACAGAGAGGCCAGTGTTTCTATGGCAGACTTTTTGCTACCTGGAAAAGAGGGCACCTGGCACCTCATCCTTGATCTATCCATTCTAAATACCTTCCTGGTGATCCCAAAATTCAAAATGCTCACCCTCCAGCAGCTGCTACCCATGCTCTCTAAGGATGCTTGGTTAGCCACCCTAGAGCTAAAAGAGGCCTAACTCCATATTCCTATGAGGGAATCAGGAAATATCTCAATTTCGGGGCAGGATCTCTGCACTTTCAGTTCTCTGCGGTTCCCTTTGGCTTATCTACTGCTCCCAGAGTTTTCACAAAATCTGGCTCTGGCCATTGCCTTTTGCAGACAAAGGAATATCCAGATTTACCCATACTTAGATGACTGCCTAATTCAGGCAGACAGCCAGGAAAAGCTGCTCAAGCACCTGGCCTTTGTAAAGTCCCTACTATCCTCCCTAGGGTACACAATCAGCAAAAAGAAATCCAAACAGGTGCCCGCCCAAAGGATTATATTCCTGGTAGCAAGCCTGGACACAGCATCCCAGATGGCGTTCCTTACACCAGAAAAGCAAAATTTCCTAATAGCCTACTTCTCTGAACTAGCCACCAAACCCTAGCTGTCTGCAAGGAAGATCCTGCAAGCTCTGGGGGTTCATGGCATCTTGCATACTACTCATTCCATATGCCAGACTGCATATGAGGAAACTTCACTGGTACCTAAAAAGCCTTTGGTGTCAACACTCTCAGGACCTGGAGACTCTTCTACCTATAATTCCTTGCCTCAGAAAAGATTTTCTTTGGTGGGCAACAGCATGCTCCCACAACAAGGGACTACCTTTCTCACCACCCCTCACCACCCAAACCCTCACCACAGACGCATCAGACTATGCCTGGTTTGCACATCTGGATGGCAGGTGCATACAGGGCCAATAGAGCACAAAGCAAATCCCTCTGCACATCAGTCAAAAAAAGATGATGGCTGTCCTTGATAGCTTTCAAGCCCCTTCTATCCCCAGGGGCTCTCCTGATCAAAACAGGCAACACAACTGTAATGTGGTATCTCAACAAGCAGGGAGGGACTCACTCCTACCCTCTCTGCAGGCTGGCCATGACCCTTTGGCACACAGCCTCTGCCATGCAACTCCACCTGTTAGCACAATTCCTACCAGGTTCTCTCAACTCTCTGGCAGACCAATTAAGCAGAAATCTTCTGGATGCACACGAGTGGCAGCTCAACAGGAGAACTTTCCCCTAATAACTCAGAAATAGGGCACCCCGAAGGACAACCTCTTTGCCTCCCACACCAACCATCAGCTCAGCAAATTCTGCACCAGGGAGCATCACTGCATGGCTTGGAAAGTGGATGCCCTGTCCTTCCCCTGGGTCAGTCTATCGGTCTATGCCTTTCCCCCACTACCTCTCATTCCCAGGGTACTGCTCAAAATAAAGGAGAAAAAAACAAGGACAATTCTTACAGCTCCAAACTGCCCTTGCCAGCACTGGTACCCCTTATTTCGCAGCCTGTCCCCATTGCCGCCATGGCATCTTCCTCAGATTCCAAACCTCCTGACCCAGAGGGAAGGGAAATTCATGCATCCCCAATTGCAGACACTCAATTTGGCAGCTTGGCTTATTCCCTAACCCCCGATCAATCTGCCAACATCAGTAAACAGGTTCTAGATGTTATATGGTAGGCCAGACACCATAGCACTAGAAAGTCTTATGCTGACAAATGGAAAAGATTCTGCATCTGGATTCAGGTTAAGGGAGCCAATAAGGCACAGCCCTCCCTCCCTCTTATCCTGGATTACTTAGCTGACCTACTACACAGTGGCCTGTCTTTTCCTCTATTAAAATTCATGCCTCTGCTATCTCTACTTATTTTCCCAGTGAGCAGCCCCTTTTCTCACACCCCTTGATCAAACAATTCCTTAGGGGCTAGCAACTTGAAGCCACCCAGAAGAGCACCAACCCCAGCTTGGGACCTTTATTTTGTGTTGGAAAAGCTCACCCTGCCCCCTTCGAGCCAGTTTCTTCTGCAGAGCTAAATTTCACTCCTGGAAGACAGCCTTCCTTCTGGCCATCACTTCAGCCAGAAGAGTCTCCGAGCTGCAAGCACTCATGGCTGTAGAACCCTTCATCATCTTCCATACTGACGGGGTATCCCTCAGAACTAACCCATTCTTCATGCCCAAGATGGTGTTCGGTGTGGCTCTCAACCAATCCATTCATTTGCCCACCTTTTTCCCTAATCCCCAGAACAAGGGGGAAAGGATCCTGCATCTCTAGATGTGCATAGACAGCTTAGATTCTATCTAGACAAGACTAAATTCTTCAGAAAGTCTGATCAATTGCTGGTTAGCTTTGTTACAGGAGCAGAAGGCAAAGACGTCTCCAAACAAACCAGTTCCAAACGGATAGCACACTGCATCCATTTCTGCTACAAACAACATGGAAAGCCTCCCCCCTAGGGGGTCAGGACTCACTCCACCAGAGCAGCCTCCACCTCTGCAGCTGTCCTCAGAGGAGTCCCCACCAGGGACATCCTGGAGGCTGCCACCTGGACATCTGTTCACACTTTTACCAAACATTACCAAATCCAGGGCAGGGCTTGCCTCTGCAGTCTTGCAGGGCATCCTAGCCAGACCCTAGTTTCCTTGACTGCCTCCACCCATTTCATCAGTTTTGGGAATCAACCCAAATGTGATGACTACAACAGTGAAACACGAAGAACATAGTACAGTTGTGTACACTTAAAATGTAGATGTTCGAGTGTATTCACTGTTGCAGTCCTGGTTTCCCTCCCTCCATCCCTGTTTTTTCTTCTCTTTCCTTACAAGGGACATATTGGTATTTACTTTCTACTGATGGGGTTCTTCCACCAGAACCTGGCTCCTACTTGGGGGCTCCTGACAGGGTAGGGCAAGAAAAACTGATGTAATGGCATCGGATACCTTCCTTTATACCACTGACGAACTGACGTCAGTCCTCAAGCGACAGCAACCGATGCAGAAATACTAAGTCTCTGGTATTCAGGCCGGCTGAGGGCTACCCTGGCAGGGATAACCCAAATGTGATGACTGCAACAGCGAATACACTCAAACATCTACATTTATGGTAAGTGTACACAACTGTACTTTTCTCAGACCATTTTGCTGTATGGCTAGAAGTAAAGGAAAAGGAAGAATACATAAGTATAAGTAAAGGCATTAAAAGATTGAATGAAAAAGATTTAAATGAAGAGAGAAAAGAAATTGATAGATTATGGGAAGGTCATATAGAAATGAGAATATTTTATAAAACTTGTACTGATTGGTACTTAAGTTTTAAAGGGAAATATAAACAAGTTGTTTTCTAGAATGTCGAGCAAAGAAGAGAGAGAGAAAGAAAAGCAAAAATATAGGTTGTTAAGGAAAACAGTATTCAGAAAATGAAGGAAACCTATGAAATGAATCAAGAGAAGATTAAGAAAATGTTATATAAGCAAAGGTATTTTTTTACAAGGGAAAAAAGTAGCAGCTCCGTATTTCATAGGTTGATACTAGGTTATCGGCCCTAGGGCCTATACAAGCCTAGCCATAACAATTCCCTGGATATTTCTTCCCACAGTATTTACTTCCCTGGACCCCTATCTAGCAAGGACGACTGACGTGATCCCCGGGGTGAGTTTCCTATCTCCCATCAAATCGTCAAGGTTCCTTTTGAAGAGGGCCAAGGAGGCACTCTGCTTGACATGTATGGGCAGTCTATTCCAGAGTATGAGGAGTCTCTGGGTCAGGAACCTATCCCTCCAGCATGTTTTGTTCATTGTGATGACAAGGTTTAGATCCCTGGAGCGTGTGGCTCTGAGGGATTGGGATTTCTTTAAGTGGAGCATGTCCAACAGCTCAGGGTTTGATATGGCCTTGTATGTTAAGCAGAGATCGCCTCTGAGTAGACTATATGCCACAGAGTATAGCTGGAGTTTTTTTTAGATGATCAGCATCTGCTTTAGGCCTGTGATTCTTTTAGTGAAGTATTTCTGCAGCCTTTCCAGCTGTTGCAGATGTCTTGTGAGGTACATACCAAATGGGGCTTTGTACTCTATAATGGGTCTAATGAGGGATGAGTACAGTGGGACAATGACCTCCTTTTTTCCTGGATGAAAAGCCCTTAGTGATGAGGTGTGCCACATAGAAGGATTTCCTGACTGTTGTGGCGATGTGGTTATCGAAGGTGAGACCACTGTCCACCTGTGTCCCTAAGTCTCTTATCACACTTTCGGTGTTCAGTGTACTGCCACCTATGTGGTAACTCATAGGTACATGTTTTTCCCAAAGGGGATAACTATGCATTTCTTGGCATTAAACTTGAGCCCATGGCTCTGGCACCAGGCATCTGTTTCTGTAAGGCCCTTTTATTTGAGTAAAATGGTGAGAGAAAATGAGAGGATGATGAAAATTTAAAGACTTGGAAATGGAGAAGGCTACGGCATTAGATGGAATTGAGTATCGTATGTAGTATAATATGAAAAATTGGCAAAAAGTATACAATGGATATAAAAAGTGTACACGTCTGTTAAAATGCGAGGTTTTTGTGATATAAAAAAATGAGACTGCAATAAATCACTCAAAACTTTTCCCACATTTAATGTGACCTATAGCCTGTACAATTCAATTGAAAAATAAACAAATCTGTTAGGGGAAAAATATAAAAAAATAAAAAAACGTACAATAAGCTGGTTGCATATTTGTGCACACCCTTAAACTAATACTTTGTTGAAGCACCTTTTGCTTTAATTACAGCATTCAGTCTTCTTGGGTACACACCTGCCATCAATTAAAGAGACTCTGATTAACCCCCAAAAAAGTTCAGCTGTTCTAGTAGGATTTTCCTGACATTTACTCAGTTGCTTGCTACAGCAAAAGCCATGGTTTGCAGAGAGCTTACAAAGCATCAAAGAGATCTCATTGTTGAAAGTATCAGTCAGGAGAAGGGTACAACAAATTTCCACAGCATTGGATATACCATGGAACACACAGTAAAGACAGTCATCAAAAAGTGGAATAAATATGGGACAACAGTGACATTGCAAAGAACTGGATGTACCTCCAAAATTGATGAAAAGACAAGACAAAAACTGGTCAGGGAGGCTGCCACAAGAACTACAGCAACACTGAAAGAGCTGCAGTAATTTCTGGCAAGTACTGGCTGTGTACTACATGTGACAACAATCTCCTGTATTCTTCATATGTCTGGCCTATGGGATAGGGTTGCAAGATGGAAGCGTTTTCTTACACAGAAAAACATCCAGACCTGGCTAAAATTTGCAAAAAAATACATCCAGTCTCCCAAAAGCATGTGGGAAAATGTTATGGTCCGATGAGACCAATGCTGAACCTTTTAGCCACAATTCTCAAAAACAGCACTTAGCATCATCAAAAGAACACCATCCCCAAGGTGAAGCATGGTGGTGGCAGTATCGTGCTTTGGGGTTGCTTTTCTTCAGTTGGAACTAGGGCTTTAGTCAAGATGGAGGGAATTATGAACAGTTCCCAATACCAGTCACTATTGGCCCAAAACCTTCAGGCGTCTGCTAGAAAGCTGAAGATGAATAGGAGGTTCACCTTTCACCATAACAATGACCCCAAGCATACATCCAAATCAATAAAAGAATGGTTTCACCAGAAGAAAATTAACGTTTTGGAATGGCCCAGCCAAAGCCCAGACCTAAATCCAATAGAAAATCTGTGGGGTGACCTGAAGAGGGCTGTGCACAAGAGATGCCCTCACAATCTGACAGATTTGGAGCACTTTTGCAAGGAGGAGTGGGCAAATATTGCCAAGTCAAGATGTGCCATGCTGATAGACTCCTACCCAAGAAGACTGAAAGCTGTAATTAAATCAAAAGGTGCTTCAACAAAGTATTAGTTTGAGTGTGCACACTTATGCAACCAGCTTATTGTACATTTATTTTTCTCCTAGCAGAATTGTTTTTCAATTGAATTGTGCAGGTTATAGATCACATTAAAGGTGGGAAAAGTTTTGAAATGATTTATTGTGGTCTCATTTTTTATATCACAAAAATCTGGCATTTTAACAGGGGTGTGTACACTTTTTATATCCACTATATTTCGTAGAGGTTTAAAATGAATGGTTAGAAAAAGGAATGAAAGAAATATGTATGGGGCCATAACATGTATATGGAAGTAGGAGAAGAAGAAAGACATTAGGAACTGGAGATCAAGTAGTATTGTACTATACAGATTATAAAATGTTTGAGAATAATAGGGAAAATAGTTTACTATCAAATGACTGAAAATCAAAAGGCTGAATCCGTAAAGACTGAAAATTCAAAATACTGAATACATTTTTAATGCAAGAGGCAAGCTCCCCTCAAGATCACACATTCAGTATTTTGAATTTTCAGTCTTTTCGGGATTCAGTCTTTTGGTTTTCAGTCATTTGATAGTGACAGTGGAAAGTAATGTATTGGTTGGAGATGTAAATAAAGCGTTCTGCAGAATACAAAATTAAGGAACTGTGGAGTATATTAAAACATAATGTAAGTGACAAAATAATAGTTATAAGATCACTATATGGGAATAATATTAAAATAAAAGTAAATGGGTGGTTCAGTAAAGAAATTACAATAGTGTGTGGGATAATTATTTGGGGTCTATATGACTAGACCGAAAGTGAATGTATGTACATTGACACATTTATGTCGATGTACATACTGAGCGAAACACCTAAATGGTGAAAACCGGAACACCGAACGTGTTTCATCATCATAATGTGCCACACAGCAGGTAGGTAAAATCTAAACTAAATCATTAAATTAATTAGCTTTTGCAGGGGGGGCAAGCCCCCCTACACCCCCCACACACCCCCTACTTAAATATACCAACTCCGAGACCGCACTACAGTGGGGAAAAGGATATATTTCCTTATCCCCACCATCATGCTGCTAGCTATGAAACACGTTTGGCATTCCGATTTTCGCCGTTAGGTGTTTCGCTCTGTATGTACATCAACATAAATGTGTCGATGTACATACATTTGCTGTTGTGATCTTTCGGTCTAGTCATATAGACCCATTTATTTGTGTCAGCTATGAATGTAATTGCAAATGCAGTGAATAGAGTACTGAAAATAGCAAGGTATAGGATAATATAGGGGGTTTATGTCCCAGTTATTCTTACTTATGCAAACAATGTGGTGTTAATTACTAAAAACAAGAAATGGATGTTACAAGGAATTAAGAAATTAAATAAGTATTTAAATATGCTTGGTCTAAGCATCAGCAAAGATAAAAGTAAAGTAACCGGATTATAGGGAGAGTTAGAAGGTATTCACTTCAATGATCAAGAAGTAGATATTCTAGGAATAATGTTTGGAGTTAATACGAAGAAGGAAACACAATGGGAGAGGCTGATTCAAAAGCTTAGAGAAGTATGCATAATTTGGAGGTCATATAGATTTTCATATAAGAAAAAGGTTTATTTAATGTACTCTGTTTTGTTAGGCAAGATTGCCTATTTAGCAAGTGTATATATGATCCTGTCTAAATATGAAAAAACTGCTATTGATTATATTTTCATTCCTAGGGGGGATCAAGATTATACCGTATAAGGAGAGGAATTTTGTATGTGCAGGGAGGAGGATTAGGATTTATAAATCTATTGTACATGCAGCTTCATTGAATCTGTATAAATTGTTGAACCAAGTGAAAGAAGAAAACATGACCATAATAAATGATATAATGAAAATCAAATAAAAAGATGTTTGGGGAAGGTTAAGACATGGGAAAAGATGGAAGAATAGTGTTAACAATGAGATTAAAGAATATCAAAATTAAATATTATTATGGAAATTGAAAATAGGGGGTGTGGAAAAAAAACAGAAAAGAATGGTATGAAAATGTAATGAGGGAATGTTGTTATATTTATCCATAGAAAAACATGCATAATGGAAAAATAAATGCAATTAAAATATGGCATAGATGGAGCAAAAATGTATGAATGTAAAGATTTTATGTGGTTGTTAATGATAAGTAAACTGCCTGTTAAAACAAATATGCCCTATAAAAGAATTCCGGGAAGAGTATGTAACCATTGTCAAGAGACTGTAACAATGGAACGTGTTTTCTTAAATTGTATGAGAGTTCGAAAATTGTGGGGAAAATTGTATGAAATTATTGTGTTGAATGATCCTAAAACTGAAAAAGACATGAACATGATAGAATATGGATAGTGTGGTAACAAAAGAACAAAGAAAGTGGAAGAAATTCATAAAAAATATGTTTTATGTTTTGTGGGTCATATGAAATGAAAGACTGAATAAGATCAAATATAATGGGAAATGGGTATTAGCAGAAATTTTGAAAAAGATACGTTTTTGGTTGTGGAAAAAAGAGTGGGAATATTTGAAGAATTGGAAATATGTGAAGTTATGGATCCCTATCAAATTATTGAAGTTTAAAACTTCAAAATTCATATGGTAGGGACCATGTGATTGAAGTTTTGTAACTTTGAACATTTTGAATGGATATTGCGGTACAGTGCGGAATGGGAAATTTACTCTCTTCCGCAATGTAGTGCGATCTCAGAGCAGCCAAACATGTGGGGATGCAAGGGTCCCCCTGCAAAAACATTAAAAATAGAAATTTTTTAGTTTGTTTATTTATTTATTCTTAATGTTCCAAATTCTGAACCCGCGGTGGTAGTGCTGCAGTAGCGTTGTCGCCTCATAGCAAGACGTAGTCCCGTTCGATTCTCAGCTAGAGCGTCTTCTGTGTGGAGACATACGTGAATGGGGCATGCCTACGTTGAAAGTTGTGCGTCAGGGCTGGTAACCAGGTACGTAAAAATCCACTACCAATCATTAGCGGACCGGAGTTCCGCTGTGGCGACCCCTAACCGGGAAAAGCCGAAAGACACAAACAAACAAACAATGTTCGAAATTCTGAAACTTCGATCATATGGTCTCGGCCATATGAATTTTGATAATCTAACATACATCCAAAGTTATTAATGTTGTAATGTAAGATGTAAGCAATTGTAAATGTATATATTGTAAATAATGGTAATACTGTATGTAAGCGTTATATTCAATAAAGTGCCTCTACTCTTTGGAAGAGAGGAAGTGAAACACTTTCTGGAGCTGCTAGGTGGTGCTGGAGGTCTTGTGCTGCACCTCTGGGAATCCCATGATGGTGGAGAGTGCAACAGAGCTGGAGAGAGAAGCAGGAGAAAACTTGCTCAAGGAAGGAAAAGGAGATAAAATAACTTTTACAGAGATGGAAAATGAAGGACTTGGAGATATTAGGTCTGATCATTTTGATGAGTGACTAGGCAGAGCCAAAGGAAGGAGAAGGTAGACTGAGTAACATGGTGGAGAAAAGGAAGAAGAAACTGAGAGAGTGGAAACACAAAACAACTGCTGGTGAAAGGAAAACAGTGGAGGTGTTCTCAGCTGATGGAGTAGCCAGTTTTCAGGGTTCGACTCTATAACAGGGTTTTTTGTTACAAGAAATAAGAAGGTATACAGATGCAGCAAGGCAAGAAAGAATGGAAGAGGGGATTGATAGGGGGCAAACAGTTGCAGTTTCTCAACAGCCACAGGGAAGACTACCAGTAGTGGTAAGAATAAAAAGTAAAAGTGATGGCAGTTTGAGCAGGTATTACATTTTGGATAGTATTATTTTGGCACTAGAATTTAATGTTAAAGAGCATTATTTGGAAGCTGGTAATTTTTGTGTAGTGTCATTTGAAAGCTTTATCTTGATGGATGACTTTGACTGAAAAAAATGCAGTAGCACCATGGAATGACTATTTATATTTAGAGTTTAGGTCTACAATTAAAAAATAAAATAAATGTCCAGTTTAGGGCTTCAGATATGGATGAGCCTGAGTTAAAACCTTTTTTTTACTATGTGTACTTGAAATTAAAAAAAAATGTGATGAAAGAAATTTATTGACTGGGGGGTTGGAAAGTGTGGGTAACAGTGGATGTTAAGGATGGGAAAATTCACCATAATTTTGAATGGTACGAGTGGATTTGTTAGGTACTGGTGTCAACCCAAAGCATGTTATTTCTGTGCAGTTGAAAATCATTTAGCCCAAGACTGTAACAAATGAAGGTGTGGCCAATGCAGGAAGAGAGGGCATAGGAAATGTAAAGAATTTGGAAACTTCTGATTTGACAGTCCCATTTCAGAAGAGGAAAGAGTAGATGAATAGGAAGAGCTCAGAAGAAGACCAGATAGTAAGAAATATTACAGAAGATGGGGCAGCACAGTGGCACATTGGATAGCATTGCCGCCTTACAGCAAGAAGTCTCCTGATTTGATTCTCGGCCAGGGTGCCTTCCGAGTGCATGTCTTCCCTGTGTTTGCAAAGGTTTCCTCTAGGTTATTTAGCTTTCTCCCACATTCCAAAGACAGGCAGTAGGTTGAATGGATACTCTAAATTGGCTGTAGGTGTGTGTGTGTGTGTGTGTGTGTGTGTGTGTGTGTGTGTGTGTGTGTGTGTGTGTCTGTGTGTGGTGTAAACATTGGCTCTAAATAATTGTCACTGTTGAAGTGACACTCTGGCCGCATGTGCAAAAACTGGAAAAAAGGGTTGTGGATAGCTGAATGGATGTTGCAAGAGAAAGGTTAAACAATAAAGAGGTATTTAGGGTAGCAGTAACAGTTCAAAGTCAAGTGATTAATACACAGTTAGAGACCTGATTTGCAATTTTAGAACGTGAAGAGGGAGAAATTGGGAGCATGGTAACATAGGAATTTTAGCCTTAAATGTAAATAGGAGGGCACCAATACAAAGGGCAGTCACTCTCGTAGATGTTAGTCTTACTAAATGAGTGTGGTAATCCCTCACGAACAGCTGGGTTACCAACGCTTTTCAGCTCGATGTAACTACAGCACTTCTCCTCTTCACTTATAAATAATATGTCATGTCCATAAACCAACGATAGTTCCAGTAAAAGTATCCAAACTTGTACTCACAGGATGAATAGATAGCAGGCAGCTTCTAATAATTAAAACTTTTATTGCAGATAAATGGCTAGCGCTTTCACCCGTAGGCTTCCTCAGGCCAATGACATTTAAACAAACACTTTATCTTTATATACACATTATATCCTCCTTCCTTTGATGTCATATCCTATATAAATTATCCTATATAAATGATCCCATATAAATTGATGCAATAAATGCTATACTTTCTATTAAATACTTATATATAAAAAACATAGTCACAAATATTTACTACATCAAATATCTAAATTTAAAAACAATAAAATCATAAAATTCATTTCTACTTATGCCATTTAGTTTGTGTATATATATATATATATATATAACTAAATAAGTGCAAGTGCTTATTCTATACTAGTCATTTCATATAATAACATATATATGCAAAATTAGTGAACCTACAATAAAGGGCAATGTCCACGTTCTAATATTATATACATCATATTATGTTTGTTTTATAGCTTCCTCGCTTTCAACACTGGTTTAATTGGGACCCTATCATTTAACCCTGGTGTATGATCCGCCCTAAGCCTAATGATCCATTTCGTCTCATTTTGTTCTATTTTATTAGATATATCCCCACGTCTAATGGTAGCTTGATTTACCTGAATAACCTTGAATCTAAAAACATGTTCCTTAGATGTTTCTTGTACATGTTTTGATAATGCATTATTACAGGATTCTATCCTTATATTGTACAAATGTTCTCTTATCCGGTCCCTTAACCTACGATCTGTCTTGCCCACATAAAATGCGGTGCAGCATATACATGTGGCAAGATAGACCACATGGGTGGTATTGCACGTAGCTTGTGCTTGAAATGTATAGCTGCGCTGTGTGGTAGGATGTATAAATATTTCTGTTTCATTGATATATGAACAATACCTAAATTTATGGCACGGTTTCGTTGTACCATTCTTTATATGTTGGCTAGCTCCTCCTACCCTATCTGAACCACATAACATCCTATATAGGTTAAGTTTATTTTTATACAAGAACTTTGGATGGCTGCCTACTATTTTGGAGATCCTAGGGTCTGTCATTAATATATCCCAATGCTTCCTATATATATCTTTAATGTTTTTCACATCTTGTGTATAATATATGGATACTTTAATGTCATTCGACATCTGTTTTTCATTCATGGGATTCATGACTTTGATATTTCCGGTTCTATCTGCAAAATATGGATATGCCCTATCTTTTCTCATAATGTCCATTTCCATTAGACCTGCATCTATTTCTTCCGGTTTATATGACCGATCCAACCAATGGATCGGTAATATAAACTTGCAGATATAAATTGAAAATATGAAAGTCATAGTCCTGACGCATTTTACAGGCTATTCGGCTGTTGTCGCTCCAGCTTACCCAGCCAGCACATGTTCTAACCAATGTGAGCTATATCTGAGAATATAATGGGGAACCTAAATCTCCCAAATCAGGCGGCCATCCATAGACTAACGGCTGCAAAAAATAAGGATGGAATGATGTTTGCAATTTTATAGAGGCACCGGCAACTGGCACAGGGCGAAATGCGGCTGGCGAGCAAGTCTTATAAAAACTGGTATCGATCAGCCAATGTGATGCATGCATGCGTCACCACGAACGTGTGAAGCACAGCCGTGGTTCCCCACCGTCAGGCGTGCCGCCACGCGCCGGTTTTTACCGACACGGCAGCAAACAAAACTGGCTTGGGGACGGGATGAAGATTGTCAACAAAAAATAAATCCCAAAAATCGATCAAATTAAAGGATGAGTTATGCAAAACAAAATGAACAAAATGAGTTATCATAGACGTTGAAGGTTATATCTGACGCGCAGGACCGTAATGAGGTGCGGTGTTGTAGTTATTCGCTCAGTAATATCAATATATTTATATATATATATTGGATTATATATATATATCTGGTACATATATGAATTATATATATATATATATATATTAATAGCGCTTTATTTATTATATGTATAGTATAATGTAATATATATGTATATATTATGCGCACAGTAAAAAATAACGCAAGCAATAGTATTATATTTTATATTTTTTATTTTTATATTTAATTGATATAATTATATGTTATATTTATGGCATTTAATGAAGTAATATTTATATATATGGGAAAAAGAATGTTTGTGGGCACATCAAGGAAATGAATATATGAATTATGTTGTTTGTTTAGCCTGACTGCGTTTTAATAAGGGCTGCAATAAAGATTTTGTATTAAACGCAGTACAGATCCTGTAATACACTGATAAACTATAAGAACTAAGATGAACAGTACTAATGACAAGTGTATAAGTGAAGATTATAAGTAGTCCCACTCGAGCTGGGCGTAAATGGTCTAGCCCACCTAATTTATTAAAACAAGTTCCTTTCCTTATTGTCTAGAATTTCTTACTTATTTTTGGAGTGGCACTTGCAGTGTGGTGGTGATATTTTTGATTTAAATGTAAATAGCTTTAGAAATGATACAAGTGGTTGTGGTGGTGGTGCTGCAATGGTGTAAAAATGAATTTATTTTCTTGCTAGATACCAGCTGTAAAAAGGAAGAAAAAACAAAAAGAATACAGTCAGTATGGGGGTGCCAGATTGCTTGGTCAGTAGGAAGTGAGAGACCTGTTCTGGAATAGGAATTCCTATAAAAAATGAAGAGATAAGAATTTTAGCTGTAACAATAGTAGTACCAGGAAGGGTAGTGATATGAGACTGAGACAAAAATTAGTAGTGATTTATACATATATAAATATGACAGAGAGAAAACAGTTGTTTGAAAAAAAATCAAAACATTTGTGTTAGTAAATATGCCACTAGTGATATTAGGAGATTTTAACTGTAACCTGGGGAAAGAAAGGGAAAAATAACACAAGCTATTAAGATGTTAAAGGATTTAATAAAATGTGGAGAGTTCAAAGTAGGAAAGAATAGAGGATGATTTTAAAATAAATTATATAGTCAATTAAAACTGAAATTGTATAATTTATTTTAAAAACATGAAAGAACTAACAGGGAGGTACAGGTGCAGAGTTTTCACATCATGGCGCACTGGGCTAGAATAGTGGAAAGACAGGGAAAAGGAATAAAGAAATTAACTTTAAGAGTTTATAAAGGAGGAAAAAATGATGAGAGAAATATTATGGAAAGAGCATATGACAATGAGATAATTTTATAGAAATTGGACGTGGTGGGTAATATGTAAGCAGAAGCATAAAACAATTGGTATAAAAATATTTAGAAATGGAAAAAAAGAATAAAAAAGAAATGATTAAATTTAAAGAAATTTTACAGCATTATGAGGAAGAAGTGACAAAATAAGGGAAGTATTAAAACAAATGTATGAAAAGAATAGCGTAAAAGTAAAAATTTTGCTACATAGGCAAAGATTTTTTTCCTGAAAGGAAAGAAAGAGGATGTTTCCCCTTATTTAGGAAAATAAGTGAAAATGAGAGAAGAAAGGATGGATGCTATCTTAGATGGCACAGGAAATATAAAATACAAACAGGAAGATACCATGGAGGTGGTAAAACATTCTGCACAGAAAATGTATGAAAAAGAAGAAATGGATGGGCAAATGGAAAAAATATCTGAAAATAAGGAATTTTTTCAGAAAATGATACAGCAGTAAAGAAATAGAGAAGACAATAAAATAAGGTAAGAATGAATAAGCACCATGATAAGATGGCATAAGTTATGAGTGTTATAAGGAAATGAACAAAAATGAAAGAGAAGCTTTTTTTTTTCTTCAAAAAAAAATATTGAATGGATGAAAGAAGGTGGAATGGAAGAGGAATGGAAGAGGTGTAATGGAAGTGGTAGAGTGATAACATTTATACGAAGAAAGGATGAAAGAAAAGTGATAAACAAATCGGAGACCTATAACACCAGAAAATACTGAATGTAAAATATTTATGAAAATGCTACAAAAAAGAATGGAGAAAGTACTGGATGATGTAATAGGAGAAATGATTTTATGGTATGAAAGGAAGAGAGTTGCAAGAAATGTTAATTATAATGAAAGCAGTAGTAGAGATGATACTGAAAGAAAATAAAGAAGCAAGACTATTAGGATGTAACATAGTGAAGCATTTGATAAAGTGAGCCATGAAGCAATGTGGCAGATCTTAGAGACATATGGCGTAGGAGAAAAAAATATTAATGCAATAAACAAATGTTACAAAAATTCATGGGTGTAATTTATGATAAATGGATGAATGGTAAAAATAAGTATTAAGACAGGAGTAAAACAGGGATGCCCAATCAGTATGTGCTCATTTGTGTAAGTAATAAAAGCAGTTGTGAAGTACAGACAAGCATTTATGAAATGAGGGGGGGCAAGACGCGAGGTGGAAGGAGATGTTACATTGCCAATATGTATGGCATGTGGAGATGATTTTGTTCTGATAGTAAAAAACAAGGGAGGGATAAATGAGGTTGTAATAAGGATTGAAAAGTTAAGAAAATCTGGCCTGCAGTTAAAATGAAGTGTAAGGGATTTGGCGAGAGAAAAAAAATGGAATTTATTACAGACCAATGACTGGTGTGTTAGTCACGGTCTCAAACTGGATGCAAAGAAATGCATAATCATTCCCTTTAGCACAAACAGTGTGCCTTCACACTATCAAATCAACAACAATACCCTAAGTACCCACAAAGTGGTAAGGGACTTGGGTTCACAAGTTGACCACGACCTTAACTTCGACCACCATGTATCTGCTGTAGTAAGGAAGGCTTTGTATGTAGTAACGGTATCACCTCAAGAGCAAAAGAGGTTATAGCCCATCTGTATAAATATGTAATATATATAATATAAAAATAAGAAAAAAATATATATATATATACTCAGCACTAATCAGACCCAGAATTGAGTATAATGCCCCATTTGGCATGTACTGTACATAGCACCTGCAGCAATTGGAGAGACCTCAGAGGTTTCTAACAAAGAAAGATCAAGGGACTCCAGCACGTGCCATACACAAACTGACTGAGGTCCCTGTCACTTTACTCTTTCATATAGGTTTCTTAGGGGGGAGACTTACACCTGGCTTGCAGAGCAATCTCAGACCCAAACCTAATGAACATGTTGCATATCCATAAATCAAATGGGACAATAGCCACCCATTCCAGGGACCTAAATATGGCCTGCAACTTAAAATAAACATGCTGGAGGGACAGATTTATCTCTCAGCGACTTGTGCGTCTTTGTAATAGGCTACGTATTCATGAGAAGCAGAGCACCTCTATAACACTTCAAAAGGAACCTGGATGAGTGGATGGGACAAGGTAAATTCTTACTGGGAAGAGCGCCCACAACCCTCCTGGACATGGGCAGTCATTACTAAATGCAATCTTGAGTATTAGCTAACATTTCTATAACATTACAGCTAACATTTCTATAACATTACATTGGAATGAAACTGCTAAGCTTGAAATGTGATCCTATGCACAAGAAAAGAAGTAAAGATCTTGGGCGTTAAATTTGATGAGTATGAAAGCGTAGTAAGTCAACAGAAGGAGGGAGACGGGAACAAATAAATATAATGTTAACTTGGTGAAAAAGTTTTTACTAATTTCATTAATTTCTGTGTTTGTAAAAAATATAGCATATTTAGGGGAAATAAATATAGCATATTTAGGGGAAATATTAATGTTTCCCACTCAAATGGGAAAAGAGTTTAGAGATTTTTTTTTAGCTTTATTTGGGGCTTCAAGGCTGAACCTGGTGAGAAGAGGAATAATTTATAATAAAAAAGAAGGTGGTTTGAATTTACCAGAAATCCAGTGGTGCACTTAGCAACTATGAATTTGTTTTTGCCTTTCTTTTACTTTTCTCAACCTGAGACATACCTCCCTGGACTACATGAAAAGAAACATGGAGGAGCTCTTGGATTATGTAGCCCAGGCGGGTATGTCCCTAGCCCTGAGCAGCATCCTACCATCATCCAGAATGATACCACAGTACAAGCAGAAAATGATTGATTTCAACAATTGGCTAAGTTTCTGGTGTCATTCGTAGGGGATCCATTATCTGTCTGCCTGGGATGACATGATTGACAAACCTACATGCTTTGCCAGAGATGGCCTGCATCTGTCACCCCTGGGCTTCCAGATACTGGCCAAAGCTGTTGCCACCCCTATAGTGCCTTTTTAGGCAGCGTTTCAAAGATGAAATTACCACTGTAACAGCTACAAACAAATGCAATCTGAGACTCAAGGGGCTCAACGCTAGAAGTCTAAATCTTAAAATGCACTCGCTCGAAGCACTCCTTAAAATGGAGAACATCAATATTTCTGTTGTAGCTGAGATCTAATTCAAGGCAGCAAAAAGCACGCCTGCACTACCAGGCTATAACTCATTTGACACCTTTCGGCCCCAGAACTTGGACTGAAGCTCCAAAGGTGGTGGTGTTTCCATATTCATAAAGGATGTACATACCTCCAGACTGGTAGCCCAACATAATGCATCTGAGATACTTCAGGTGCAGCTAACATTGGGTAAGACAGCGATTCAGGTCATAGCCTGCTATAGGTCCCCAACCATGTCCCAAGACTCACACTCCACGTTCCTAAGCACCCTGGAGAATATTGGGGTCCAACCTAACACTCTTATGGGTGACTTCAACTACCCCTCCATTAACTGGGAAAACTACTCATGTACCAATACACTTGCCCAACGCTTTCTAGAATTCATTAATTTCAGTGCTCTGGACAAGCTCATTCTTACCCCCACTAGAGGTAACAACATCCTTGACCTGGTCATTACTAACATGGGCGATCATTGCTCTACACCAATAGTCAACTCCTTCCTGGTTAGATACGACCACAAACTAATCACCTTGGAAATCCACATCCCTCAAACCCCCACCCACACAAAGGCAACCACCATGAAAAACTTCTCCAAAGCTAACTTTGGGCTCCTAAAAACAGAGGTGGCAAACATCACGGCACCCATGCAAATGGAGAATAGTTACACAACCACCGAATCATACACCAATGCACTGTACGAACACGTACACAAATGCATGGATTTCACCATGCCCAATAGAACCAAGGCACTCTCCTTAAAAAAAGAAAGGAAGCCAATCTGGTGGTCCCCTGCCATAAACAAACTCTACAACAGAAGGAGGAAACAGATGCGGAATAATGAGAAGTCCCAAGACTGGAAAAACCCCTTTATCAGACTCAGCAAAAGGTTGAGATCCCTCATCAAATCCTCTAAAGCTAGCTATGAAAACAGAATTGCAGCAGATAATAAAGATAACCACAAAGCCTTCTATAGTTATGTAAAGAATCTCTACGGCAATACCCAGATTTGCTCTGAGCTACTGCACAATGGTACCTCCTACACCAAGCCAACAGATATTACCAATAAAACTGGCCAACAGATTCAGTGCTAACTTTACCCATCTCCCCCCAAAGGACCAATCACAATATCAGTAGATTGCCAGGCACCCAGTATTACTGCTCCACAGGTTAAGACAGCACTTTCCAAGGCCAAGAATACAGCTACTATGGGACCTGACAGTATCCCTGGCTGTGTTCTACATGAACTATAGAGTGAACTGGCACCTCACCTGTGTGCCCTGTTCAGTCACAGCCTCACCTCAGGCTTTGTCCCTACCAAATGGTGCACTGCTACAGTCATCCCTCTCCACAAAGGAGGAGTGACTACAGACCCCGGGAATTATCACCCCATTAGCCTGATGAGTCTGATATGCAAAACTATGGAACGCATCATCATGAACCTAATAAACAAGGATATAGGGAATCTTCAAATTCTGGATCCTACACAGTTTGGTTTTGTGAAGGGTAGATCATGCCTGCTCAACTTGGTTGACTTCTTTGAGTCCGTCACCAGAGCTGTGGATGAAGGCAAGGTGGTTCATACAGCCTACCTTGATCTGGCCAAGGGCTTTGATACCATTCACCACTCAGGAATCATAGAAAAACTCACTAAGCTAAGTATCCACCCCTGTATCACTAGGTGGGTTGCAAACTGGCTCAAAGATAGAACCCACAGTGTGAAAGTAGCTGACTCCAAGTCAGACTGCCAACCAGTCACGAGTGGAGTCCCACAGGGATCGGTCCTGGGTCCTCTCCTGTTTGGTATCTACTTCTCTGAAGTCCAGGCCAACATGAAGGAACTCTGGCTGACAAAGTTCGCAGACTGTTGCAAGTTGGGAGCTATTAACTCCCCAAGTGATGTTGACATCTTACAGAAAGGCCTCAATGAGACCAACGACTGGTGTCAGAACCATGGCCTTAGGCTCAATGCCAAAAAATGTGTCGTCATCCCCCTTAGAAAACCCCCGGTTCCCTTGAATTACCTCATTGATGGTAGTCCACTGAACACAGAAGGCGTTATAAGAGATCTGGGAACACAGGTTGACAGCAACCTCTCTTTTGACCACCACGTTGCCGCTGTGGTCAGAAAGCCCTTCTATGTGGCACATCTCATTACTAAGGGTTTTGCAACCAGGAAGAAAGAGGTCATTGTGTCTCTCTACTCGTCCCTCAGGCCAATCATCGAGTACAGTGTTCCATCTGGCATGTACCCCACAAGACACCTGTAACAACTGGAGAGGCCACAAAAGTACCTCACAAAGAGGATCCTAGGCCTTAAACACTTGTCCTATATGGAGAGACTCAAAAAACTCCCAACTATTCTCTGTCTCATATCGTCTACTTAGAGGCAATCTCTGCTTGACTTACAAAGCCATGTCTGACCCAGCTCTGTTAGAAATGCTACATCTAAAGAAATCCCAATCTTTCCGCACCACATGCTCCAGAGACCTCAACCTCATTACCACAATCAAAAGAACATGCTGGAGGGACAGGTTCATAACCCAGAGACAGCCCATGCTATGGAATAGACTTCCCATACATGTCAAGCAGAGCACCTCACTGGCCCTCTTCGAGAGAAATCTTGATAAGTTGATGGGAAATAGAAAATTCACCCCGGGGATAACTCCAGTGGCTCTACTCAACAGATGCACTGGGAACTAAGGTCTGGTGGCACAATGCCAGGGTAATCCTATGGGCTAGGCTTGTAAAGGCTCCAGGGCCATTAGCCTAGTACACACTTATGAACCTATTACCCAAAATAAATGTATCTGTAACTTGTTAGCACTAAATAAGCTACAAATTACTACAGCACTCAACCTTCTTCTTTACCTAGAGGAAAACAGTTTTTGTACTTACTTTCCTCACTTGCTTAGAGAAAAACAGCTCTTATATTCTCTTTCCTCACTTGTCTAGAGGAAAGTAGTTTTTTATTCAGGCATGTCCAAGGGTCAGCTCCCAGTGTTCTCTCTTGTCTATCTGATGAATCTGGGCATCTTGAGACAATGTAGCAATTGCCTCATGTACACAGACAACCCTCTCCTCCTACCACCCAACACCACAATCTGTGAGAGATGCACTTATCTAGCCAAACTGGAGGTAAAGCTCTCTCCAACCAAGACTGAACTTG
Organism: Protopterus annectens; assembly: GCF_019279795.1. Lineage (NCBI taxonomy): Eukaryota > Metazoa > Chordata > Ceratodontiformes > Protopteridae > Protopterus > Protopterus annectens. The sequence continues at coordinate 546,871,253 of NC_056745.1, read as the reverse complement.
ACAGTCAAGAGGAGAAGGTAAACACTTGCAACACACCACACTCGTCACATAGTCCCACTAAACCTACATCACCAAAATCCAGACTTAGAAACACAAAAACATTTGCAGAGGCTCTCAGTAATAATATGCTCAAGCAGCAGAGACCTCCAAAGCAGAAACGCAAGCAACCTCCACCCCCCAACACAACCCAAATGACATATAACCCACAGACTCGCTGTGCCATTAAACCACAACCCATAAGGCAAACCAACATACCCAACACACTAGTCATATGTGACTCTATAGTCTGGCACACTGATGTCCCACTTATCAGGCTAAACAAGGAGAAGGTTACTGTCAGGTGCCAGGATCCGCCACATAACCCATGCACTTAGGTCACTACACAACAAGTATAAATACGGCTGTGTCATTGTCCATGTTGGTGTGAATGACCTGAGACGTACTTCCCTGGACTACATGAAGAGACATGGGAGAGCTCTCCGATCTTGTAGCCCAGGCAGGTATGATCCTAGCCCTGAGTAGCATTCTGCCATCGCCCAGAATGATACCGCAGTACAAGGACAAAATGATTGACTTCAACAATTGGCTAAGCTTCTGGTGTCATTCTAAGGGGAATCCAGTATCTGTCTGCCTGGGGTGACATGGTCGACAGACCACGATGCTTTGCCAGAAATGGCCTGTACCTGTCGCCCCTGGGATTCCGGATACTAACTAAGGCTCTTGCTGCCCCTATAGTGCCTTTTTTGGCAAGGTTCAAATGACAAATTTACCACCGTAACAGGAGCAGGCAAGCAAAAACTGAGGATAATGCTACAAAATGCTAGAAGTCTAAATCTCAAAGTGCACTCACTCGAGGCACTGCTTAAAGTGGAGAACATCGATATCTGTGCAGTGACTGAGACCTGGTTCAAGGCTCCAGAGTGCACCACTGCATTACCAGGCTATAACTCATACCACACTTTTTGTCCATCTAACCTGGACCGGAACACCAAAGGCGGAGGTGTGTCCATATTCATTAAGGATATCCACACCTCCAGGCAAGTTGCGCAGCATAATGCATCCAAGGTTATCCAAAAGCAACTAACTCTCGGCAAAACTGCAATCCAAATTGTAGCTTGCTACAGATCCCCACCATGCCCCAGGATTCCTACTCCTCTTTTCTTGCTTTACTGGAACATATTAGGGTTCGACCAAACACCCTAATAATGGGCGATTTCAACTACCCTACCATTAACTGGGAAAACTACTCATGTACCAACTCCTTCGTTCAACGCTTTCTGGAATTCATAAATTCCAATGCCCTGGATCAACTTATCCACACCCCATCAGGGGCAACAATGTCTAGTCATTACCAACATGAGTGACTGGTGTTCCACACCTAAAGTCAACTCCTCGTTGGTCAAATCCGACCATAAAGCTAATCACCCTAGATATCCACATCCCACCACCATCCACCATTAAGGAAACCACAGTAAAAAATTTCTCCAAAGCCAACTTCATGCTTCTTAAGACAGAAGTGGCGAACTTCATGACACCCATGCAGATGGACAATACAGTTACGACTGCTGAATCCTATACAAATGCACTCTATAAGCACTTACACGAGTGTATGGATTGTGCTATCCCAAACATAACCAAGATGCTATCCTCCAAAAAAAGGAAGCCAATCTAGTGGTCCCCTGCCATAAACAAACTCCTACAACAGAAGGAAGAAACTGTTGCAAAAGAGAGTAAAATCCCATGAGTGGAGGAGCTCCATGGTCAGCCTCAATTAGAAGCTGAGATCCCTTATAAGATCCTCCAAAGCTAGCTATGAAAACAAAATCGCCACTCATTCTAAGGGCAGCCACAAAGCATTCTATAGCTATGTCAAGAATCTCAATGGCAACACCCAGATATACTCTACAGTACAAAGGCACATAAATTACAGAACCAACTGATATTTTCAACATCCTGGCAGATAGGTTCAGTGCTAACTTTATCCCCCTCTCACCCCCTAAAGGGCCCATATCTGTACAGGAAGAATGCAGAGTCCCTGTAATCACATCTATGCAGGTAAAAGCTGCACTCTCTAAAACCAAAAACACAGCATCCATGGGACCTGACAACATCCCAGGCTGTTTTACATAAACTTCAGAATGAACTGACTCCCCACCTAAGCACCATGTTCAATCATAGTCTCACGTCAGGCTTTGTGCCCACTGAATGGCACTCAGCAACAGTTATCCCACTCCACAAAGGGGGAGCCACCACTGATCCTGGGAACTGTTGCCCTATTAGCCTGATGCGCCTGGTCTGCAAGGCCATGGAGTGTATCATCATGGAACTCATGAACAAAGACATTGGTAACTTCCAAACTCTGGACGCCACCAAGTTTGGGTTTGTGAAAGGCAGATCATGCCTTCTGAACCTGATCAACTTCTTTGAGGCAGTCACCAAAGCCATAGACGAGGGTCATGTGGTTCACACAGCCTATCTTGTCCTCACTAAGGCTTTCAACACGATCCCCCATTCTGGAATTATAGCTAAACTCACTAAACTAGGTATAAATCCGTACGTCACAAGATTGGTTGCCAATTGGCTCACTGACAGAACCCACACTGTAAAAGTTACAGACTCTAAATCTGACTTCAAACCAGTGACAAGTGGAGTACCACAGGGTTCAGTCCTGGGACCTCTCCTGTTTGGTGCCTACTTCTCTGAAGTACAGGCTAACAAAATTTGCAGATGACTGCAAACTAGGAGCCATAGTCGAGTCCCCAAATGATGTGGACATCCTACAGAAGGGCCTCACTGAGACAGATGCCTGGTGTCAGAGGCATGGCCTCAAACTCAATGCCAAAAAGTGCATTGTCATCCCCTTTGGTAAAAACTCTGTACCCATGATCTACCACATAAATGGCAGTCTACTTAATGCCGAATGTGTAATAAGAGACCTTGGGACCCAGGTGGACAGTAGTCTCTCCTTTGATAATCACATCGCCACAGTAGTCAGGAAATCCTTCTATGTGGCACACCTCATTACAAAAGGGTTCTCATCCAGGAAAAGAGGTCATTGTTCCCCTGTACTCTGCACTCATGAGATCCATTATAGACTACAACGCCTCTTTTGGAATGTACCTCACAAGACATCTGCAGCATCTGGAAAGGCCTCAGAAGTACCTCACAAAGAGGATTACTGGCCTCAAACAGATGCCCTACACTGACAGTCTCAAAAAACTCCAGCTTTACTCTGTAGCATAGCATCTACTCCGAGGAGATCTCTGCCTAACATATAAAGCTATGTTAAACCCAGAGCTGTTGGACATGCTACATCTAAAGAAATCCCAGTCCCTCCAAGCTACACACTCTAGGGACCTAAACCTTGTCACCACAATAAACAGGACATGCTGGAGGGATAGATTCCTGTCCCCGAGACTTCCTATACTCTGGAACAAGCTACCCATCTATGTCAAGCAAAATTCCTCATTAACGCTCTTCAAAAAAAAATCTTGATGAGTGGATGGGAAATAGGAAATACACCCCAGGGATCACTTATGTGGCTCTGCTCGACAGGGGTACAGGAAAATAACTTTCTTGGGTGGCGTAAGCCAGGGAACCTTGTTGGCTAGGCTTACTTAGGCCCTTGGGCCAATAGCCTAGTACCTACCTCTGAACCTATTATAGTTATTTTGAGTAATGAGAACGGTAAAGACAAAAATAAATGATAGTTAAGATGCTATATGAAAAATATAAAAAGGTAAATTAAGAAAAAAAAGACAAGTTGAAAAAGGTACAGGATGGAAGAAAAAGAATATGACAAATAGTAGCTTAGTTAGGATGGGGCGACTTGGGTTGCTGCCCTGGGAGGAAAGTGTTGGGGATACGATCAGTCGATCCTGATGCTTTACAAGTTTTTAAAAGTCAGTATTGCATTTGCAGCCAAATCGAGTGCTGTAGTGCTCCGTAAGTGGTCTGAACTGTAGAAACTCCTTACAACATTGTAGCGAGCAGTTTTGTTTTTGATTTATTTATTTATTTATTTATTTTAACTAAAATGTGATCTCTGTAGCGCACACTGCAGGGAGAGTATAAACTGTAGCAACTTTTTGCGCCATTTCTAGCAAGCAGTTTACTAGAGTTTAAAAATATTTTTTTATACTGTTTAAACTAAAACATGAGTAACTTAGCTTTCTGTTTTTTTTTTTTTTTTAAATAAAATAAGTTGAAGGAGGGTTGGAACTACCGCTCAGAAACAGGATCTGAATGGCTGAGGGAGGGGAGTGCTGTGCATCTGGCCACCTGGTTGGTGTTCCAGTAAGAGGAACATACAATTTTTTTTCACTTGATGCAAGAGCTGGGGGAGGGGTGTAATAAGCTGATTGTTGTGATCAGCTTGTTACAGTGAAGTGTTTTTTGCTGTTCAGTTGAAGAGCTGAGGGGGTGGTTCATAGTACTGACCCAGGGAGTTGGTTGAACTAGCTAGACTTCTGTCTTCCATCATTTTTTTGTCATCAGAAGTAAGTGATGTCAATGGGAAAAGAATGGTATAATATGATTCTAGAAAAAATATAGTAGTCAATAAAAGGAAGAAGAAAACGTTTTAAAGATTTTTATGAAGCAAAGGATTTTTTGCAGAGAATTTTATTAGACACTTTAGTGGTCAAAGGGAATATGAAATATAAGGTGATGGAGGCAAGAAAATGTGTTGACTATAGTGAAGAAAACACAAGAAAACATTGTATTTTGGATTGCAAAAAGAGTAAAGAATTTTAGGAAGAAGTTTAAAAATGAATCTAGATGAAAAGTGTTTAAATGTATAAATACGAATATGATTTTGTATGGGAAGTATGACACAATACTGATAAATGGGATAAAGTACTGTGCTACAATATGGGTCCTGTGGGGAAAAAGGATGCGAGGATGATGTATTAGCTGAGATAAGAAGATGGTTATATGGCTGTGGAAGAAGAGTGGGGAGATGGAAGGTAAATATAAAAAAATTGTAAAAGAAATATAACTACATAGTTTAACTCTTTTTGTGTTAATAACTTGTAAATAAATATGACGTAAAAAAAGTGTGTGTAAATAATTGATTTATTCATGTTTATGATATAAAATGAATGAAAATGTTAATAAAGAACCCCCTACTCTTTCTGATAGGTGACATGGGATCTTTTACATCCAGCAGAGCTGCCACCAACCCAAGCAGATGGGACCTCAGTTTACAGTCTTATCTGGACAACACACACAGGAGTGCAGTACCCCTTATGTTGTACTGCAGTTTCAGCAATTCATCTACCTGGTGTGAGAACAGAACCCACAACTTTTCACAACAAAAGCAAGTGTGTGCTATCTGTTGTACCACTGACACTCCTAATAGTCTGCTTTGACGCAGGTTCTTACTTTCACAAGAAATGTATTTATTATTTATTCATTTGTTAATTGGGTTAGTCCAGCTGAGCCTAAGACCCATTTTCAGTGTACACCTGAGGAGAAAAGCTCCAAAAAAAGGCAAACATTAACGTACATTCAAAAAACAAAGTTACTTATATATATAATTGAACAACTTGAATAAAAAGAAAAATATAAAATAAAATGGTAGTTTTTAACAGCACATGAAAATACACGCAAAGTTTAAAAGTCATATTAACATTTCAAGTATTAAAAAAAAAAAAGGAAACAAAACTGGAATGGTTACATAGCATTTAAGTGTTGCTATTTACATAGAGTATACGTACAAGGATACAGAAATGAACAACTGATCAGAATACCTAAAAGATATTTTGCTCTATCAAGATAGTACCTTTGTGGATATCCAAAGCCCTGATTTTGGGGTTCTGGAAAGAAAACAGGGAGATGGATAGATGGGCTTAAGGTAAACTTGGATACCACTTTAGGCATAAAAGAAAGATTAATTCTCAAAGAAGCCATATCGTTGTAGAAGATGAGATGAGGCTTACTCAGCATAAGAGCTTGCAACTCTGATACTGTTGCAGAGGTCAAAGCAATCAGCATAATTGTTTTCCACGTCAAGAACCTCAAGTCAGCCAGATAAATGGGGCAAGTGTTAGCTTCTCTAACACAAAATTAAAACCCCAAAGAGGAGCCACTGGTTTTCTGGGAGGCTTCTTATATAAAACCCATTTCAAAAACATTTTGACATGAGGCTACATTAAAAGAGGGGATTCTATGGGTAGACACTCTGAAATGCCAAGCAAATCTGTACCGTATCTCTAAATGTCCTACCTGTTGATATCATGAGCACTTAGAAAATTTCGTCTCCTGACTACATTAAATATTCACCACAAAACATCTATGTAATTTAAACATAGATTGACTCTCCCTCAGTGTCACGAAACTTAAACAGTTATTCACAACTCATTCATACTGCAAACCAGATTCAACAAGCCAAACAGTAAAAAAAAAAAAAAAAAAATGATAAATTATTATTTTAACCTACAAAACAATCACCCAAAAATCCTGGTAATTTCTGTAGCTCCATCAAAAAACTTTTATTCCCAGGTAGAAAAGAGCAGCCCTATCTATACCCAGACATGCACCCAGACAACATCATGTCATTAACAACTACTTAATCAACACCATAAAAGCACTACTTAACATAGATGTTAACCATTCTCCCCAGTTTAACTTTCAAGTCAGTGGCAACAGGAACACTCACTGTCAACAACATCCCAGCCTCTGTTGCTAAAAAAGCCTCCTAAAGCTAAAACCTACCTCCCTATCTGCAGTTAAGGTTCCCACTGAATACCCGAGAATCACAGCAGAAGTCATTGCCTATACCTTCTCAATACTCCTCCAACATCCAACAGTCTTATGTCCCCTCCCTGTGGAAGAACTCATTCATCCTACCACAGCACAAAGGAGGAAACATGAGACATCTTTCCATAGCCATACTTTCACCCCTGTCAAAAATCTTAGAAAAATGCATCCATTCTCAACTTCTCAACCACATTCTTACCAATAACTTCCTCTTCTTCACTCATCATGGCTTTAGATCAAACCTCTTTACCTCAGCTGCACTAATAGACTTCTCTAACAGTATTAATCATAGCCGCAGTGCAGGTAGTATTGTATCTGCCCTTTCTTGGCCCTATGTAAAGCCTTTGACTCTGTCTTTCATAATCAACTGCCCCATCAGCTGGCCTTCCTTGATCATGTCCTACTCCAGTACCTCTTGATTGCTCAGCTTCCTGTTTGACAGATTCAAAACTGTTAAATGGCAGTCAAGCATCTCAGCCTTTTTGCCAGTTTCTGCCTGTGTTCCCAAGGCTCCATACTAGGACCACCCCTGTTTATTAGATTATTAATAATTTGCACACATCTTTAAAACATGCCAAACTAATCAGTATGGTGATAATACAGCCCTTAGTACTCTATTCAAAATCCAGTTCTTCTCCAACTGCTCACACAAGATTCATTCTCCACAGAAAGCTGGCTAGTAAATTCAGACCTAATACTAACCCAAAAAAAAGACAAAACATCTCCTTTTCCCTCCTAAGTCTTATACCAAATGCATAGTTAACATTCTGATCACCTTTGTAAATAGCAAGAATATTGAGATAGTCTCCAGCACTAAATTATAGTAGACTACACTATGACATTCAGTCATCACATCCAACAGGCAATCAAAAAATTCATCAGAAGTTAGGTTTGCTATATATAGTCACACAATATAAGACTGAAAGCAGCAGCCTCCACCTACCTGCTGCCTACACTTCTGTATGCCACCAGTCTACCCTGACAACTAAACTACAGCAATGTTATAATAAAGTAACCAAGTTTGCTTCCAGCAAGCCATACTCCACACATCATTATATTGCCATCGGGCACATGAATTGGATTGAGCTACCTCAACTCTCAGCTTTAATTTGCACACAGCATAGTCTTTCACCCTGAAACATTTTCTGCCCTAAGTGGTATACTGGAGCTCCTCCCTTTTTATCAAACATCTCCTCTCAATTCACAAACCTCACAACAAAGCAGGAAATGCTCATTAGCCCAGCTGTATCTCAAAATCCTGGAACTCCGTTTCCCTCCACTTAGACTCCTCAGCAATGCAAGTATCTTCAAAGATTAATTAAAACTGTTCTTGCCTGATTCCTGGCTATGCCCTTGCTATTCCCCAGGCTAAGTTATTACTAAACTACCTCTCCTATGTACACATTCATGTCAATGACTATTTCTTCAGTCTTATTTGTCATATCTTTTATTCTTCTTATGACAAAATGCATATAGTTGTATCTGACCTCCTGTACTACTAATAAATTGCAGTGCTGTGTTGCTGTAAAGTATACTTGTTTATTTCATAATTATCTGCTGTATTTATCCTCACATTGTACGTAGTGCTGATAATGTTACCTGTGCATTCTGTCTATTGTGTAAGTACTACTATAAATAGTTCTTGTGGAGTTTTGTATGTAATGCTGCTAAATGTTACCTGAGTATTCTGCATGTTGTATATGTACTGTTATTATTTCTTGTAGAGTTTTTCTCTCTGAGCTTTCTCTGAAGAGGGGCTTGTTTGCCCACTTGGACTTTCCTGGTAAATACCATCTTGACATGTAAGCATTGCTGCCATAACTGTTCTAAAATTGCTTTGTATGAATCCCAGGGAAAATGTACACTGAAAATTATACATCTCATGCCTAAATAGTCCCCCTTTAAGCCAACATATCCACCTGGCGGGTCTGTTGTGGTTCCAGAATCTTCAGTGGGCTACTCTTGTATGCCAGTAGCATTGATTCCTGCTGTCTTACCACCCCCATACAAGGTGAGAACTCTCCAAAGGAATTTTTAATGTATTTCTTTTGAAGCCATTACCTCTCGTCTGCTCTGCTTCCCATATTGAAACAACCCACTCTTCTTTACTGTTGACTTTCCTGTTACATTTTGTCTGGCTGTTTCTGTAAGTAAAGCAATTTTTGAACAACAAGCTAACGCAACTTTTCCAAATAACAATGCAAAAGCAAAATCTCTATATTCAGCATAGAATTACAGGTCTGTTATCCCCCTTTCAAGGTACAGCTGAGTGTATCTCCTTTCACTCCCTTGGAACTTGTGTTCTGTGACGTATCTTTCTGTGCTGCCTCTTTTAGCCACTTCTGCAACTCCCTCAATTTCATTCCTTATATTTGCTATTTCTTTGATTTTCAATTCAGTTTTATTTTTCCATTGAACCCTAGAACAGCATCTACCATACTGCTGTTCCTGAAAACCATAATAGCTAATTAAATAAAGAAAAATATATGGCAGAGAGCTTGAAGTAGAAAAAAATGCACAATAAAAGGTGAAAAACTTCATGGCACCCATTTATTTAGTACTTTTAATCCTTTTAATTAACCAGATTTCTTCAGAATAAAATCAACCATTTAAAAAATTTTGCATCTGCTTGAAAGAAATTATGATGATAGTGTGGTGATGAAGAACAAATCAATTACAGAAGAGTTCGCTAAGAATCTGAATGTAAACTCAAAACACTTTGTGCTAATCACATTATTCAGTCTTGTTTTAATGTTAAGTACCAAAGTGAGTTGAAAAAAGTGCAGCTCTGTAGTTTCTAAATTTTCAAATAAACCTCAGTGAAAATCCACCTTTTCCAAAACAAATACTGTGTTTTGCTGTTCCGTTGTCTAATAGAATTTTTTTTATTTATTAATGAAGAGGTTATCCAGCAGAAGTACAACTAATTCCATAATGAAAAGGGAAGAAGTTCATGCTCCAGTATATTCAAGTAGTGAGTGGCTAATCATGTGTCAAACTACCCCTGAAACACAGCTTCTGTTTAGCAGTACAAAGAGCAATCCAAACAATTTGCATTTGGGCAAAAAATATATAGAAGGTAATAAGTTAGAGTAGATCTTGGGTAGAGGGCTTTGATTGGCTCATTGTAATAATGTGATTTATTTTTTTCAAACTGATATCAGTCGTGGTTCTAAATTATTAACTTAAGTCTAAAGAAGTTATGCAATAAAGAGGAATGATGGCATTAAATAAGTGGGTATCCCGAAGTGTATTTTCATTTTTATAATAGCTAATTCAGAAAGATTCTGTCATTGAAGCACTCCATCATTAAATTCATAAAAAAGATGCACTAATTATACAGTAAAACTTTTATATATGTACCCTGATGGTTTAGTGTTTAACCTTTTGGTGATTATATTCTCCCCATCTCTTAATTCCATTTTATGCTTCTGCCTTCTAGTTTTTCCTGAAGGTGCTACTATCATCCATCTCACAATACCTTGCTATAATCTCTGAATAGCTGTCATGCTCCTACATCAGTTATTAATCAATTATGTGACTCTTCTACTAAAGCAGACTTCCTTAGCTCACTCAGTATGTGGCACCTTCATTTCTACTGCTTTTTACTATAAAATAAAACAGACACTGTTCCATCATCTCTATATCTAATGGTTTTGCCCCCTTGTATTTAGTGCTTTAGCACATAAAAGCATAACAGTAGTGAACAAATCCCTGTCCCAGTTCCTCAGATTTTACATGTCCAAAGTTGGAATTAGTACAAGTAGCACAGTCTGCCAGTCTAGCACTGCTAGCTGTTTTAGCAAATCAGACCTCATTTTTTTTTTAAAGAAAGACACCTTTGTGACAGGCAAATTGGCATAAAAGTAATCAGGTCATTTTAAGAAGCTCACATTTATAAACATTATGCATCACATATATTCTATGCATTGTAATCAAATCAACATCGTATAAATTGTTCAATTCCTGCCTTTTGTTAAACCTTATTCCGCCTCCAAAACATTTCCTTACATGTATTGCTCCCAGAATTTCCATTTTTTCTATGTAATTTACTCCTCCCCTCTTCTAAAGATCCCGCTTCCTGTTATTTTATCTCTGTTACAGTATTCACCACTTCAACTGTGATACACATTTGTCTGTAGCATATTGGGCAACCTGTACATTATTTTTGTTTTTTATTTATTTATATTGTCCCCCATCATTTTCAAGACATGGGGAACATACCTTTTAAATAGTCATTGTTTTTGTGTAATGACAGGCTTGACAGCCTATACTGAAGCACTGCTAGGTTTTAAATTACTCTGCCTACAAGTGGGCACTCTCTTCAACGCTAGGATTTACAAAAGGTTTTTAAAGCAGATAATTTATGAAACTATTGAGTTCAGGTTATTTCTTTTGACAGCTCATCATTTGTATTTGTAGTATTCAATAATATTAATACATCAAGAATTGCTACAGTATTTTAGCCAAGTTAGATTGATTGTATAGGAAAGAATTAAGTTTGTTTTTGTTAAGTCCTTTGTGGTTCCTTTATATGATCCCTTTTTAAATTGCCAAAGGTATTAGTATGTGGATATGGATTCCTTGAATTCTTACATCTTAGATGATTTATTAAAAAAACAATGCATCTGTGAGTGTAAGTTCAGTGAGATGTACTATGGGAATGTTTTGGCCACTTTTTGTTTTAACTGCACTAAACTTTCTGAATTATCAAGCATTATGAAAAGTAAGATTAGCAATGATTTACACTCTTTCTCCTGCCACTTTGGCAAAGTATCCGCATCAATTTTAGAGTATATTCTAGACTAGTCAGGGGAAAACCAGTCTGTATTAAATGAAATTTCTCCTGGAACCTTATGTTCTCAGACGGAGGAGCAGAAGAATACTGGCAATATACAGTTTAGTACCACTACGCTACTTACTATAGGAATTAGAAGACTAAGTATAGAAAGAAAAAAGTTAGTGCAAACTAAGAAACGGAAGTATAAAAAACTACTGTAAGACACCTTAACGCATCTGTTACCAATAATGATGTAGATAGTGCTCATCTTGTAGAAGAGTCTGTATCGGAGTAACCTGACAAATAGTGATTTGAATGAATATCAGATTAATCCAACCAGTCAAGGTAAGGGCCAAGGTGAATTGACGTCTCCAAGTAATGTTGTCATTTCTGTTGACTATTTTAACCATGTTGTGTATAATACCAATAGTTGTTTTTATCCAGAAGAGGTTGTAATACATATGAGTAGTAGTGCAAGTAATAAGTATAAAGAGCAAGATAAATTGATTTTACCATCAAGTTTATCTGTGACTAGTCTTTACCCAGAATTTGTAGGAAACGCAAGAAAACAATTGTTTAATAGTTTTTTTGATGGGGGTGAGCAAGTAATGATAGCAAGTAAGGAAGTAAATTATCCCCCATCAAATAAGGTTGCTGTAGAGGAAAAGCAATTAATGTTGCTAAGTAATGAAGTAAATGATCCCCTAACAAGTAAGGTAATTCTCAATGGGGAATGAGTTAGGCACAAATATTTGTGATAAACATATCACAATAAGTAAGACTGCAAGAGCAAAGGACAATATGGGAACACATAATGAGTCCTGTACCTGATAGCAAAATATGTGATAAAGATTAGAATTCTTTAATTTTAGGACACTCAGTGTTAAATCAGGTAGTTGGTCCACTCAATTGTTTGAATAAATATACAATATCAACCTTACCATGACTGAAACTGATTGATATACCCAGTATACTGTCTAGGTTGACGTCAGTTAAACCAAGTTAATAGGTACTTATAATTCATGCAAGAACAAATGACTTGAGACATGCTCCCATTAATCATTTAAAGAATGCTATTTTTGATATGACTGAGTACATGGAAAGTTTAAATTTCAAATTTAACCTCTAACTCTAATTGTTAACTTTGTCTGGCTGTTGGCTTAGAGGATTAAGGAGTTGTTAATGAGATGTTTCTTGTGATCCAGTGGTACAGGGTTTGATTCTCTCAGCTTCCATTGCCTAACTGTGCAACTCTGAGCAAATCACTTAACCAGACACCACTCCCTGGCCTAATCTGACAATGGTTCAGTTTGATCATTGCTGTAACCTGGGAAACAAATACAAATAATAATAGCATCAGTTGCAGGAACTGACTAAATGTTTACCAAAGCACATGATTTTAACAATTGGTTTCAGCATCTGACCTTGGTTTATAATACAAAACTAATTACATACTGGGAGTGCTGTATTTATGACTGAAGGCTTTTCTGTAGTGACTGATTATATTTACGCATGTATGATGCTTCATACGTGACTAGTAAAGTCATTGAACAGACTAGACATTTTAATACAACAATAAACCAAAACTGGTATCAGAGACGGAGTTTGATAATACTGTAAAATGTTTTCATTGCAATGCCAGAAGCTTGGCTAACAATTTTGGTAAACTTACTGGCCTAATAGCTAATGACAGTTACCAAATTGTTGCCATTACCCATGGAATTCAGCTAGTTGTCATGTAAAATACTTTAAATATGAATGTTTAAGGAAGACTCTTAAAAGAAGAGCAGTTACTCTATGGATTCATAAGACTATTCCATCTTGTGTTCTAAAAGTGGAAATGAATTTTGAATTAATTGTTGTTCGGGTCTTAGATAAGGATAACAATAATAGAGTGTATATGCACCACAACTGCCCTCCTCAGTTTTACTAGCACAATAAATGAACACAGAAATCAGAATAAATATGCCTCATCCATCTTTTAGATCTCTAAGGCATTTGACAGAGTTTCACACCAAAAACTGCTGTCAGAACTGGCCACATTACATCTCAGTCATTCTTCCCTAGCTTGGTTCCACAGCTATCTAACCAAACACCAGCAGGCTGTTAGATGGCAACAGTAGCTATCATCTTTGCTCCCTGTTAACATAGGAGTTCCACAAGGCACCATATTAGGCCCTATATTTTTTTACCATCCCCAGAATTCAACTGCATAAATCCACATCTCTCGCCTCTTGTCATCCAGTATGCAGATGACTCCACCCTGATATGCTCCGCCCCCTCTCAAACACAACTACAGGCTATAACACAACAATCCTTCCTAGAAGTAGAATCCTGGCTAACTAACACTAACCACATACTGAACCCAAACAAGACCAAACTAATGCTCTTTCTCCCCACCAAAACACCCAGTCCCTCAGCCACTTTTCAAATCCACTCCTCCAACAACACAATCATAAACACCAGCTCACATACCAAATTACTAGGTGTGAAACAATTGATAGCAAATTAAAATTCGACGTACACCTCTCTCAAACCATTAAAACGCACACAAACTAGACTCTCTTTACCAAATGAATCCTTTCCTAACTAGCCAATCTAGACTAAGCATAGCCAGGACTCATCTCTTATCTACTGTTCTCTACGCTTCTCCCATCTTTACAAACCTTAAAACTGACCTTACCAAACTTGAATCAGCCTATAATAAAGTAGCCAAGTTCACCACTAACTCCCCATATAGGTCCCACCACTGCTCTGCCCTACAACAAATAAATTGGCTAGAACTCCCACAACAACTAACCTATACCCAACTTGTCTTTACCCACCAACTAATATACCAGCCAAACAGAACCCCAGGCCTACAACAATTACTCCAACCATATGCCAACACTCGGCAACTCTGATCCTCACAAAGAACACTCCTGTAAGTATCCAAAAGCAACAACAAAGCTGGGGATGCCCTCTACTCTCACCACATTTCTAAACTTTAAACTCAATCCCCCAGCACATCCTAATTGTTAACAACCTACACCAATTCAAAACTCTGCTCAAAGACCACCTCACTAACAACTGGCTCTGCTACTGCACCAAGCCAGGCTAATACCACATAAGCCCACATCAAATTTCATCCCCTAAATTTTATAGTCTCCATGTAGACCCCACTCCCACTTGTTAACAACATCTATCAGCTACCTACACTAAGAGTATAATTTGGTAATTCCTTTTCCTCATCTTCTGTAAGGGTTTACATATGTACACATATTATAGTGTACTCAAATGATAGACTAAAGATGGACCCCTGCCCTCAAAAGAAAAATAAATAAGTTATGCAACCACAACTTTAATATATTGTAATAACTTTCTCCTTTTCACTAAAGTGCCTATTGTATATTGTACTTTCTTTGTTGTCTCTAAATGTTTATGTTAAATTCTTCTGTAACTTCTATGTAAAGCCGACACTGTGACACTGTACCTGGCAATGTTATTCTTGTTTTATTGGAGCTCTTCTCCCTGGGCTTCCGCTGAAAATGGGCTCACACCCAGACGGGACTATCCTGGTCAATAAATGTAAAGTAAATAAATAAATATATGTACAGGCAAAAACAAAACCACTGCACCAGATAAAGTCCAGACCAGGCCCCAAAAATATAATGCAAGAAATCCAAGGAGGCAAAGGATACGCACGGCATAAAACCAGACAATTTACCCGATGACCCACCCATTTCTGATGAAGCGTAGGAGTACTACGTGAAAGTGCTTACATGTTTTTTACTAAATAAATCGTTTGGTTTTATGCCGTGTGTGTGTCCTTTGCCTGCTTAGATTTCCTGTAATAAATGTATGTAGTTTTAAGTTATCTTCCTCCAGGTATGATCATTAATTGCAGGGAATACTTATTTAATTTAGAGCAATGTCTTGATAGAAGGTAAAAATAGTATATTAATGGGTGATTTCAAATACTCTGGTATAATATGGGACTCATTCTTGTCTCCTAATTCAAATTTTGATAAAGAATTTGTCAACTTCATCTCTTATTACAGGTTAACTCAACAAGTAACATGCAAGGAGATAATGCACTCAATATAATAGCTGCTAATATTACAAAAAAAAAAAAAGATTGGAGGTCTTGTGTCTTTTGGGCTTATCAGCTCATAATACAATAACAAATAAGAATTTGAATATTAAAACATCTTTCCATACTAAAGTGCAAGTTACTGTCTTTTCAGATTCTCAATACTCACTGTAATTATATAAATGAACATCATTATGGGTATTTGATATTAGAAAATATGTTATGCAATGGTATAAATGAATTTGTACATATCAAAACTGTTAAAGATTCTTTTCTTATATGGTGTAACAGGACAATTATGAGATTATATGAAAGGGAAAAACAAAAATTACAAAACCTTTAAGAAATGTCCCACTTGCATCAATAAGAAAAATTGTAACATTACTTTAGTAGGTTCATAGGTAGGTACTAGGCTATCTGCCCGAAGGCATTTATAAGCCTAGCCAGAATGTGTTGGCTTTCGCTGCCCCCTTAGATTAGTTTCCTGTGCCTCTGTCCAGCAGAGGCACTGAAGTGATCCATGGGGTAAACTTTCTGTTTCCATCCATTCGTCAAGGTTTCTCTTGAAGAGTGTTAGCTAGGAGCTCTGCCTAATGTAGACTGGAATCTTGTTCCAAAGCATGGGAAGTCTCTGGGACAGGAATCTATCCCTCCAGCACATCCTATTTATTGTTGTGGTAATGTTTAGATCCCTAGATACGCTCTAGGGGATAAGGTTTTCTTTAGGTGGAGCATGTCCATCAATTCTGGGTTGGACATGGCCTTGTGTGTCATGCAGAGATCAGTTCCCCGTGCCTCTGTCCAGCAGAGCCACTGCAGTGATCCCCGGGGTAAATTTTCTATTTCCCATCCACTCGTCAAGGGTTCTGTTGAGTGTTAGTGAGGGGCTCTGCCTAATGTAGATTGGAATCCTGTTCCAAAGCATGGGGAGTCTCTGGGACAGGAATCTATCCCTCCAGCACATCCTATTTATTGGTGGTGAGGTTTAGTTCCCTAGAGTGTGTGGCTCTTGGGGATTTGTTTTTTTTTTTAGTTGGAGCATGTCCATCAATTCTGGGTTGGACATGGCCTTGTATGTCAGGCAGAGATCACCTCTGAGTAAGCGGTATGCTACCAACTACAGCTGGAGTTTCTTCAGTCGGGCTGCATAGGGCATCTGTTTGAGGCCAGTGATCCTTGGCAATGTGATTATCAAAGGAGAGATTACTATCTACTTGGATCCCCAGATCCCTTATTACGTTTTCCATATTTAGGGGGCTACCACCCATGTGGTAGTTTGTGTGTACTTTGTTTTTTCCAAAGGGGGTGACTATACACTTTTTGGCATTTAGCTTGAGGCCATGATTTTGACACCAGGTATCCGTCTCAGTGAGACCCTTTTGGAGGATGTCTGTGCCAGCTGGAGAGTCAGTTATAGCCCCTAATTTGCAGTCTGCAAACTTGGTCAGCCATAGTCCTCTTGTGCTTGCCTGTACCTCTGAGAAGTATATGCCGAACAGGAGGGGTCCTAGGACTGAGCCCTGGGGAACGCCACTTGTAAACGGTTTAGAGTCAGAGCTAGCTTCTGCAACTCTCACCATGTGAGTTCTGTCCGTGAGCCAATTGGCAATCCATCTTGTTACATAAGGGTTTATGTTCAGGCTGATGAGCTTGTCTGTAATACCAGAATGTGGAATGGTGTCGAAGGCCGTTGTGAGGTCTAGGTATGCTGTGTGTACCACCTTTCCCTCATCTATACCCTTGGTAACTGTCTCAAAGAAGTCCACCAGGTTTAGGAGGCATGATCTGCCCTTAACAAAGCCGAACTGGGTAGGATCCAGTGTTTGGAGGTTCCCAATGTCTCTGTTAATGAGTTCCATGATGATGCGCTCCATAGCCTTGCAGACCAAGCTAGTCAGGCTTATAGGGCAATGTTTCCCGGGGTCTGTTGTGGCTGCACCCTTGTGGAGCGGAATAACCATTGCTGTGTGCCACTCAATGGATACGAAGCCTGTGGAGAGGCTGCGTTTGAACAGTGTGTTTAGGTGAGGGGTTAGTCCATCTTTGAGCTCTTGTGGGATGCAGCCAGGGACACCGTCTGGTCCCATTGATGCTGTGTTTTTGGCTTTGGAGAGGGCTGTTTTAACCTGAGTGTCTGATTTCAGGGGCTCTACATTTTTCGGGTATGGTTATGGGCCCTTTTGGGGGTGAGAGGGGGGTGAAGTTTGCACTGAACCTGTCTGCCAGGATGTTGGCAATATTGGTTGGTTCAGTGTATTTTGTGCCATTCTACATTAACTCCGAGCAAATCTGAGCATTGCCATTTAGATTCTTGACATAGCTAAAGAATACCTTGTGGTTATCTTTGGAGTCCTTGGCAATTTTTCTTTCGAAGCTCGCCTTGGACAATTTTATGAGGGATCGTAGTTTCTTGCTGATAATAATCAGGGATGCCTTCCCTTCTTGGGATTTTACTCTTTTCTGTACTAGTTTCCTCCTTCTATTGTATAGCTTGTTTATGGCAGGGGTCCACCAGACTGGTTTCCTTTTCTTGGAGGAGTGAGTCTTGGTTTTGCTTGGGTTAGCATGATCCATGCATTCTTGTAGGTGCCTGTAGAATACATTAGTAAAGGATTTTGCAGCTTGGACAGCATTATTCTTTAGCATGGGGGCTTTGAAACTTTCCACCTCGGTCTTAAGTAACGTGAAGTTTGCCTTTGAAAAGTTTTTCACGATGGTTTCTTTGTCCAGGGGGTGAGGGCGGAATGTGGATATCCAAAGTGATTTGTTTATGGTCAGATCTAACCAGCGAGTGGTTGACCTCCGGTGTAGAACACCGGTCGCCCATGTTGGTGATGACCAGGTTCAATATGTTGTCACCTCTGGTGGGAGTGTTGACCAGTTGATCCAGGGTATTTGAGTTTATAAAATCTAGGAAATGTTGGGCAAGGAAGTTGGTGCTTGAGTAGTTCTCCCAGTTAATGTTTGGGTAGTTGAAACCTAATATTAAGGTGTTTGCTAGGACTTTTATGGTCCCCAGTGTTTCCAGAAACGCGGAATGGGGGTCCTGGGACATGGTGGGTGATCTGTAACAAGCTACAATTTGAATTGCAGTTTTGTCCGTTGTTAGTTGCACGTGGATGATCTCTGAAGCATCGTGCTGTGCCACTAACCTGGAGGTGTGGGTATCCTTGAGTTATATGGATACTACCCCGTCTTTTGTGTTTTGGCCCGGGTTCTGTGGACAAAATGTATGGTATGAATTGTAGCCTAGTAGTGCTGGGGTGCTTTCTGGAGCCTTAAACCAGGTTTCTTTTACTGCACATATATTGATTTTCTCCATACGGAGGAGTGTCTCAAGTGTGTGCATTTTGAGGTTTAGACTTATGGCATTGAGTAGCATTACCCTCAGATTTTTGTTACTTGTGCCATTTATGGCGGTGGATTTGTCTTTTGAGCCTTGCCTAAAAAAGGCACTATGCGGGTGGCAAGAGCCTTGGCCAGTATTCGAAAGCCTAAAGGTGAAAGGTACAAGCCGTCTCTAGAGGAGCAGCGTGACTTGTCAAGCATGTCATCCCAGGCGGACAGACACTGGATCCCCTTTGAATGACACCAGAAACTTAGCCAATTGTTGAAATTGATAATTTTTTCTTTATACCGTTGTATCTTTCTTGGTGAGGGCAGGATGCTAGTCAGGGTCATACCGGCCTAGGCTACATGATCAGAGAGCTGTTCCATGTCTCTTTTCATGTAGTCCAGGGAGGTACAACTCAGGTCATTTACACCATCATGGACAATGACAAGTCATATTTGTACTTGTTCTGGAGTGACCTGAGTGCTTGTTTCATGTGGTGGATCCTGGCACCCGACAGGCAGCTAACAGTAACCTTCTCCTTGTTCATCCTAGTGAGTGGGACGTCAGTGTGCCTAACTATAGAGTCACCTATTACTGGTGTGTTGGGCATGGTATTTTGCCTTAAGGGCTGCGATTGTGTGGCACACTGGTTTTGTGAAGTATGTGTTTCATAGTTTGTGTTGGGGGGGGTGGAGGTTGCTTGGATGTCTGCTTTGGAGGTCTCTGCTGCTTTTGATGATTTTTATTTAGAGCCTCCAAGTATGTTTTCGTGTATTTGTGTGTTTTTTGCCGGTGCTGGCTTAATGGGTCTATGTGAGACTAGTGGTGTGATGCCAGTATTTCCCTTCTCCTCTTGACTGTGTGATCCAGTCTTGGGTTGAGAGAGCTTAGCCTCCAGTTTGGCTGTATAATTGCATCTCTCACATGTATTAGTGTTTGGTGGCAGGAGGAGAGGGTTGTTTGTGTAGAGTTGTAACATTGCCTCAAAATGCCCAGATTCACCAGTTGGACAGGAGAGTACACCTGAAACTGCCCTTTGGATATGCCTGGATAGGTACAGTGAACTGTTTTACTGAATAGCTGGTAAGGTCAAATAGAGAGCCTTGTCTTTCTGTACAGTATAGGGGGGTCTAGTACTAGGGTTTGTAAGTGCTTGCTATGAGTTTTGAGCAAGTGCCAGGCTGAGAAATGAATGGCTTGAGTGCTTAAGTTGAAAGTTTGTCTAGTTCCAAGGGAAAAATTGAAGAGGAGACTTTGTGGATCCGGGAATAGTTATACCCTAGCTACTCTGCATGCAAAACCGGGCACATGCGGTTTTTATAGTAGGGAAATGAAAGAGAGAGAAATTAGCCCAAAATGGCCAATAAACTACTAATTTCTGGGCTGAAACCACTCCTCCAGGGACAGATAGGCTGCTCAAAGCTCCCCTCTCTCACAGGTGAACAGAGAAACTTCCTTCTATACAAGTAAGTTATGGGCAAACACAGAGATTTGTAACACAGCCCTGAATTCAGCACTAACCTGAAAACTGGACTATACTAGCTTAGAAAGGCAGGAAACAAGTATATTTTGTTTTTCAGAAAATAAAGCAGCTACAATAAAAAAAACACTTTAAATGCATAGAAAGGGATGCTTATTGTTATATATCTCGGTTCAGAGTTGTAAACAATGCCCCTAGTAATAAAGTAGGAAGAAACACAAATACAGTAAAAGCAGATGAATAAAGTGCAGTTTATATATATATATATATATATATATATATATATATATATATAGAAAACAAACTAATTTAAATAAGTTACCCAATTAACCAGAAAAAAGCTCAAAACTGAGCCTTGTTCCAGCAGTCTTCAATCAGACAAGTTATAACTGCACACTCCTGCTACTAGTTTGCAGGGGAACCTTCTCCAAAAAAGATGGCCTGGATCAATGCTCAAGTTATACAAACAAAGCTAGATTCAGCAGGCCTGAATCTGGTCCTGTGCTACAACAACAAGGCACACCAATTTCAGAACTAAACAGTTCAAATAAGCAGGCACAATCAGCCTGTGACCAGAAATTCCCAGCTCAGAAGGGCAGATTCCAGCCTCTCCTCCCACAAGAGTGCAGACCACAAACTTTTGTAATGTAGAATAACTGGCCTGAAGCCCAAGTGCTTAAACTAGAACTAATACACTTTTTTAGAATAGCAGACACTGAGCCTTCAATCAGCAATTCCCAGCTTAGAAGGATGTAAGCTACCTCTCCTGCCACAACGGTGCAGACCACAAACCTTTTTAATGTAAAACAACCGGTATGAAGCCCAAGGGCTTAAACCAAAAGATTTAGAATAACAGTTGCAATTTAATCAGGCTACTATCAAGCAGTAATAAATGCAGCAGAATAAATAAAATTGAGTACTTTTAAGAAGGTGCAAAAGCAAAATCAAGTAAGTGGAAACACAAATACAGTACTGGTTACACTTACTGGTAATTAAGAATGCTACGGTTAGTCATGAAAATAAACTGATTAGTAATCCCTCAAATAATTCATTAAATAGTAGAACATTTCTCTAATTTGGAAGTAGGTACAAGTGTGCATGCGAGTGTATGGTGTGGAAGAACTGCAGCGGAAGGGCTTGCTACCCAGTGGTGTAAACCTTGGTTCTAAATGATTGTCAGTGTAGAAGTGACACCTCCCAACCCCATGTGTAAAAATGGGGGGAAAAAGGGGTTGTGGATGGAAAGGTCGATTGAATCTGTTCTAATTAATGATGTAATAATACATGATGTTTATAAACTTGAGAGTGAGTGCAATCATTTTTTTCTAGTATTATTCAAGATGTTTGCTGTAATGGTACTACTGTAGAACAAATTATTATATCTGGACTTTTTCCTACTCTTTCTGACATTATTATTCATAAAGCTTTCAATAAAACAAAATGTCATCCATTGGACCGAATATGAAATCCAGTATTTCTTTATTAAGGATTAAAGATGTAATTATACCTGTTGCACAATTTTTAAAACAAACTGTTGGAAGATGCTATAGTTCCAAATAATTGTAAGCTGTCTTGTATTACTCCAGTCCACAAAAATGGGTAGGAAAGACTTAATTAGGGATTGTAGACCCATACGTTTAACCTCATTAGTTGGAAAGTGCTTTGAAAGATGTCTGACATTTTGCCTATTGTGCCTCAGGGGTCAGTTTTGGGTCCAATCCTATTTAATATAGTATTTTTTAGTATTCCAAGGAATGCTAAGTTGTGGGTATATAAATATGCTGATGACTACAAAATTGGCCTTATTAAAATTACTGATGCTGAAGATCTTAATAGGTAGTTAAGATTGTTAAGTAAGTGCATCATTCAAGGCCGCAGAGAGCACCCCAGCTGTGCAAGGCTACAATGCAGTCCTCATGTTCACACCTCAGAATCAGCATGAAAGAACCAAAGGTGGAGGTGTAGCCATTTTCTTTAAAGCCAAGTACACTGCCAGATTGGTCAGACAGTGCAACTGTCTCAAACTACTCCTCGCCCAATTAACTATAGGTAAGACACCCTACCACACCATTGCTAGCTATAGGTCCCCCTCCATGAACCAAAAAAAGCACAATGCCCACCTGGACTTGCTGGAGTCACTCGCCATACAGCCCAACTCCTTAGTCAAGGGAGATTTCAGTTATCCCTCCATTGACTGGGTAACATGCACAAGCTCAAACATGCTCGCCCAGAGGTTCCTGGACTTTGTCAATGTCAGTGCTCCGAAACATAATCTGCACCCCCACAAGGGTCCTTGATGTAGTACTCACCAACATGGGTGGTCACTGCACTGCCCCCAGTGTGATGCCCTCCCTGGTAAGGTCAGACCATAAAGTAGTCTCATTCGAAGTAACTATTGGACCCAACACCCCCAACGGAGCAAAACAAACTAAGGAACTTATCCAAAGCAAAATGCAGCCAACTAAGTGATGGTATAAAAAGTTTTGTATCCCCTGCAATCACAGGCAATAATGACTCCTATGCAGAGATGTACACAAATGCTCTGTATAATCATCTTAGCAACTGTATAGACTTTGCTGTACCTGACCGGATTAAAACCAGGCCCTTTCAAAAAAACAAGCCACCTTGGTGGACATCTAGTATAAAGAGATTGTATAACAAAAGGAAGAAACTGATGCCCAGTAACAAGGGACAACTGCCTCTGCAGAGGAAGAATTCCCTCCACAGATTGAACAAGCAAATCAGAAGTCTTTTAAAGTCCTCTAAAGCTAGTTATGAAGCCAAAATAGCATCCCTAGCCAAGGACAATCATAAGAAGTTCTTTAAGTACATTCAAAATCTGAAAGGGAGTGCCCAGCTATGTGCCGAATTGGTAGTAGATGGTACCACTCACACTATACTGGAGGAAATTGCCAACCTGCTAGCTGACAGATCTGGTGCAAACTTCACCCCCCCCCCTCTATACCCACCAGCCATACTCCAATGCATAGCTGACATGAGTTCTCTACTTAGTATCTCTGGAGATCAAGCCATATCTGCACACTCCAAGGCCAAAAACATGACCTCAGTGGGACCAGATAACATTCCCGGTTGCTTACTAAGCAATCTAAAACAGGACCTAGCTGACCTACTTGCTGTTCTGTTTAAACATAGCCTGAGAACTGGCTTTGTACCAGCGGAGTGGAGAACAGTCTTGCCTAAAGGGGGGCTATCAATTAACAGTAGGAACTATAGACCCATAAGTCTAACCAGCCTCATCTTTAAGGCTCTGGAAAGGATCATCATGAAACTTGGCAACAAGGACATAGGCCACCTCCAAACTCTAGACCCAACCCGGTTTGGCTTTAAGGGTAGATCACGCTTAATGAACCTGGTAGACTTTTTTTGAGAAAGTCACCAAAGCCCTGAATAAAGGTAAGACAGAGTGTATACTGCCTGTCTAGACCTAGCCAAAGCCTTTGACACATTCCCCCACTCTGGTATCATTGAAAAACTCTCCCAGGTAGGTGTTAACCCTTATAACTAGTTGGGTAGCTAATGTCAAAGATGCTGACGCCACCTCTGCCAGTAGACCCGTCACCAGTGACGTACTACAAGGGTCTGGACTGGGCCCTTTGCTCTTTGGAATCTATTTCTCGGAACTCCAGGTGATAGTAGACAGCTTAGCTGGCTGTGGGGGCCAAATGTGCCCCCACTTATGCAAACATAGTGTTAACAAAGTGGGAGGAACTTTTTGTTTTACATAGTTCTTTTTCCAGTTGTTGGTGTTTGTATAAAAGGTTCCTTGACGATATTGTTATTTTTTGGATTGACTCACAAGAAAATTTTTTTTGAATTTTTGGATTATATAAAGAGTTCCACCAACTTTTTGGATTTTACTTACACCATTAACCCCCAGGTTTTAACATATCTGGATGTTTCTTTAAGTAAAACAACCCAAGGGTTTTCGTCCAAAATACATCGCAAAGAAACCTTTTCTAATGCCTATTTACATTTTAAAAGTGGCCACCCTTTTTACCAGAAAAAGAATCTGGTCAAGGGACAGCTCATTAGGGTGAGCAGAATGACTTCCAATGAAGAAGACTTTCTTGTTGAGTGCAAAAAAGTTCTGGATATGTTTGGTGAGAGGGGCTACCCACAGGATTTAATGCAAGAACTTCTTGAGGTAGTGGTTCAAGGGAGAAAAGGTAGATTTGCCCCCATTCTAGGGAAGGTTCTTGTAGGGTCTACGGACAGCGAAGGGGTGACCACTAAGACCAACAACTGGGAACAAGCATACATTTTGGATTACACAGGTGACTCCAGGGTTATTAAGGCAGTTATTTCTAGGGAATGGAAAAGATTTGTTGAAATTTCAGATTTGGGTTTAGAGGGCAACCAGCCTTTGAAATGTATTTATCGTAAGGATTTGAACTTTAAGCAACTATTTGAGTTTGGTGGACCTCGTGGTAAAGATGGGGGGTCATGGAAAAAGGGTACTTTTAAATGTGGCGCTTGTTCGCAATGCAGTCACATAATCAACAAAAACAATTCATATATTCCAGCAAGAGATAGGAAAATTTTTAGTAACAGTTATGCCAACTGTAATACTCAAGGAGTTGTTTACATTGTTACTTGTAATTATTGTGCATCCTTTTATGTTGGGAAAACTGAAAGGAAATTGAAAAGTCGTATGTACGAACATTTTTACGAAATTAAAAAACAAAATAATAACAATGCTTTGTATCGTCACCTTACAGACTGTCCACAGGCTACTTACTCTTTTTTTTTGTAGTAGAAATTGTTTCTAGGGATATAAGGGGTGGTATGTGGGAAGCTAGGCTGGAATACAGGGAGTTGTTTTGGCAGATTGTTTTGGAAAGTACAAAACCCCCTAGTTTAAATGACTTCTTGTCTATCACCTCTGTTCTCAAACTTAGGGCAGCAAAACTCTGATGTAATTTGTGAAAAAATCCACACGGTGGCAGTATTACATTTATGTTTAAAGGATTTTAAGCAATCAAATGGTTTTATGTAATAATTTTTTATTTTAAACTATTCTCATTCATCAGATAATACTAAGCAATATCTTTATCAAGTGTATTAATGTTTACATTTTTATAGTTCAATTCTTTTGAAATGGAAATGTTTTTTAACTTTGTGTATTTAGAAGAATTATTTTAGAGATTTTTTTATTGGATAATTGATTAATTAAACCATTAGACAGGGTATAGATAGTGTGTTCAGAAGTGGCAGCTGGTAACTTCTGAAGAAGACGGTTTATTCGTGTCGAAAACATATCAGTTTATCTGGCGTTAATAAAGAGGATTTATTTAAGGTTTCCGACCCTTATTTGGTTTCTCCAAGCGAATTTGTTTTTGGTTTTAGTCCTTATTTGTTCGCTATCATCTCCACTTGTTGGTGATAGTAGACAGCCTTTGGCTTACCAAGTTTGCTGATGATTGTAAACTAGGCTCAATCATTGAGTTAAGTTGACATATTACAAGAGGGGCTAACACAAACACTTGACTGTAACCAAAGTCACTGTCTAATACTAAATGCAAAAAAGTGCACTATTGTCCCATTTGGCAAAGTGGAATTCCCAACTAATTACAATATTTACAGCACCCCTTTAAGTTCAAACCCAGTGGTGCAAGATCTGGGAACACAGGTCGATGGGAATCTGAACTTTGACAACCAGGTTTCCACTGTGATAAGGAAAGCCTTCTACATTGCACATCTCATAAGTAAAGGCATTGCATCCAGGTCTAAGGATGCTATAATCCCCCTAATCAGACCATTAATAGAGTTCAGTGCTCCCTTCTGCATGTATCTCACCAGACACCTGCAGCAACTGGAGAGACCACAGAGGTTTCTCACTAAGAAGTTACAGGGCCTCCAAACCATGACCTACGTGGATAGACTGAAAACTCTGTCACTGAACTCTGTATCATATAGGCTACTGAGAGACGACTTGCACCTGGCCTACAGGGAGGTCTCTGACACCAACCTGATGGAAATGCTGCACATCTGCAAATAAAATAGCACCAGAGTCAGTCGCTCTAGGGATCTCAACTTTTCCAGTGCCATTAGCAGAACATGCTGGAAAGACAGATATGTCTCCCAGAGATTGCCAGTGCTCTGGAATAAACTTCCAGTTCATGTGAAGCAGAGCTTCTCAATGACCCTATTCAAGCACAACCTGGACAAATGCATGGGTGACCGCAAATTCACCCTAGGGGTGGCACCCTTGTCCTTAATGGATGGGGTGGTCGGTGTTGATCTGTAAAGTATGTCCATCTAACCAAGAACAATTGGGGCAAGCCAGGATTAACATGGCTTAGGCTTATAAAGGCTCTAGGGCCACTAGCCTTGTAAACCCCTATGAACCTGTGTGTGTGCCTTAGATACCAGACTTTAAATTTAGTTTGGATAAGTTTAAAATCAAACCGTTCCAGCTCTTCGCTGTGATGCCCCTTTAGTGAGTGAGTCTGTTTTTCCAGTTGAAACAGAGAAAATGGGCCATCATAATTTCCTGTGATTACCATTCTGCTCTTGCAGGTTCACCTACCTTATCTTTATCAAATATGTTCTCAGAAATGTTTTTAAGTTATTGTGTAAATGCAGAAAGTGGGTATTTACAGAAATGTATAGTTTCACAAAACACACATGTTTGAGTAACTATCTTGATTTAGAAACTGTGTGCATCATCATCATCATCATCATCATCATCCATGATTACAGGTAGCATTTGATTCGTAAAGCAAACCCATGAGTAGTTGCAACAAACAAAGGAACAGAAGTAGATCACCGGGTCTTTTTTCCACGTCAAACAGATGTCAGATGCACACCTTAGGACAGTTTAGATTTGCCACTACATCTACTGCATGTATTTGGGAGAAATCACAAAGAGGACATGTAGACTTTCCACACAAGCTCCACAGATGGAAATGGAACCAGAAAACCTGTTGCTGTAAGGAGAGAGTGCCACTCAGTGCTGCCATAATTAAAACTGAAAGTAGTTTGTGTATACTAGACTTGTACTTGTTAGCCAATCGTGACTGAAAGTATGAATAATATAAGTGCTTTCTCATATTTAAGGCTACAATATTTCAGTTAAGCGTAGTAATGTAAATGTAGTACATTAACTTCCTGAAGGTGCTGTATTATGAACAAATTGATTGTATTTTTTTGACATTTGTTTATCAGGAAAGTCAATGTGGGATAATATCCCATTTTCAGCTGAGGCAAAGGGAAGAAAATCTCCACTTGGCATATTATTACAAAACTTCAGTTAATACAGTGTGATTATGCATATAAAGTATAAATATTTGGATAGAAGTATGCTGATGACTTTAAAATTGGCCTTATTAAAAATGACCTATGCTGAAGATCTTAGCAGGTACTTATGATTATTATGTGTGCCTTGGATACCTAGGAAAAAGAACATTGACAGTAGGAACTTTGCTGGCAGTGGGTCTTTAATATGATATTTAAAATCTTAAAAGTAGCGTGTGAAGGTAAGGTACTTGTGAATATAGCTGCAGTGGACATATATGATTTTAGATGGGCAGTATTACCTGCCTGAATCTTCTACTTCTCAATCATTTTTTTTAGTTGAAAAGTTTCAAACAAAGAAATGATACTGCATTAATAAAAACTACTTTGCCAATCATTTGGCAGTTGCAGTAGCTTATGTGAAACAGTTTGTTGAGCCCTCAGAGGATTTCATTTTTTTAGACCACTCACTAGAATTACTAGAGAATTGCTAAAGAGCCTTGGAAGATAGAAATGGCCTCTTGAGACAGAGCACCAAGGGGGAAGATGTAGAATAATGCAACTAGCAGCAATACTGTTCGCAACTCCCATAAAAATTTCCAGCACTGAGGAATAGAATGCAGTATATGATGTGGTACCATCATATTGCAGAAAGAGTGGGCCTTGGCATTAAAAACCATCAAAAAATGTGTCCTGCAGAATGTTGAATAGACAGCATGCAGCAGATGGAGATACCAGGCATGATGCCTCAGTGAAACAGAGTGGCTTAAGTTGTGCACCTCTTCTGATACAAGCAGCACTAGTAGTGATAGAAAAGAGGAACTTCTATCACATTGTCTTCATTTTAGACAGGGGAACTAAATATAATAAGTCTGAACCTGTTCTCTTAGTTAAAAAATGCCAGCAACGGTTTTTATATATTAAAAAAAATGGATCCATGTAGTAGCCACACAAATACAAGGTAAAATGAGCAGAAGACCAAGACTGTACTGTGTCGTAAAGCAGAACTACCCAGCCTCTCTTCAAGGCTACTCATAGTAGAAAGAGGCATGAGAAGTGTGTACCATACCTGTTCTGTACAGATTTTCACAGAATGTACAAATTTTGTCTCATATTTTTGGTCCATTTTTCATAAAATCATGGTTTTCTGGCAAATTTGTGGCAAGTCATTAACGACTAGTTAGAACTAATGACAGACATTTGAGCTTCAAACTTCATGAGCTTCAAACTTCATACCCTTCAGAAATTCATGCCAATGCAAAACCTGCTATTCTATTAATTTCTAAGTTTGTTAGAGCAATATTTAAAAATTGTCCCTATTTTTGGGCCACTGTCCCACTTTTATTCATGGTTTTGTCCAGATTTCTTGCTGTAAGAAGTTGAGAGGTATGGTGTGGACATAAATCTGAGCACTTCCTTAATTGTGCAAGATATTAAGCGAGTGATATGAACAAGCCAGTGCAAACTGACCGTACATTTACAGCGAGAATTTGTCTTTGCACAGAGAGGGCTTTATATAATTTATTTATTTATTTACCAGGAAAGTTCACTGGGCCGAAAAGAGCCCCTTTTTCGGTGGAGGCCTGGGGAGAAAAGCTCCGACAAGAACATAAATGCAGAACAAAATTAAATATTAATTGGTACAGAATTAGAAACAGTGTTGCACATAGTGGTTACAGTAATATACACAGAATATATACATAAGTCAGGAATTTAGTTGGTTTGAGTACAGTAACATATACAGAATATATACATAAAAGCAGGAATTTAGTTGGTTGCCAGATGAATTTAGAGTGGTAAAAATGGAGATAAATTAATCAGCATTATTGTACCAGTATCAAGTGATGAAAAAAATAAATAAATAAATATGGAGAAAGTATCATCAGTCGCTAGTAGTAAAAAGCATAGGAATTTAGTTATAATATAAGGAGAAGGAAGAGGTTAGGTTATAGAGCAGGTACATAGCCAGGAAGAGTTGAGATGATTTTTTTAGTATTGGTTTGAAGGTGGTGGTGCTGCCCCCGTGTTCCTTATAGAAGGAGGAAGCGAGTTCCATAGTTTGGCGACGGTGAAGGAGTAGAGCAGTTGACCAGCCGGTAAGGTGGGCTTTTCTACTTTTAGAAGTAGATGATTTTCAGATCTTAGTTGCCTGCTGGGTTGGTATTTGGCAAGTAGAGTTGAGAGTGCAGGACAGACAATCTGTGGGTCTGTAGATTATTTTCTGTGCTGTAGTTAGCTGGGTGAGTGAGAGATGGCGGGGGAGTTCCAACCAGCCTAATTGTTTCAGTGAGTTACAGTGGTGGGATGAGAACTTGGCTTTTGTGGCAAATTTGGCTACTCTGTTATAACACATATCAAGTTTGGATTTTGTAGAATTTTTGATATTGGTGAGGAGAGGGGCACCATAAAGGAGAGAGGATAATAAAAATGTAGTTGCAAGGGTTTGTCTAGCAGAGAGGCTAAGAAAGTGTTAGTGCCTGTACAGCATACCGAGCTTTTGTTGTAAATTTTTGAAGTTACTGTTTATGTGTAGGTCAAAGTTTAGGTTTTCATCTATAATAATGCCTAGTAATTTAGTGTGTGAGACAACTTTTATAGTGGTATTGTCTTGAGCTTGTATACTGAAGAGTTTTTTTATCTAGGGGAGTGGTTTTCTTAGGGGTAAAAATTACTAGATTGGATTTAGGGCAAGATGATTAAGCATCCAAGATTCAGTAGAGGTGAGGGCATTCTGGGTGATCATCTGGAGTTCAGAGCTGGAACTTGGGTCTATATTAGAACATCGAATATTTAACAGTTCGAATCACTAAAGTTCGACCTTTAGTGATCGAACTGTTAAAACATCAAATGTTCAGAAAAAAAAAAAACGGTGTAGGCAGGGGGGCAAGCCCCCCTACACCCCCCACTAGTTAAATATACCAACTTTGAGACGGCACTACATCGAACTAAATGGAAATCTCCCCTTATGGACATTTCCGTTTACTTGTTCGATGTTCTGCAGTTTCGCTATTTACTTGTCGACAATGTCAGATTCGACATTGTCTGCTTTTGAGAATTTAATATAGACCCGGAATTTGCAATGTATATTATTGTAAAGTCATCTGCATGCTGGATTACTGAGCATTATGGGAGAGTATAAATCTAAAATAAAGATGGAATTGTTAAACAGTTATGAGGGAAACCAAATGTATGAAAGCATTATATGCCGCATCTATAAAAGAGGCTGAGTGAAATAGAAAATGCCAGGTAAACCATGTAGAAATCACAAGGAAATGCATATAGGTTTTATGTATCTATCTGTATGGATCCAGTTTACATTACCAAATCTTTAAAAACGGCGAACCTCATATGGTCAGGATCATATGATCAAAGTTTAAAAAAATTGAAAAACAATCATTCAGCAAGTACAGTGTTTTTGTGGGGGGGGGGGGCAAGCTTTCCTGTACCATCCACACCCATCTGTTAATTACAGATATATATATATATATATATATATATATATATATATATATATATATATTTCTATATAAAAACTCTGAGATCACACTACAGTGGTGAAAAGGAAAAATTCCCTGATCCCCACTGTACCCAATCTTAGTTTGATTTTTTAAAATGTCGAGTATATGGTCTCGAACGTATGAGGTTAGATGGTTTAAAAATTCAATGTCAGCTCTGTGTGTGTGTGTGTGTGTGTGTGTGTGTGTGTGTGTGTGTGTGTGTGTGTGTGTGTGTGTGTACAGTTTGTGCATGTAAAGGTAAGCAGTACTCCAACCCCCACCCCCAGCGCAGACAATGAAGAATGATGGGAGTACACATCACCTGAATGGCACAGTCTTTAACCCCACAGTGTTACAGAAGCCTTGGAAGAACATTAATAGTTGTACCACAAGATTTGCTTGGCTGCTAGCAGAATCCAATGTGATCTACTCCAGTGATACTGCTAGTCCTTTAAATAGGAAGTACATGTGTGGCCAGAGGCCAGAAATTGAAAGAAATAATCAGGAGGCCTCACGTGATTATGGCAACAAAGGCTAACCTGATGGTGTTGCCCATGCCCAATACATCTGCTATAAGAAATGAGCTAATGGATATCACATATGGCCATTTGTCTGCCATATCCGAAAGCAGTGATATAGTACGGTGAGAGATGTGGGTAAGCACAGTTGATTTATAGAATGTGACTAGGGAGGAGACAGTGTATCAAGATGTCCACTAGGGGCTGAGCATGCACATTGGGTGTTGGCAAGGCAAATGTCTTTGAGTCATCTCAGGTCAGTTATGGTATACTTTCTCTTGTATGCCATTAAAGGCTGATAGCTGCAAGCAGCAAGAGATAAAGGGAGCCTAACATACTAGGATGCCTAAATATCTTTGGGTGAAGAGATCCCCACAGAGGTGGCTTTGAGGAGATAGCACCATCTGAATGAAAGCTCAAGTCCATTAGAAAAGTTAAGCAGATAAATGGAAGTATCAAACAATGGAACTTTATGACCCACAGTATCTCCTGCCTTCTCAATAGAACTCATCCAGACAATAATACAAAACATAAATCACACACAGGTTAAAAAGGAAGCAATAAGAACAACAGCCAAGAGAAAAAGATCAGGTATTTGGAAAACATAGAGGCCCTTATTTTAAAATCATTTCACATGCCTCATAAGGTAATGCATTTTTCAGTACTCTGTTTAGTCATAGTAGCATTAATTTGTTTGAAAACTATGCCTTTTTACATTTCAGTCTGACCATTATGTACTTCAACAAAAGTATACCTACAAACTTATAAGACATTTCTTATGTTAGTGATATGCTCCTGCTGCCTGAGATTAGACTTTTATTTAGTTCCACCAATTTACTCTAAACAGTCTTTTCTTCCCAGACTGTTTTTTATTGCTAATCTATTTTGTCCCTTTTATTTTCTCTTCCTTTAGTTTCTATCTTATCTCAACACCATAGCCCCTGGTTTGTAGTCATCCAGCTTAAAAAGCCTCACTTTCGCGTCTCAGGAGCCAATGTTTGCTATTACCAGCAAGAAATAACTGCAAAACAGTATTTCGAAAAACAAAAGTTTTCTATCATAACTCAACACCATAGCCCCTGGACTGTAGTCATCCAGTTTGGAAAGCCTCACTTTCGTGGCCTCAAGAGCCAATGTTTTCTGTTACCGGCAAGAAATAACTACAAGACAGCACTAAGGATAACTAAAGTGTAGGTTTAATACTTGGTGATCTGTTTTCTCTGTTAACCACGTTTTTAGAATGCACACTACTGGACCTATACCTCTGCCCCCAAATTGGCTTGAACATTATTAAACTTGCTCTGAATTAGTTACAAACCAGTAGTTAGTTACCCTTATTTTCTTTCCCTCTCTTTTCTAGGTACCTCTACTCAGATTACCAACTTTTTTGAATAACTGATCTAATTTCAGCTAACAGAATATAAACCCCCTGCATTATTTGAGTGCTATACCCAACGTAGCATAGTGAGCTTCATTTAACCATCATATTCCTTTTCTATCCTGTTTTTTATTTATAGAAAACTGCCTTTACTCTCCGATTTGTGGCTCAACCCGATCTGTTCCCCATGGCTTACGCTTAGTCCCCTACCCCCATTCCCTCCCACCCCCATTTTCTTGTAGTTTATACTTTACTGGCCACACCCCTTGAACAATTACCCAATTACCACTTCGCTTTGGCTGTGCCTTAATAATAAAAACTATCCCAAATTTCCCCAATCAGCCATATAATATATAAAATGCCTAACATAAACTCAAACATCACTCTCACTCAAACCCCACTGTACAACAAGAGACCAACTGGTAGTCATATTACTCTTCTAATAACCTTATTATCCCTTGCTCAAATCACTTCTTTAAAAACAGATTTCATGCATCACTCCCAAACTGTCACCTCTAACCCTTATGCACCTTCTTCTTCTTCTTCTTCTTTTGGCTTTTCCTGGTTAGGGATCGCCACAGCGGATCATATGTCCGCTCATGATTGGCAGTGGAGTTTTTACGGTGTCGAGTTGCCAGCCCGGCACCCAACCTTCGACAGAAGGTACACACACGCACGCACTCGCACCTAGGGCCAATTTAGAGTGTCCAGTCCAACTACACAACCCTTATGCACCTAAACTACAATATATTAACATTAGCATTTCTTCTTCACTCATAAACACCACAACAATACATTACATACATCTCTCCTTTATTCAACACCCCAATATTATAAAACCATCTGTAAAATTTAATAAACATGTACTTGCTATCACAAAGATCACTGCAAACCTAGTCAACAAACTAACACTAAGGGCGATATACACCCAAACTCAGGACCTATCACATATCTAAACTCAGATATAAACCTTACCATGGACCACACTCAATCCACAATCATTCACCAGAGAAGTAAAGGTGATATTACTCCTCTTGCATTTGAATATTAGAAGCTCACCAATACAATCCATGACCTGCATGCTAGTATCACTCTATATACTCCTGACATATTACTGGTTACTGAAACCTGGTTGAAACCCCATATCACAAATGATGAAACTTTCCCCCCTGGTTATAGCATTATTCGTCAGGACAGAATGGAGAAAAAAGGTGGAGGCATAGCAATATTCTACAAAACAGATCTATCTTCTAACAGCTATTGATCTAACCACCCTAAACATTGGTAAAGGTGAAACACTATGTTGAAAACTTATCATAAATTCAAAAAACATATTAATTAGCATATATATTCCCCCAGGAGATGATGCATCTACCTTGGAAAGTATCCTGTATTGCATTTCTCATAAATTATCCCAGGAAACAATTGTATTAGGAGATCTTAACATTGATTGGACAAATTGCAATGGCCAAAACCCCACTAAATATATAAACCTTCATGGGTTTACCCAGCTCATCCAAAATCCCACCAGAATAGACAAAACATCAAATAAGTACTCCATTCTAGACTGGATACCTACAAATAGACCTGACCACTCTCCTCACTCACAGTCTCCCAGACATTCTTAGTGACCATCTCCCAACATACCTACTAAGACAGCTTAACCCCACTAAATTGACACTGTATCGGCAGATAAGGAGCAAAAAAACATGAACCTTGGTCACTTCCTTAGACACTGCAACTTGTCCCCTCTTATAGCACTACCCCTAGATGAAGCCACTAATTACTTTATTAGTACCTTCCTGTCCATCCTAGATGAGCATGCCCCTCCCAAGACTATTAGAGTAAAATCAAACTTTGCCCCATGGTTAAGAAAAAGACACCAGTACTCTACTAAAAGCAAGAGATAAAGCATGGCTACACTGGCAAAAAACTAAATCCCAAGTTACTAGACAATCTTACTGTGAACTAAGAAACAAAGCAAAAAAGCAAACAAAACAGGATGAAGTAAATTATTAGTCTGAAATACAAACTAACCACCAAAATAACCCCCAAAAATTCTGGACTGCAATTAACAACATTCTGCGACCTGGAAATGCTGGTACACCCCCTCCCACTACAAAAAAACAGCTCTGACTGTCAAAACAGGATGAAGTAAATTATTAGTCTGAAATACAAACTAACCACCAAAATAACCCCCAAAAATTCTGGACTGCAATTAACAACATTCTGCGACCTGGAAATGCTGGTACACCCCCTCCCACTACAAAAAAAAACAGCTCTGACTGTCAAAACAGGATGAAGTAAATTATTAGTCTGAAATACAAACTAACCACCAAAATAACCCCCAAAAATTCTGGACTGCAATTAACAACATTCTGCGACTTGGAAATGCTGGTACACCCCCTCCCACTACAAAAAAACAGCTCTGACTGTATATCTACACAGTTTAACACCTACTTCACAGAAACTATTCTACATCTCTCTAATTGCCAACTCCTTACTAATACCTCACAAACCCCTACACCCCCAGCAAAACAAGTCCAGCTTCTCTCTTCAACCAGCATTAATAAATACTATTAGAAAACTAAAATCCACTTCTCCAGCTGCAAATCACTTCCCACCTGAATCCCTGAAACTATCTGCTGAAATAATTGCATATACAGGTCTCCATTCTAATAAACAGATATGTATTAGAACAATACGTTCCTACCATCTGGAAGATTTCACACATCACTCCAATCCACAAAGGTGGAAATTCTACTGAATTGTCTTTCACCCTATTGCAATTCTGTCCCCACTATCTAAAATACTTAAATTGGTCTTAAGTAACTCATGGATCACCTAAATGCTAATAAGTCGTCTAACACCCAACACGGCTTCCGCCCACACCACAGTACCACCACTGCACTTATGTTATTTGCAAACACAGTTAACCATAGGAATAATGGTAAACAAGTATCCTCCATCTTTTTAGACTTATGTAAAGTTTTTGATATGGTGAGTCACAACAAACTCCTACATGCACTCTCTGACGTAGCCTTATCACATTCTACTCTTACATGGTTTCAGAGCTACTTAACTGGAAGAGAACAAGCAGTATGTTGGCACCAACGTCTATCTCCCTTATTTCCAGTTACTCTAGGAGTTCCCCCAGGATCTATTCTTGGCCCCCTGCTCTTCTCCATATTTACTAACAATTTCTGTACTGCAGCCTCCTCTGCCACAATTATCCAGTATGTTGATGACTCTACAGTACTATGTGCTGCCAGTACCCTTCCTGAACTACAAGTACTCATTCAATCATCCTTTCTCAAAACAGAGTCCTGGCTAACAAACTCTTGCTTAATATTAAACCCCAATAAGACAAAACTCATGCTATTCCATCCCAACAAAGCTACTATACACGCAGAATCTTTTTACATTGTCTCCAGAAACAACAACACTATCACTTCCTCCCCACATACAAAACTATTAGGTGTGGAAATTGACACGAATATGAGATTTGACATCCATATCTCTCAATCAGTTAAGAAAGCGCACAAAAAAACTAGGTACACTATATAGGAACAGGCAGTATCTCACAAATAGCACAAGAATAGCTATTGCCCAAACTCATTTAACCTCAACTCTTCTATATGTATCACCTATACTTATAAACCTCAGGAAAACTGATCTGGAAAAAGTAGAATCCTGTTACAATAAAATAGCTAGATATGCAGCGAACATTACATTGAAATTGCACCATTGTTCTGCCCTAAGGAAACTACACTGGTTGAAATTTCTCCAACTCCTACATTTGTCCCAACTTAAACATGACTTACAAAATCTTCTATCATTCTGCAAAAACTCCATCATTACAAGACTTACTAGAGCCCTATTCCTGTGGCAGAATGCTGCGTTCAAACAATAAGCCCCTCTTGCGAATCTCAACATTGCACAATCGTGCTGGAGAATCAACCTACTCTCTTTATATAGGTAAGATTTGGAACTCTCTACCTAGTGACATCACATCTAGCACTACTTTAACAAAATTTAAACACACACTAAAAACCCACCTTGCCTCTAAATGGCTCTGTTCTTGCTCTACCCCAGACTTAAAAAAAATTTGCATATTATTTCTTCATGCTAACACTAATTTCACTGTGGATTTTGTGTGTTAAATATAACCCAATGTTATTTTACATCTCCTTTATGCTACATATTTTTATCTCAGTTGTATCCTTATTTGTACATATTTGTTGATATTTAAACTATGTAAAATTATACTCTATGTACAGTTGTTTTGTAATCTACCTTCTCTGTTATTTTTCCTTTAAAACACTTGTTAGTTTCATTTGTCTGTGTGGAGCTTTTCTCCCCAGGCCTCCACTGAAAATGGTCATGTTGTCCAGTCGGAATTTCCCAGTAATCAAATCTAAAATAAATAAAAGTAAATAAATATAAAACAGGCTGAAGAATTAAGAGAAGAACATAAGTCACTTTCAGCAGTGCAACTAAATACACAGGAGTAGTAACTCTTATTAAAACAATTATGAGCATACATATAAATCGAATGTATTCCCATGGGGTACATCAGTATGTCACGCAGTAGCAATAGCTGTAGACAGAAAAGTCTTATAAATTTCTGTCTGTGCTAAAAGAAAACAAAAGATTTCTAGCAGTAACACTATTAGAAAGGAATCGGAAAGACATTTCTAATATATTTTCAACTAAAGAAACTCCATAAGAAGAGATCACTTTATAATGAGTAACCGTGTAAATTGAACTGTTGTGTATTACAATTTATATTTCAAAATAGTTCATTCTACTTTAAAAGAGAATTTTCTAGTAAAATCTAGAATTTCATTTTTAGTATATCCTCTTGTCAAAAAAACATAGTTTTAACATTCTGTGCTTCTTTTAAAGAATCAGAATATTTTTGTAACCTTGTATCTCTAAGCTGTCCATAATGGAGAGAACCAAGAAGATGAGGAGGGCGATAACTCCTACCATGAAGATAATCCATGTAGGAAGTAGGCGTTCTGAAGAGCTTAGGTAATACTGAGGTTGGTCTCTCTCAAAAGTGTAATATCTGGGTAACAAGTCTTATCAAACACTAACCTGTCTGACAGAAAAAAAGAAATTTGTTGGCAGGTAGATGAGTCAGAAACTTGTGTCCATAGGTTCATTGGTGTTTGCAAGGCTAAAGACCGCAAGGGCCTTTTTTTTTATCCCCAGCCATGCATACCAGATCTCTGACAAGTTCTGGTATCCTTGATAAGTGTAAGCAGGGGCCTGGGAGATGAAGCATTTACAGGTTACCTCTGTCTGTTAGAGACATAGGTGCCAAACCAGGGATGCATTTCCTGTAGTCCATCCAGTCATCCAAGTTGCACTTGAATTGGGTAGGGAGGATCTCTTCTTCACATGGATGGGGAGCCTGTTCCAGAGATAGGGTAGTCACTGGGGTACATGCCCGTCTCTCCAGCAGGCCCTGTATATCATTGTGAAGGCTGCCAGCCTAGCTAGATAAGACTTTGTAGCTAATACCGTCATTTGTAAATATTAATGTAAGCCACATCCTTGTTCTCTTAAATGTAAGAAAATGATGTTAAATGTTGAACTTTAAAAATGTAACCACATTGTACTCTGCTGGAGGAAAGCTGATTAAGTCAAGCATCATATAATTGTTTGATCTCAAAACTCAGAGCCAAGATATCTGAATGAAGGAATTCTTCCTATTGTTTTGAGACCAGAGTTAATGGCTAGAATTTACGTGTATAATGTCTTATTGCTCTGGCTTCCTGACCAGCTGAAAGATCAAAAGGGCTGTTACACTCTGAGTTTCTGTTAGCCTGGGAAACCGAGAATAATGATGTAATCTGAAATGAGTCAGTAGTACTGTGTTATCAATTTAAGGACAGAGAGAGAGAGAATCAGAGCATTTTGCATTTGTTTTCAGAACTGACAACTTTATTTTAGAACTGTTTGTTCTTAGATATAGATAGGAACTAGGAAGTCTAGTCTATCTGTTTTCTGTATTGATGTCAGAACTTTTCTACTGTATTATTGTAAGCATTTCTCTGTGATCTCTGAACTCTTGACTAGCACTGTGTTGTAAGAAGTATTGTCTTGTGTTCTTATTATTTATTATTAAATATTTTTAAACCTTTCAACTGTGGCTGTTCTATGTAGAGATAATTTAAGCTCTACAGTACATTGCATGTATATTGTGATACTGTCCAAGCCACTCCAAATAAGCCTTGCTGTTCATCACACTTACCATTTGGATAATATTGCACAATAATAATTGGACACCCTTTGATAAGGACCTTATTAGTAGCTGATTTTAGTGGTTGGTGACAAGTGGTACTACCACATAGTCTGGGCAGAAGGGGCATAGCTAGAGAACCTGTACCAGCCTTCACTAGGAGTGTCTGTGTGTTTGTATATAACTCTTATCTCAGTGTGTATGTGAGCTACTTGGGCAGGGACATGAAGCACTGGTTGGACAAGAGAGGGTGCTGTAGGTTTTAGCTTGACCACTAGGCTGAGATCTGGACACTATAGCTGTGCCAGTGGGGAGTCTTATTGGGGATCTGGAGAGGAAGGGAGAAACCAACCCCAGACTGACTGTGATCTCTGTCTGCTCTTAAGGGAAATTGTACTTTCCTGTGTGTGTATTTGTTATCCTTCCCAATGTGGAAGCCCCTCACTGATGTTAGTGGTGAGGATTGAGGCTCCTTGGTCGCTGAGCCAGTGCACGGGCATCACAATCATAGGCAAGGTTTAAGTCTTTAGAACGGGTAATTCTAGTGCAGTTTGTGCTAGAATACAAGGATAGGGCCTTGAGGCAGTCTGCATAGAACATTTTACATACATTGTGTATTCTTTTAGTGAGGAACCTCTGTGGACATGCCAATTGTTGGATATACCTGGTACATACCAAAGGGGTCATTATACTCAATAATATGTCTGATGAATGCTGAATGCAGTGGAACTATGACTTCCTTTACTTTGTTTATAAGTTACACAACATACATTTCCTCACTACTGTAGACACGTGATGGTTAAAGGTTAGATTACTGTGTGTGTCCATAAGTCCCTGACTACTGGGTCAACTTTAAGGGGTGTGTTGTCAATATGATAGTTACCAGGGCTGGACATCTTTCCC
Source organism: Protopterus annectens (assembly GCF_019279795.1). Lineage (NCBI taxonomy): Eukaryota > Metazoa > Chordata > Ceratodontiformes > Protopteridae > Protopterus > Protopterus annectens. The sequence continues at coordinate 546,831,019 of NC_056745.1, read as the reverse complement.
AAAGGATATTGTTATGCATTTCTTGGCATTTAGTTTTTAGTCCATGGCATTTCTTGGCATTTAGTTTTTAGTCCATGGCTCAGACATCAGTTATTTGTCTGTGTCTGCCCTTCCTGAAGAACTTTTGTGTCAGTGTGGGATTCAGTTACAGCTACTAATTTGCAATCATCTGCAAATTTAGTCAGCCAGAGACGATTGACATTGGCCTTGACTTCAAACAAGTAAATGTCAAAAGGGAAAAGTTCAAGAACCGATCCCTGAGGGTCTCCAGTTGTGACTGGCCTCATTGTAGAGGTGGACTCCCCAATTCTAACTTCCTGGGTCCTGGCCCTGAGCCAGTTGGCTATCCACCAGGTGACATATGGATTTATACCTAAGCTCTCGAGTTTGTCAACAATGCCTGAGTGTGGTATTGCATCAAATGCCTTGGCCAGGTCAAGGTAGGCAATGTGAATCATTTTACCCTCATCCACTGCTATGGTGACCTTCTCGAAGAAATCCACCAGGTTAAGTAGGCATCCTGGCAGAAAGGTTCAGTGCAAACTTCTTCCCCCCTTCCCTTCCAAAAGAGCAAATGTCTATCCCAACAGAATGTAGCCTCCCTGTGATCACAGATGCACAGGTGAAAGCTGCCCTCTCCAAAGCAAAAAACACAGCATCAATGGGACCAGACGGTGTCCCGTGCTGTGTCTTACATGAGCTCCAAGAAGAACTAAACCCTCACTTAAAGACAATGTTCAATCTCAAGCCTTACTACAGGATATGTACCAAAGGAATGGCGTACAGCAACAGTGGTCCCGCTCCACAAAGATGGTGCCACAACGGACCCCGGAAACTATCGCCCTATAAGCCTAACCAGCCTGGTCTGCAAGGCTATGGAGCGCATCATCATGGAAATCATAAACAAGGACATTGGGAACCTCCAGACACTGGATCCTACCCAATTTGGCTTTAAGGGCAGATCTTGCCTCTTGAACCTGGTCGACGTCTTTGAAACTGTTACCAAAGCCATAGATGAGGGGAAGGTTGTCCACACAGCCTATCTGGACCTTGCAAAAGCCTTTGACACAATACCCCACTCGGTCATCATAAATAAGCTCACCAGCTTAAATATCAACCCCTATGTCACAAGATGGGTTGCAAACTGGCTTAGGGATAGAACCCACATGGTCAGAATTGCAGGTGCCATGTCAGACTCTAAACCAGTTACAAGTGGCATCCCACAAGGCTCAGTCCTGGGACCTCTCTTGTTCGGAATATATTTCTCCGAGGTACAGGCTAACACGGGTGGACTATGGCTGACAAAGTTCTCAAATGACTGCAAACTGGGTGCCATAATCGACTCTCCGGCTGACACGAGCATCCTCCAAAAGGGTCTCACAGAGCCGGATAACTGGTGCCAGAGCCATGGCCTAAAGCTAAATACTAAAAAGTGCATTGTCATCCCCTTTGGGAAAAACAAAGTGCCCACAAATTACCACATAGGTGGTAATCCATTAAGTACGGAAGAAGTAATTAGGAACCTGGGGACCCAAGTAGATAGTAATCTCTCCTTTGACAATCACGTTGCCAAAGTAGTTAGAAAGACCTTCTATATAGCCCACCTTATCATGAAAGGGTTTGCATCTAGATCAAGAGAGGTCATTGTGCCCCTCTACTCATCACTTATCAGACCCATAATTGAATACAATGCCCCATTTGGGATGTACCTTACCCGACACCTGCAGCAACTGGAAAGACCCCAAAAGTACCTCACCAAGAAGATCAAGGGACTCAAACAGATGCCCTATGCACTTTGGCTAAAGAAACTCCAGCTCTACTCAGTTGCGTACCGCCTACTCAGAGGCGATCTGTGTCTGACGTATAAAGCCATGTCCAACCCAGAATTAATGGACATGCTCCACCTCAAGAAATCCAAATCCCTTAGAGCTACACGCTCCAGGGACTTGAACCTCAGCACAGAAATAAACAGGACATGCTGGAGGGACAGATTCATATCCCAGAGGCTCCCCTCACTCTGGAACAAAATCCCAATCCATATTAGGCAGAGCCCCTCACTGACCCTATTCAAGTGAAATCTTGACGAGTGGATGGGAGACCGTAAGTTTACCCCTGGGGAGACCGTAAGTTTACCCCTGGGATCTCTTCTGTGTCCTTGCTAGACAGAGGTACAATAAACTAACCTTAATATGGCTACCATCTGTGACCTACTATACAGAGACACAGTCAACTAATCTAAAAGGGTGGCGAAAGCCAAACACACTCTGGCTAGGCTTATAAGTGCCCTAGGGCAGATAGCCTAGTATCACCCTATGAACCTATGACCTGCCCTTTCAAAACCAAACTGGGTTAGGTCCAGTGTCTGGAGGTTTACTGTAGCTTTATTGATCATTTCCATGATAATTCTTTCTATGGGTTTGCATACAAGACTAGTGAGCCTTATGGGTCTTTCGTTTCCAGGGTCTGTTGATGGCCCACCTTTGTGCAGAGGGATGATTGTTGCTGTTCTTCATTCGTGAGGCAGAAAGCCTGATTGGTGGCTACAGTTAAACAGCAATTCCAGAGGGGCATGATAGGTTATGTGTCATGCTATTTAGAAGACATCCTGGGATATTGTCTTGGTCCATTGATGCAGTGTTCTTGGTCTTAGAGAGAGCATTAAGGACCTGTTCCATAGTGAAAGCAGGGGGAGTTTTATTTGATGGTATTTCCTGAGGGAAGATTGAGGTGGAGAAAGGGGTAAAGTTAGAGCTGAATTGATCGACAAGTAGGTTTACTATGTATCTTCTGGCTCAGTATAGGTGGCTCCATTTACAATGAGCTCTGCACATAATTGTGTATTGCCTTTGAGGTTGTGGACATTGCTAAAAAATGCCTTGTGGTTGTCCTAAGCCTGGAGGCAAAATTTACCTCAAATTGGGCTTTGGTAGACTTTATTTGTCCTCTGAGTTTTAGTTTGATGAGAGTGCTTTTATCCTTGGGGTCTGCACCTCCTAATTTTGGCCATGATTTTCTTCCTTTTGTTGTACAGCCTATTGATTTTTATGATTCCACCAGGGTGGCTTGTTTTTTGTTAGTTATGTACTTCTTCCTGGTGGGTACAGCTGCCTCTATGCAGCTTTTAACATGGTTGTATAGAGTTTCTGTGACCAGTTCTGCATAGGCAGCAGTGTTCTCAGGGTTTATGGGGGCTTAAAATTTTGCCAGGTTATTACTTAATAGCAGGAGGTTAGCCTTAGAGTAGTTCCTGAATATTCCAGGTTTAGCTTGGGGTCCAGGTTTTATTTTTACTTCAAAGGATACCATTTTATGATCTGACCTTACCAGAGAATACATTACACTAGGGGGGTTTGCAGCACTCTCTCATATTAGTGAGTACTATATCCAGTATGGTTGCACCCCTGGTTAGTGTATTGTCAATCTGGTCCAGGGAGTTTGTGTTTACAAAATCCAGGAATCTTTGTGCCTGTACATTTGGTGTCATATAGGATTCCCTTTTAATAGGGTTAATTAATGTCTTCCATGAGTATGGTATTAGATTGGATGGAAGTGGTATTGGATTTTACCTATGGTGATTTGAACATGGAGCAGCTCAAGTGCATTGTCCTATTTGACCATCCTTGAGGCATATTTATTTTTGATGTAAACTGAGATACCTTCACCTTTAGTCCCTGTCTGTGTAGTAGCTGGTCTAAATGTGTGGAAGGCATTATAACCTTGCACTGTCAGTATGCTGTCAGCAGCTTTAAACTGTGTATCATTGACCATACAGACATCAGCATTTTCTAGGACCCCCCCCCCCCAGCATCACCTGGTTCACCAGCTACCTCTCTAAAAGACAGCAAGCTGTCAAATGGAAAAACTCACTCTCTTCCTTTCTACAGACACCTACCGGAGTTCCATCCTAGGCCCCCTCCTCTTTAACATCTTCATTAATAACTTCCACCAGTCTCTCCGATGCCACACTAATTTAATATGCTGACAATTCGACCATTATTTGTACAGCAGACACCCCCTCCAACCCACTTCTCAAAACTCCGTTAGCCTTCTCTAATACCAAATCGTGGATGCATAATAATCACCTCGCCATAAATGCCAGTAAAACAAAGTTAATGATCTTCTCCCCATCCAAAAACACCAATATAGACAAAATCTCTTTTACAGTTAATGCTCAGAATAAAAGCCCCATAGAAATAGTATCACATGCCAAACTGGTTGGTGTCATAATTGATGAAAATCTAAAATTTGGCATCCATATCCAAACTGATATCAAAACAACTCACCAAAAACTAGGTGGTCTGCATAGACACAGTCATTACCTTACCACCTCCACCAGACACACTCTTACCTCTACTTACCTTCTTCCCTCTCTTATGTAAGGTGCCCCTCTATTCACTAATCTTCAGCTAGACTTACAGGCCAAGTTGGAAGCCTGTTAACAGTAAAATCTCCAAATTTGCCACTAACTCCAGAAACTCATCGCATCACTCTCTCCACTCCCTGAAATGGCTTGAACTTCCTAACTACCTCAAACTCCTTAGACTTACTACTGCTCACAAGCTCATATTCAAACCTTCTAGTTGTCCTTCTCTGTCCACCTCTTTAACCCCCTACATTTCCAACCGCTGTCTGAGATCAGAAAACCACAATCTTCTAAACATATATAAGCCTCTTCGACTTGGACCCCCTGGCCACCTACTATTATCCTGCTGCCTAGCTGAACTCTGGAATTCTCTCAATACCACCATTCGAAATACTCAGAGCCACTCAAACTGCAAAACTCTTCTCCAATCTCACCTCCTTTCAAAGTGGGAATGTTTCTGTACCCCTACCACATAAACTCTTTAACACCATCTCCCATGCACTATATACCTCAACCTTCTATCACTGTGCTTTCTTATCCCTTTGTCTCTACTTCCTCTACCCTATACCTCATAAACTTCCCCCAGCCCACTCCCTTTCTCCACTACATACCACCTTTTACCTCTCCCACCTCACCTTCTCTCTGTCCTCTCCTCATATTTCTAACTTTCAAAAAAAAGCTTGTTTTTTCATCTGTACATAAATGTTTTGCTTGCATGTTTTTTTCATCTGAAATGCCTGTACTTTTAATATGTTTTAGACTACATGAATCTCACTTTTGTAACTCATTACCTAGGATTTGAAATGTTATGACTTTTTAACAAATTGTATATTATCTTTGTATTTTTCACTGTTCTACTACTTTATTTACTTTTGTATAACTATTGTAAAATTGTCTATATCCTGTGACGCTTTTCTCCCCAGGCCTCCCCTGAAAATGGGCTCTTCCTGGCCCAGTGGGCTATCCTGGTCATCAAACTGTAATAAATAAATAAAATAAGATGAAGAGATATACTAGGGAGTGGAGTTTTTTGTTTAGACTCCTAGCACTGAGCAGTAATACCTTTATATTTTCTTGGTTTCGATTTGCTATGTTGCAAGTTATTTGTTTGGCATTGCCTAAAAAAGGCACTATGAAGGAAGACCATGTTTTAGCTAGTATTCAAAAGCTAGAGGGGAGAGGTACGGGCCATCCATGGCAAAGCAGCATGGTCTGTTGGCCACCTCCTTCCATGCTGACAAATATTGCACCCCCTTAGAATGACACCAGAAACTAAGCCAGTTATTAAAGTCGGTCATCTTTTGTTCGTATTATGGCATCATCTTTGAAGAAGGTAAAATGCCACTCAATGCTAGGCTCATGCCAGCCTGGGACACACATTCCGAGAGCTCCATGATGTCTCTCTCTCTGTATAGTCTAGGAAGGTATGTCTCAGATCATTTACACCTACATGAACTGTGACTTAGTCATACTGGTACTTGTGGTCCAGTGACCTGAGTGCGTGCATAATGTGGTGGATACTAGCCCCTAATAAGCAACTGACCATGATTTTCTCCTTGTTAAGCCTGGTGAGAGGGACATCACTGTGTCTCACAATCTAGTTTCCAATGACCAGAATGTTGGATTATGTGGTGGCATGCCTTATGGGGTTGCAAATAGATGCTCTTTGAGATGTGGCTGTATGTGTTGATGTGGGTGTTGTTCTGAAAGATGCATTTGAGGCTATGTGTATTTCGTCTAGGAGGACTTTGGGGTTTAGGAGCGTTACATTTAGGTGTGTCAGCAAATGTGGGTCTGTATATCTGCTTTAAATTGTGTGTGATGGGTGCAGTATGTGTACTACTGGCAACCTTATTGACATTAGAAGTACTTTTATGCAAGATCTTTGCCTCCAGTGAAATTGTATAAATACAGCTCTCATGTACCGTATAAGTTTGTTTGAGAATTAACTGATTGTCAGTAAACATGGGGCAATTTCTACATTGCCTCCAGATGCCTGTATCCACCAAGCTGGTAACAGAGATAGTGGGAAAGTTCATATTCATGGCAACAAACCTTTTTTTATTGATTAGACAGTTGGGGTGAGAATATAAAGCATCGTCAGGAGTATTCGGTTTGCAGCTCTTTGGTGCTTGCCACTGCAAACTAGTTGTCCTGTGTACAACTAGGTATTGGTGAAATTTCATTTGTGCTTTTACATGAAAAATGTCACTCAAAGTGTCTGTCTATATAGGGCACTGCCAAACGCTTAAGGAGAAACTAATAAGTAAACCCAGCGAATTTAAGGATGAAGTGTTTAGGCACATATTCTGAAGTTAGAAACAAATCATGCAGTACTTGCTGAAAACAAAGAATTAGCTTGTCAAAAATGATGAAAAGAGGGGAGTCATGTGAATGGCTACTGCCTGACTATTACTGGTGCTGGTCTCACCACAGCTTCACTCTGCTGGGATACAATGCTCCTTTGCTTCTTCTCTCACTAGAAGCAAATCATTAACACCAATCTCAAGATGAGAAGCAGGCCACAGCCTGTTTGGTGATCCTCAGTCTTGTCCCAGATGATGCAAAGGTCTGTAGGCTTGTTGCAGCCTTTTCCTGGTAGATACCTTGAATAGCAACCAGACCAGTCAGGAATGTCAAGCACAAACCCTCACTGCCCAACCAGAAGTAGTCCGGAATCAATGCACTCTGCTCCTTCCCTCACCAGGAGCAGACTATATGCACAAAATCCAAGCTGTCACCTGTGAAGCAGCTATTGGGGTTTCTGGTGATCAGCAGTCTCCAGGAAGTAATGTCCCTGTGCTCCTTCTCTCACAAGGAGAAAACAGAAGCACTAATCCCAAGATGCCTATTGAGAGACAGTATGTGGGCTCTCCAATGACTGGTCTTGCAATAGATGTAGCAAATTTTAAAGGTAAGATGAAAAAATGGGTTAGTATCCTAAGCACTGCAGTGTGCACTAAGGAGTTACGTATGAAAGAAGGGTAACTTAAGCTTTAGCTGTCTGGAGAGCCACTAATTTTAAAACAGCAAGATAGATTGAAAGGGGTAGGCATACCTCTCGACCTCTTAGACCAGAAAATCTGGACAAAACCATCAGTATTTGGTGGACAAAGGCTCAAAAGTGGGGACAATTTTTAATTATTGCTCTTACAAACTTAGAAAATTGATAAAATAACAGGTTTTGCATTAGCATGGATTTTCTGAAGGTTATGAAGTCTGAAATGCAAATGTCTGTCATTATTTTCTGACTTCAACCCTGAATGATTTGCCGAAAAAACACACAATTTTATGAGAAACGGACCAAAAATATGAGGCAAAAATCTGAACATTCTGTGAAAATCTGTACAGTTGACAGGTGGGAGGGGTAGGCAGTTTGTATTCTGGTTTTATGGAATACAGTGGGATGGGCAATAAATTTAAATAACTGAAGGGGAGTGATTTCACAAAATAATTTTGTGCTTACAACAGCCAATGAAAGGGGAGAGGGAAGGAGATTCAAATTAACATACTAGGCAGGCAAACAGCAAACACGCAGACAGCAGATGGACATATTGGATTTGCAGCCCAAGGCTTTTAATTTTAATGTTTGGACTGGGCGCCAGTTTTCATTCAACCAAGGTACTTTAGCTCCTAATGTTTTTAATAACATTGAAAGTGACTTTAATACCCTGAGAGACGAGCTTTATGCTTATAAAAGCAACCAGTTGGAGATTAACTATCTCAGAGAGTGTGTGTCTGTGAAGCGTGTACTGAAGGGTTTGCGCTGTTATAAGTTCCCGAATAATGTACAACAGGGCACTTCTTATAACAAACTTTGTGAAATATTTGATAGAGCTGGACTAGAAGTTTTGAATGTTGTGATAGCCGAGTATGAGGCGAAAGCCGATACTCTGCTGAAAGAGCTTAATGTAATGAATAATTCTTTGGTTAATGACAGTAATTTTTTGACTGTTAAAATCAATTATGATAATGTTTTTAAAGAAGTAGATCAGTTTTGTGTAAAGATTCTTAATCGTAAGGTGCACAAACTGGAAAGGGACTTAAATGAATACAAGGAGGGTACAGCGTGCCCGCTCCCTGGTAAGGCACGTAGGGACAACAAACAGGTCCAAGAAATGAACAATCAAGCTGGTACATTTGATGATCACCCTAGTTTTCCTGCCCAACTACTCTGTAGGAGTGAGAGATTAGCCGAAAAAGGAAGAAAAAATTCCTTTCAGGATTTTCATCAACCCCCCGACAGAGCAGGGGGGAGGGGACTGAGACACTACCAGCAGGGATGGAACAACAGATATAAATAAGAGATAACACTTTGGTTGACAGAAGTAAGTTAGATGATTTTTGCTATGTGAGTGGTGACAATTATTCCATTATTAAAAAGGACAATTTTGTTATTTACAACTACACAGACATGGAGGTGAATCACCATATATTTGGGCTTTTCACACTGGGTTTCCAGTTTGTTCCTTTGTGTTCTTTCAATTTAGCTGATGCCCTTGTAGATTTGAAACTTTTTGTAAGACGTCTAAATCTCACAGTTCATTTTAAAGGGCAACCATTTGTAAGTAATGAACTTTCTAGAGCTAGCACATTCAATCCACCTACACACCCTTCCATTAGAGTATTTGAAGAGTTGGTTGAAAAGGATCTTAGGATTTTATACTCACAGGGTACACATTCATCACCTATCAATTTGAAAGTAGAGGAGGCTCGGTTGGTCAAATACCTTAAGGAGGAAAACATTAGGGTCATGAAACCTGATAAAGGTGGTGGAGTGGTTCTTATGTATAATTCTGATTATGACACCTACCTTTATGGAATGTTGCAGGACACAGAACAATATGAGATAGTTTCCAGGAATGAGGTCAATCTTGCTATGTCCAAAATTAAGTTTATGCTAACTGACCGTTTATTGCAAGGTGCAATCAATGAAAAATTATTTAACCTCCTGTATGTTAATAAACCCAAGACTCCTGTAATTTTTGGGATCCCAAAGATACATAAAGGGCTGGATCCACTGAAGTTCAGACCTATTGTTTTTGGAGCGAGTAATATAACGGAGCCATTGGGCAAATTCATTGATTATGTAACAAAGAAATTTGTTTCCTCTTTGGGGAACATTTGTAAAGATTCCTGGGACTTCCTCAAGGGCATCCAACCCCTATTTTTTCAGCCTGAACTGTTAATGCTCACTATAGATATAGTGGAGTTGTTCTCCAGCATTCCCCACTCCACTGGTTTGGAATGGTTCAACAAAGTACTGGTAGCTGAGGCCCATTTAGGGAGTATGTTTACCAGTTTGGTAGTAGAGTTTATGGAAATTGTGTTAGAGAACAATTTCATTTACTTTAACGGAGAACTTTACAGACAAAAGAAGGGAGTAGCCATGGGTGCCTCCTGTGCCTCATTATATGCAAATGTGGTACTGCATAGATGGGAACAAAAGTTCATTTTCTCAACCAGTTGGGTTCATTTCATAACACATTATAAGAGATACCTGGATGATATCTGTATCCTATGGAATGGGACCCTGAACCAGTTTTTGGATTTTTTCAATTACCTTAATTCCACCACTTCCTTTCTATCTTTCACTTACAATGTTAGTGAAAGCGAGTTACACTATCTGGATGTAACTCTTTTTGAGGACAACTCCAACCACACTTTTCAATCTAAGCTTTTCAGGAAATCAACCTTTTCCAATTTGTACCTACATTTTGAGAGTGGGCATCCTTTTTACCAAAAGAAAGGTATTATTAAGGGGCAATTTATCCGGGCCTCTAGGATGTGTAGCACCCTATTGATTTTTTAGATGAAGTGGATTTTTTTAAATCATTATTTTTTGAAAGGGGCTACCCCAATTCCCTAGTGACTGTTTTGGCCCAGGAAATCATAGCAAACAGGGGCGATAGATATCCCCCCCCCCCGTTAGGTATTGGATTTCCACACGTATCCGAGGATACAACTGAGGACCAAGTGGAACAGCACAGTCGCTTTATCTACACATATTCCCTCAGTTCCTTCGACATTGAGAATGTGGTACGGAAACACTGGCCAGTTCTTACTCTACATGATGAGTTAAATAAATTGGTACAACCACACCCTAATTTTGTAAGGAAGAGAGATGTCAACCTTAAAGAATTATTTGAAAGGAGGAATATTCCAAGATCAGCACTGGGTAATTCTAAGCGAGGCACTTTTAAATGTGGTGCCTGCAAACAGTGTAATGTCATTATCAATGACTTGACCATTTATATTCCATCGAGAAAATTCCTTTTCAATTCTACTTGTTACTCTAATTGTGCAACAAAAGGGGTCATTTATTTAGGGATATGTATATCTTGTTTCAGTTTTTACGTAGGAAAAACTGAGGACCCCTTAGAGAATATATGAACACCTTTATGATATCTCCAAGGAAAGGGAAGCTAACGCCTTTTACAAACATCTTACTTCTTGCCCTAAAATGGAGCTTAAGTTTATGGTGCTAGAACAAGTGGCACTAGATGCCAGAGGAGGTGATTGGGAGACCACTTTAGAGTACAGAGAACTCCTATGGCAGCTGAGGCTGGACGCTGGTAAATCACCCGGCCTTAATGTTAATATAAATATCAACAGTGTCCTTAAGTTGAGGATGGCCCGGTTATAGAAACTTTTTTGGTTGGATTTATATTAGATTGTAAAGTGGTTGTACCAAATTGTATACATGTTTATTTTGGTGGATTCGATTTTCACAATGTGACCTGCACTATTGTATTTTTTTTATAATATTTTTTATAATGTTTTTAGTGAATGTCATCATTATTATTATTATTATATTTTTTTATCTATTTACATGAGGCATTTAACTTCAAATATTTAGATATTCACAATCTAAAAAATTTTTTTAAACTGGTACATTTTTAATAGTTTTAATTCTTGTTTATAACTCATTTGGATTTTTATGAATAGGACTGCTCCTCAGATTTGTTGATATTTTTATATGTATTACTGAAACTAATATTATGCATATATTTAAATGTACCTATTTAATATACATTTTTAACAATATATATTTTGCATTTTTAACACTTATCGGCATGAACATGTCGTTTAGCGATTTTGAACAAGAAAGTTCCATCACATTTAGCTTAATTAAGTTAATTATGCCAATTTACTCAAACACGTGATTTTATGTTTCTTATATATTCAAGCTAACTGCATTACATTGTTAACTTGAAAAAGCTCGGTATTAACCGACCGAAAGCACTTGTTTTATGTTGGTTATGGCTATCCAAATAAAGGATTAACTATCTTCGCTGGTTTTGGTTTCCTGGCTGTGGATTTTGTGGCTCTTATACTAGGCAGGCAACTACAAAGACAGTTGTGTTTAAGAACACAACAGCAGCAGAGAGGGAGGGTGGGAAAAAATATATGTGACCTACGAGAGAGACAGCTGTGGTCTCTTTTCTATTTTAATATGCAATTAAAAGCAGAATACAAGTAAAACACAGTGTAAAGAAACAAATCACAGTATACAAAATAGAAGAAGGCAATAAAGTAGTACAAAATATAAGAAAGCAAAAGCAAACTAACCTTTCCCTCACAGCAAGTCATAGCAGAGTCTAGGTGAGCTTTTCCAATAAAAGTATGTTATATATGGGTGCCCCTTTAAAAAAAATCAAAGAAAGTCTGCTCAACTAGATGTTCTGTAACATGAGAAGAGCGTAGAGCTTCCTAAAGGGTCCATGGATCAGCCCATTTACCTGGTTAACAAACATTAAATAAAGATACATAAATACATACATAACTAAGCTTGGAAAAGCAGTATACAAGAGCAGTACTGATACTGAACAGAACAAATAGAGATAAGAGCTGTCATTAGTTATATAGACCAAGTCTGAACTTTTATTTTCTGTGGAATACTAACATCATAAATATTTTAACCTCAGAAAGTTGTCGTGAAAAAGGGAATACAGTACAAGGCAGTAGGAGTGCAACAGAAGTAGAGTAATGTGGGGTAATTGGAGTAGTTATGCATTTGAAAACTGAAGTATGCAAGTAGTCAGATGCACTGTTACAGTGAACATGAAATGGACTAAGGTTAGAATAACTTAGCAAACTGAACACTTTTGTTTAAAGTAACTTTTGGCTGAACTGAAACATTGGAACTTCAGGCAAAAATGTAAATACAAAGTTAAGTGCCTACCCTAAAGGCTCCCTGGGGATCCTTGGTTGTACCAAGCACTGACAGTCAGGCAAACCCCACAATGAAATTCTAAAGGTAGAATCCCTAATTTGTGTGCTTCTTTTACAAAACAGTTGCAAAATAAGGTTCAGGACCCTATCTGGACCAGTAGTCATGGTCCTTTAGTTTACTCTGGACGTTTCACAATACATAGTGTTGGAAAGTTCTTAGTTAGTTCTGTTAAGTGAATTTTTTCTTACAGTGATGGCACAAGACAGATGTGAACCTGTTTGGAACTGGAAATTCCATGGCAGTAGTCTCAGTGATGTCTAACTACTTTATTAACGTTCTGCTTTTGACAAAACTATTACCAGAAATGTTGAGCATAATACAAAATAAATGTGGTGCTTGACATATTAGTACATCTAATGGAAAATGCTTCTTAAGAGATCAAAAAACATATAGCTTGGAAAAGGGTGGAAAAAGGTCCATGAAGCTAGCCTTTCTCTTTGTAAGAGGGATTACATTATTACACTTTGTCATAGTAATCTTACAATTGCAAAAGTAGAAAGCATTAAATTGTCTTAAAAAGACAGAACTTTCTACTACATAAACAGTGTTAAATGGGGGGAGGTAACATTTGTCGTATACAAGTCTAACATAAAGACTACAGAAAGTACTGCGTTACTGCATTTCCTACTAGAACATGGTGGAGGCTGAAGTACACTCGGGATGCCACATTGATACACTGTGTACATTGCGTAACTGTTGTTAATTCAGAAGGTGCCTTGGCCTTCCACAATGCCATACAGACAGAATTGTTGCATTCCATATTGCCTTCCTTATCAAGGCTTGACTTCAGAGTGCAGTCAAAGAGAAAGAAATAGGGGCATCCCAAGTGAAAGACCAGCACTGGAAGAATTTTTAGTAGAATCTGGAAGAGAAGCTACCGTTAAAAAAAAAATGGATAATTAGTAGAGCATATAAAATATTGCATGATAACTATAAGAATCAATCAGAAGAGGTTAGAAAAGATTGGGAAGAGAGTTTAGATAAGCAGTTTACAAAGAAAAAATGGGGGTATATGTATGTCTCTCAAATATGCAACAAAGTATAGAAGATTTAGGATCTTTGTTTGAAAGTGTTTACATAGGTATTTGTATACCCCAAAGTACACTCCAAAGAATTTTTCCTCAGGTAGACAGCAAATGTTGGCGGTGTGACAGGGAAGAAGAGGTAATTGTGGGAACATATTTTTTGGGAGTGTAGTGAGTTGGCAGACTTCACAAATTCCCTGCAGACTACTCTATCAGAAATACTGGGTGAGCAAATTTGTATAACTAAGGACATTTTTTTTTTTTTTTGATGCAGCATCAGAATTGCCTAGACATAGTAAGGCCTTGCTGAGTCTAATTATGGTGGCTGCCAAAAAAGCAATTACTAGAAAATGGAAATCATGGTCTAAATCAACTGTACTAGATGTAGTGAATGTAGTAACAGAGATAAAACAACTGAAAATGGGATTTTTAGAAAAGGGTAGGAGCAGATTACATAGAAAAAATGGGAATTGTGGGAATAATACATTCAGAATAATGTTTGGAGGAGGAATGAGATTTAAAAGAAGGCAGGATTTGAAAGAGCTGTAATGTTTGACTGACAATGGCTGGATAGATGATGTGGAATGTTTGCAACTAAGAATACATCAGTATGGGTTGTTTTCATTTTTAGAAATGTATGATTGCCTGTGTCATAAATGATAATTTAGTAAAAATGTTTATTGATTAAAAAAAAAATCATTGCATTCCATGTATATGCTGATTGTTAGGAGATGAACTGCAGTGTATACCTGCAAGTAGATATTGTATCTGAAGTATAGCCAAAATCATTCACAAAAAGTAACAGAAGTGCTGCTGGTTAACATTTTTCCATTATCATGCTAATGGTGGTGCTTCCATGCTTTGGTTAGGGGAGTGCATGTATGGATCAGAAAAACAGTAGCCAGTGCTGGGCTAGACTGTTGGTTAGCTATGGTAAAGTAGAGGGGGACTATTGAAAATTCAGAGAGAAAACCAATAATAATTTTAGAGCCAGTAATAGTAACCGTAGTATCCCCAAAGGAAAGAACCTGTGGCCTAGTTGTAATACCAATCCAAACATTTTGCAAACAAGGCAGTATAGATAAGGTTTTTAAGAGAATAATGACAGACTAGAAGTAATACACAACAAAGTGCTGAACTGGTATCGCCTTCACCAGTCAGAGTGACATAAATCTACTGGCTAATAAATTAAACTCAGACTTCACCCAGTTCCACCAGGTGAAATCCCCTCCAGCCTACTCCCCCCCAGCTATCAGCAAGGTCAGGATAATGGCAGCAGTCACTCAATCCAACAGCACCACCACCATGGATCCCGACAACATCCCTGGTTGCTTCCTGAATAGTCAAAGCTTGACCTATCCAGACCACATGAGGCATCCTTCAACTACAGCCTTGAAACGGGCTATATTTCAAGTGAATGAAGGACAACAACAGTCATTTCCCTCCACAAGGGAGGACCATCAACTGACCTATGAAACAACAGACCCATCAGATCTAACAAGCCTAGTATGCAAACCCATGGAACAAATTATCATGGAAATGATAAATAAAGACATTGGCAACCTATAGACACTGGACCCATCCCAGATTGGCTTTAAGGGAAAGTCATGCCTAGTTAAACTGGTAGACTTCTTTGGGAGGGTCACCAAGGCAATGAATGAGGGTAAAACAGTGCATACTGTGCATCTTTACCTGGCTAAGGCATTCAGTACAATACCCCACACAGGCATTGTTGACAAGCTCTATGAACTAGGTATAAATCCTTACATAAATTTCTGGATGGGCAGCTGGTCATAAGATGGAACCCAAGAAGTCAGGGTTGATGAGACTATGGAACCCAAGAAGTCAGGGTTGATGAGACTACCTCCACCAAGAAACTGGTCACCAGTGTAGTTCCCCAGGGCTCCGTGCTGGGCCTGCTGCTATTTGTGATCTACTTCTCAGAAGTCAAGGTTAATGTTCAAAGCCTCTGGGCTCACCAAGTTTGCAGATGACTATAAACTGGCAGCTATTATAGATTCCCCCCAGGACACCAACTTCTTGCAAGTGGGTTTAACACACACAAATGACTGGTGCCAAATTCATGGCCTAAAATTCAGTGCTAGAAAATGCATCATAATGCTGACTGGGAAACTTTCAAAGTTAATTACTCTTTGTATAAAATGCCCCAGGAGTTTTTTTTTTTTCAACACCTGTATTAATTATCACTTAAGACATAAACATACATTAAAAGAAAAGAAAATTTAACATTTTTCCATTTAAGTACAATATATATCACATATATTTTCTTTGCTACTATCATCAGTCCAACATTACAAAACAAATTTCAAAAGCAAAAAAAGATGATAGTTCTAACAGTTCTAGCAAACACGGTTATTGTTAGTGCTTTCATCTACTACAATCAGTAAACTTCTTCAGACATCAACCATTCATTCACGCAAGTTTAAATAGCATGTGTAACCATGACATCACTTCCTGAGATTCTTAAAGCTGCATTCCATATAAAATTCACTTGTCAATGCAAATGTTATGACTGCATCTAAAATATAAAATAAAAAATTCACTATTAAGTGTGATTATATATAAAAAATATATGCACACACACAACATAGTTATCTGTAATTTTAACTTTAATACACATTTCACTATAGGACATAATATATCCAATATTAGCTATAATTTGAGCTTCATTACCCCATTTTCAAATGATGCCAGGACACTTAGGAATATTTTGATCAAGAATTGGGCTTTAATAATTGAAGATACTGGTACTAATCAGAAACTAGGCAACACACCTAGAATTATTTTCAAACGTGGCGTGATTTTGAAAAACCTACTAGAGTCTAGAAAGAAATCTTACATACCACATAGGGGTATGAAAAAATGTGGGCACTGCCACTACTGTAAATACATAGAAGTTACTACAATATTTAAAATATGTGGCAAGATTTTCAACATCAGTGGAAAATATACATGTGAAATAAAAGGTGTGGTATATTTGGCTAAATGCCAATTATGCCCAAGTTTCTATATAGGAAAAAACGGAACATTGTCTAAAACAACGTATCTATGAGCATCAGTACAATATATCTAAAGCCAGTCATAACAATGCCCTGGCTAGACATGTCATAGAGTACCTTGATCATGAATTTCAGTATATGGTTGTTGATCAAGTGCAACAAGACATTGGGGGGAACTTGGCCATTAAGATTAGAGGAGAGAGAATTATTGTGGTAACTAAGATTAAATGACCAAGCTTCCTCGGGTCTAAATGAATACAGTTCCCTGAAGTGTGTATTAAAGTTAAAATCACTAGACAGATAAAAACTGAGTTATGTGTGGGTGTGTGTGTATGTATGTGTGCGCATATATATATATATATATATATATATATATATATATATATATATATATATATATTTTTTTTTTAATTTTATTTTCTAGATGCAGTCATAAAATTTGCATTGACAAGTGAATTTTATGTGGAATGCAGCTTTAAGAATCTTGGGAAGTGATGTCATGGTTACATATGCTATTTAAAATTGTGTGAATGAATGGTTGACGTAAACGCTAACAATAAACATGTTTGTTGGAACTATCATCATCTTTTTTTGTTTTTGAAGTTTGTTTTAATATTTAGTTGGTTTTAATTACAAAACAAATGCTGATTTCCTGCCTTCCCTTAAACCGAACTCCTCCTCCTGAACATCTTAATGCATGTATTGTTCCTACAATTTCCGTTTACTTTTATGTAATTTACTCCTTCCCTTTTCTAAAGATTCATCATCCAGCTCTTTGTATATTCAATACCTCAAATATAGTTGGTGTAGACTTTGATTTCAATTTTCAAGTAATTGCCTTTTTGGCAGCCAACAGAATTAAACTTAATAAGGCCTTACTTATATCTGGGCAATTCAGATCCTGTATCCCCGCTCAAAAGAATAATTTCCTTACTTCCAACCATTTGTTCTTAAAATATTTCTGATGGTGTATTTTGTAGGGAATTTTTAAAATCTGCCGACTCATTACACTCCCAGAACATATGTTATCAGTTAACTCTTTCTTCTCCATCGCAACTCCAATATTTGTTATTTACCTAAGGAAGAAAAGTCTGGCTGAGGTATAAAAATACCTATGCAAACACTTCCAAGCAAAGTTCCTAAACATTCTGATCTTGGTTGCATACTTGAGAGCCATACATGGTTTCCTGCAAATTGCTTTTAAGTCTCTCTTCCCAATCGTTTGTAACCTCCCTTGACTGATTCTTATAGTTATCATGTAATATTTTATATGGCCTATTAATTCTCCCTTTTTAACAGCTGCTTCTGTTCTATATTCAACTAAAGCTCTACCAGAGCAGGTCTTTCACTTAAAATCCCCCTATCCCTTTCTCTCTGCTTGTACTCTAGCAATCCACGATAGGGAAAGCAGTCTGCAGCCTGCAATCCAAATGTCTTCTTGGCCTAATCCCACTCTTTTACCTTTCCTGCTTCAGTTATTTGCTCTCAGTATCTTAGTTCCTTTGCCAGGTTTCTCCAGTAAATTCCAGCCCCTCTTGCCATTTTTATGTACTCCTACTGGCAGTCATCCATATTGCCATAATCTACTTTCTCCATTCTCATATTGGCTTAGTTCTTAGATTACTTTCTGCTGCTCTTGAATATAATAATCTGTATAGTTGCTGTTATTCTACTTAAGGATCCACATCCAAAATCCCACTCACTCTGTATTTCTTGAATTTCCGCATTGCTTCATCACCACCCCTTTCCACTCTGAATTATAACCTTCAGCTTGTATTATGTGTATGTGCCTTAATTGGGTAGCTCTAAAATATCCCTTCAAATCAGGTAAAGCTATACCAGCTTGTCCTATTATAATACCTAACTCTTGCCCTCTTTTCCTCCCAGATAAATTCCTTCACTAATGTCCCCAAGAGTTGACGCATTAGTAGGGAATCTAGGGACATATGTAGACAGCAGTCTGTCCTTTGACCAACACGTTGCCAAGATAAACTCTTTCTGTGTCCCCCAACTTATATGTAAAGGTATGGCATCCAGGTCCAAGAACATTATAGTACCACTCTACTCTGCCCTTATGAGACCTTTCATTGAATGCAAGGCTTCCTTTTGCATGTATCTTACCAAACACTTGCAAGAGTTGGAAAGCCCTTAAAGGTTTCTCAGCAGGAGATTTCAGGGCATCAGTACCCTGTGCTATAATCTGTTCACCTAAAGGCTCTGTGCCTGTATTCGGTCTCCTGCAGATTGCTGAGAGGTGATCTTTGTCTTGTTTAAAGGGCTTTCTCAGAACCAGCCCTGATGAGTCTATTGCACATGCAGAAAACAAACTGCACCAGAAACACTAAATACAGAGATCTGAACTTTGTGATTATAAACAGAATATACTGGAGACAGATGTGTCCCAAAAGATCCTGGCACTATGGAATAGGCTCCCAGTCCATGTAAAACAGAGTTCTTCCCTTACCCTATTCCAATTAAACCTTGACAGTTGGATGGGAAGTCTTAAATTTCCCCCCATTGTCCCCCCTATATGGATAGAGGCTGTGAATAAGAAAAGTCTTACCCTAAGTAACACTGCCCCTACAGATCCTTATTTACCTCCTTACTAACATGTCCCCCCATATAGATGCACATGATGCTCGTGATTCAAATGGTTTGGGGTAAATGGCTATGCTTGTAAGGGCCCCAGTGGTCATCGGCCTAGTAACAACATATGAAACTTGAAAACAGTAGTGAATAAGTGGAAAAATACAAGGGTTATATATGTAATACCATCTGAGAATTGAGACAAGAGGTTAGAAGCAGAAATAAATGGGCAAGATCATTTTTGGTGCCAGCACTGGTTGTACAGAATTTTTACATGAGGCAGTGCTTTCACTAGATTAATGGGGACTTCCTCAGATCCTAGAATGAAACATTGCCAAGAAAATATACAAGAACTTCAATAGGAAACAGAGCAAAAAGTGTATTGAAACAGTGTTAAAAGATTGTGAAAACCAGTGAAACAACATATTTTTAAGGCCTGTGAGAAAACTTGAGACAATTAACATTATAGAAACCCTTGAAAACTTGAAATTCTAGTATATTTTTGTGCAAAAATGTTATTTTGTCTGGTCACTTATCTACAATCTTCTCCTTCCAGAGTTACACTTTCCATAAGCCTTACAGGAAAAGAATATGATGGTGCTTCTATACCTGGATGGCCTACGGAGGTTTATTTTAGTTTAATTTATTTATTTGTTAACTGGGTAAGCAAACTGGTCATCGTGAAACATCTTGACCTGAGATGTTGAAGTCCTTGTTAATATGTTAAATGTTGTAAGACTGACCCATAGTTGTCCCCCACAGTTGGGGAGACAGACTAATTCAGGTCTTTGTTACTGATGAAGGCAGCCAGATCCCACTGAACTGGCTTCTAATATGGCTGCACACTGATTAACATTTTAACTTAAGTCTCCCGGTGTGAAAAAAGAAACTGAAAGACAAGGGCCAGCAACTCTGCCACTTTTAGTAAATTCAGTTACTGACCTAGTAAGTGTATTGCTGAATGCCTTCAAAGAAGAAACTGAGAGACTGAAAGAAAATAATTTAGAAAAGGTTAAGAGAAAACACTGACTGTGAAGAATCCTGCAGCTGTTCAGCAAAAAGTAGTTCAACCGCCAGCTGTGGTGCAAAACATGGCTTCTAGTATTCTGGAGGAAAACACAACTCAAATGTGCTCAGAGCTGATTCAAATAAATGAAAACACGGAAGGAGTATATCAACCTGAATAACAAAAGGCTGGAAAAAATGTTAGAAGCTTTAAACAGATATTGAGATGAACTGATAAAACTTCAAAAACTGGAGGTCAAAATTAAAGTCTGGCTGACTTTAAGATTACTCAAGAAGTGATGTTCCAAAAAATGGTAGAAATAGAGGACAGAGTACCGAGACAAAACCTGAGATTTTCTGCTATACCGGAGAAACTGGGAGGAACAGACTGTGTTAATTTTATGAAGGCACAAGTAAGCAAATGGACTGGTATTCCACTGCAGGGTTTGTTAACTGAAATGGAGTATCATGTGTATGCAACAGGCTTGGTCATGAAAAAGCAGCTAAGACCTGTATTAGCAAAGATGCAATCCTACCAGCAGAAAGAGATGATTGTAACAGACCTGTGGCAGAAGGACAAAGTTTTAAAAGTTGGAGACAATAGAGTGTTTGTGGAAGATGATTATCTCCTATACACCAGGCAGAAGAGAAGCAAATTTATTCAAACAGTCAGTGAATGTCCAGAGGCAGGTGTGATATTCAAGCTGCTTTATCCAGCCATCTTCAGAATATTTTCTTCTTGGAGGATTAAAGTAATTTTTTTTATTTTATGTAGAACAGCTTAAGGAAAAAATATAAAATTTTGCTCAACAAGAAGTGAGCCGTCATGCAGAATACTTCTCATTCTTCTGATAATAAAGCTTATGGAAAAACTTTGCCAATGAAACCTTTTACATTGTTCCAAAAGAAAATGAGAGACCAAGAAAAACACAGGAGTTAACTAGAAGAATAGGGAGGACCTTGGAATTAAACCAGAGTCTGGAGTTGAGAGATGGAGATCAAGGGGAAGAAGACCAGCAACAGGAAAATTAGTGAATAAATGTGAGATTTTAAGCATCAGTAGCATTTGAAATCTGGTTGTACAAGAAAAAGTGGAAAGAGTGGACTTTTGTTAAACTTGAAGGGGACTGAAAGGCTTTTGTTCCACTTCATGTCAAACTTGAAGGGGACTGAAAGGCTTTTGTTCCACTTCATGTCATTAATGTTTGGAATGACACTAACAGGAAGGAAAAGCTAACTATAAGTAAACCATTTCTATTCTTAATAATATTTCTATAAAACAGTTCATGATATAAATTACATGTTATATAGTAAATCATTATTCAAATATTCTTGCATCTGATAAAGACACTAAGCCAATGTTTTTTTTTTCTATCTGCTTTTTTAGTATTAAGAAATGCAGTCATCTGATGGCATCCACCGGTCGTTCTGAGGTTGAGTTCCCCAAGCTTAGGGCCTTGGATTACTATCGATCTCCATCTACCAGTCCCCCAAGGCTCGTTATCTCTGAGGAAGGTGAGGTGCTTTCACAGCCCCCTTCTGTGAGTGAGATGGTGGCACAGGCCTCTATTGAGACCTGTCTGGAGTCCAGCATGCCACCGAGTCCCTTAACTTCTACACAGGCCTTGATTCCTAGATCGTCGGTCGAGTACAGGGTCACTTAGCAGACCTCTGCTTTCAATGAGTGATATTTTACTGCCGACGTCCCTTTGTGGCATCAGCCTGCATTGACTCATCCTTACAGAGAGACTGGCGTCAGGATTGCGGATGTACCTAGGCCCAAGGCCAGAGCTATCTCTAAAGAGGGTTCTACCTCAGGCCCTATGCCTAGACCTACCGGCTCCCATGTACAGGGAAATCAGCAAGACCTGGTGAGGTTAGCTGAAGACCTTATCTCTATAGTCAGACCTAGGCCAACCCCCTTTGGAGTCTTCCCCTGGGAAAAGGAAGAGGGATCCTTCCCCTGATGTTTTCTCTCAGCCTCCTGATTCTGATGAGGATTATGACCAGGAAGAATCTGTCTTTGAGGAGGGACCTTTCCTTACTTCCTTTGAAGATTCAGATTCTGAAGACAATCTGGATTCAGCTTCGCCTCCTAAAGACATCACTTTTAGGATACTCTCCATGCCATGAGGGAACATTTCCAGTGAGAGGCCCAGGAATACCCACAATCAAAAAGAGGGTTAGAGAGTTTCTTGACCTCCCAGAATGCAAATGTTTGGCTATCCCTCCTGTGTTGAAGGTTGTAGAGGATGTTTGTATGGATTCTTCCTTGAATCCAGATTCTCTTCCTTCGGTCATTTGAAAACCAGACAGGTTCTACAGGGTGCTGGACTAAGATAAATAAATACCTCTTCAAGAATCCTTCTGCTGATCCAGAGATGGTCACTCCAGGACCCAAAGGAGCAAGAGCTAGCTCTTCAAAACATCCTTTACCTGCTGACAAAGAAAGAGTTTGGTAAAGAAGTTTATACTTCCGCTACCCTACCATGAGGTTCATAAAACAGCTACAAGGGCCTTTTAAACTAGCCATGCATCCCAAATCTCTGACAAGTTCTGATACCCTTGATAAGTGTAAGCATGGGCCTGGGAGATGGAACCATTTACAGGTTACCTGTGTCCATTAGAGACATAGGTGCCAAACCAGGGATAAATTTCCCGTTTCCCATCCAGTTGTCCAAGTTACACTTGAATTGGGTTAGGGAGGAACTCTGCTTCACATGGATGGGGAGCCTGTTCCATAGATGGGATAGTCTCTGGGATACATACCTATCTCTCCAGCAGGTCCTATTTATATCACAGGCAAGGTTTAAGTCTTTAGAATGGGTAATTCTGGTGCTGTTTGTGTTGTGGATATGCAGGAGGTCCATCAGAGTGGGGTCTGACAATGCCCTGTATGTGAGGCATAGATCTCCTCTCAAAAGCCTGTAGGAGACAGAACACAGGGATAGGGCCTTGAGGCGGTCTGCATAGGACATGCGCACTGTATTCTTTTAGTGAGGAACCTCTGTGGATGTTCCAGTTGTTGGACATACCTGGTTAGGTTACATATATACCAAAGGGGGCATTGTACTCAACGACAGGTCTGATGAATGCGAATACAGTAGAACAGGTCTGATGAATGCAAATACAGTAGAACAGTGAGTTCCTTGGAATTAGATGCCATACATTTCTTTATAAGTTGCGCAAAATAGAATGATTTCCTCACCACAGTAGACACGTGATGGTCAAAGGCTAGATTACGGTCTGTGTGTGTCCCTATGTCCCCGACTACTGGGTCAACTCTAAGGGGTGTGTTGTCAATATGATAGTTACCAGGGATGGATGACTTCCCAAAGGGTACTATTATGCATTTCTTGGCATTTAGTTTTAGTCCATGTCTCTGACACCAGTTGTTTGTCTGTGTCAGCCACTCCTGGAGAATGTTTGTGTTAGTGTGAGATTTAATGATGACTCCTAGTTTGCAATCATCTGCAAATTTAGTCAGCCAGAGACCACTGTCATTGGCCTTGATTTCTGAGAAGTAAATGCTTCAGTTGAAGAAGTTTGGATGTTCTTCATGTTTCACTGTTGCAGTCATCACACTTGGGTTATCCTGCCAGGGGTAGCCCTCAGTAATTTGGTTCTTGTACCTGGCGAAAGTGCTTATTTTCATTAAAGTTTGTGTCCTGGGATTCTACACATTGCTGTGCTTTTTTGTTTTAATGGTTATTGAAAGTTATTGATTTACATTCTTATAATTATTTTGCTTATTATTAAATGTTTTCCATTACTTTATATTGTGGCTGGAAATCAGTGTTTTTCTTTAGAGATTAGAGAGTGCTTGTACCTGTTTGATATTCTCCAGGTCATCTTGAAGGCCTGGCTGCTTCTGGTCATAGCTATCATTTTACTATGATATTTAATTTTCATAATTGGACACCCGTTTAGAAGGGGTTGAAAACACACTGGTGGCAGCCTTACCATATTATTTTGAGGAAGGGACACAGCTGGAAATCTGTCAGGCTTTCCCAGAATTGTTTGGATGTGTGAGCTTTAAATTTACTTTGAGTGTAAGTGTATCAGAGGTCTTAAACTGGGACACATTACTCTGAAGTGTGTAATAAGGAACTACATTAGGGGTGGACAGAAGTATACAGTCCAGTCCCAGATTATTGAACATGTTCCTGTTGTGCTCTTAGGGGAAAATTGTGACATATTACTCCTGTTTAAGTGACAGTCTCACATTGGAGTCAGTAGTGAGGATTGAAGCTCCTTAGTTACTGACACAGGATAGTAAGGGACGTCACATTCTATTGGTGGCAGTCCGGTGGGATTTAGCCAGAAGTTACAGGGCCCAAGAGTCATTCTAATAGCACCGGACTGGTCCAGGCAGCACTGGTATCCTCTGCTACAAAGTTTAACCAAGCTACTTCAGAGAGTGGTGCCTTTCTGACTCAGGACAAGTGGAGGTTTGTGCATCCCAATCTGCAGACTCTCAGCCTGGATAATCTCCCAGCATCCACCTACAAGCATGCCCTAAGCAAACAATTTCAAGACATCCTCAAAGAGGTCAGAAAGCCTACTACTAGGAAATCATACTCAGCCAAGTGGAAAAGATTCTCCATCTGATGCCAGCAGAAAGGCCTCAATCCTAATTCAGCCAATGTATCTGCATTTTAGATTACCTGGCCACCCTGGTTGACAGAGGCCTGTCCTTTTCTTCCATCAAAAATATACCCCTCTGCCATTTCAGCCCACATCTCTGTTCTTCCTCCTATCTTTTCACACCACCTGCTGAAACAGTTTCTTAGAGGAGTGATCCACATCAGAGCCCCCAGGAGGCAGACGACAACTCCATGGTACCGAAAAAATGACCCTACCCGCCTTTGAACCAGCAGCTTCTGCTGACCTAAAATTTTTAACTTGGAAGACTGCCCTTTTACTGGCTATCACCTCAACTAGGAGAGCCTGTGAGCTTCAAGCTCTCATGGCAGTGGAACCATTTCTCATATTCCACTCAGGGTATCCCTCAGGATTAACCCACATTTTATGTCCCAGGTGGTCACAGACCCATCCTTGAATCAAGCCATAGACCTGCTGCCACTCTTCTCTAGTCCTCATAACCTGGGGGAGAGAATCCTTCATTCCTTGGATGTGCATAAACAGCACCACTACAATCCTGACCGAACTAAATCTTTCAGAAAATCAGACCAACTCTTTGTGTCCTCTGCCACTGTCTCTGAAGGGAAGCCAGTTTACAAACGGACTATTTCCAAGTGGTTATCTCACTTTATTTCCTTTTGCTACAGCCATTATGGTAAAAAGCCACATGAAGCTGTCAGGGCTCACTGTAGTAGGGCCAATGCTACCTCTGCTGCCTTCCTGAAAGGAGTCCCTACCAAAGACATTTTGGAAGCTGCTACCTGGTCATCTGTGCATACCTTTACCAAACACTACTACTTGTCAGCCTTTTCCAGGACTAGAGCAGGATTTGCCACTGCCATCCTGTAGGGCATTCTATCCTCCATGGTCTTCCTTCCACCCTCATCTCAGATTTGGGAATCATCCCACGAGTCAAGACTGTAACAGTGAAATACGAAGAACATAGTACAGTTGTCTACACGTACCTTAAATGTAAAGGGGCAAAGAGGGAGGGAAAGCAGACTGCAACAGTGAATACACTCAAATATCTACATGTATGGTAACTGTACACAACTGTACTTTCCTCACCTATCTGTTAAAAAGTAAGGAATTTAAGGACTAGGTAGTGGAAATTATTTGGGAAAATAGAAAGTTCTTCATAAGTTATAGCTAGTGAATGGTATAAAATGAAAATAGAGTTTAAAAATAGGATAGAAATTAAAGAAAAAGAGGTATGGTTAAGAAGTAACAGGAATTATTTAGAAGGTTAAATTATTGCAGAATAAGGGGAAGAAAAGGCTTAACTGCAAAATGCTAAAGAAAGAAATAACGGAGTACCTGGGTAATATGCATGAGTTTAGAATGATTACTGTTAAGCAACTGTATTTTTGATAACTCCACAGCGCAAAAACTTTTAGCACAATGACTTGAGCAACAGAAAGTAGAAAGGGTTATTTCCAAACTTAGGGAGCCTTTAACAAGAAAAAAGACCAGAGATCCTGTAGAGGTTTTAGAGATATTTCAGAAATTTTATGAAAATTTGTATAAAAACAGAGAAATGTGGAAATCAAGAAAAAGTACAAATGGAAATGTGTATTTAAAAATTAAATATGCTAAGGTTAGATGAGACTCAACAATTAACAGTTAAGATAGGAGTTTGGTTATACATCACTGTTTTTCTCTAATCTGTAGGAAAATTTCCAGGAATAGATGGTATTCAGGTGGAAGCTTGGAAGCTTCCCGTATGGAAGAAAGTGATAAAGCTCTGCAAGATTTTAGCAGTGTTTTAAAAGGAGGGAAGGCACCACAATGCTAGAAAAACACTGTGGTGGCTGTAATACCTAGAAACAATAAAGACCCATCAGAGCAGCTTCATATAGCCGTATTTCTGATTCTAAAGTGTTAGTGTATAATAGTGCCCGGATTGGAAAAAAATTAGTGTAGAATCTTCAAGAGACAGAAATATTCCTACAGTGGGGTTAGGCCAGGCTCAGGGGGAGGATGCCCCCCTTTTTCTAGAAGGAAGTTGTAGTCCACAAAAAAACACTAAAACTGACAGGGCAAAAAAGAGCCGTAAAGATGATGGAATGGACAATTGAAGCTAAGAAACAAATTATGTATTTTTACTATCATGCAAGAAGCCCAGAACTTCCTGGCAGAAGATATACAAAAAGATTAAGAGCGAAATTAGAGGAAAGAAAAATACTTGCACAAGAAAAACTGTTAAAAGCTTCAAATGCAAATTTGTGTTCATTAATGCAACAGCTTCATGAGAAACATTGTATAGACCAAGAAACATTGGTCTGTTTGGAAAACAAGCAGCTGAGGAAGTGTGAAAGTATAATGAACAAAATCTAGAGATTTTTGAAATTTATTAGAAAGAAACATGGACATGGGAAAGAGAGAGCGACATGATGTGGTGCAGTATTTATGGAAAGGACAGAACCAAATTAATCAATACAAAAAGGCAGCTCCAAAGATATTCAAAGAGAAATACAGACAAAGGCAACCAGAGTGGGAAAATTTCACAGTACAAAAAATAAGATCACAAAGGGGGAACATAAGACAGAAGATTAGTAAAGTAGAAGTTAAAATAAAAGCTGAAGTTATGGAATACCTGCGAACTGAAGGATTTCATTTAGAAAGTCTAACATAGGTTATGTCACAGTGTGATCGAACAATAAGTCACCTAAGTAAGGAGAAGCAGGAGGCGCAGAAGACCTTTGAAGAGAAATATGAACATGGGAAAGAAAAAGAGATTTAAAATGGTGCGATATTTATGCAAAGGAGAAAGCAAAACTAATCAATACAAAAAGTAGCACCAAAGATATATGAAGAGAAATGCAAGCAAAGGCATCTGGCTATGGAAAATTTTGCAACGTAAAAA
This sequence comes from Protopterus annectens, assembly GCF_019279795.1. Lineage (NCBI taxonomy): Eukaryota > Metazoa > Chordata > Ceratodontiformes > Protopteridae > Protopterus > Protopterus annectens. The sequence goes on along the minus strand of NC_056745.1, from coordinate 546,803,274 downwards.
ATAAGAAAACAAAGGGGGAAGAAGAAAACAGGATTAGTAATGAAGTTAAAATAGAAACTGAAGTTATGGCTTACCTGCAAAGTGAAGGAGATTTAGTGTAGAACATCTGCCTCTGATAACATCACAGCTCGATAGAACAATGTCCCCAAATTAAGGAGAAATCAGTGGAGCAGGAATCATCTGATCAGTTGCCATATGAATATAGTTTGGAGCCTTCAGTAGGAAACCAGTACAAAAGTTCAGTTGGAGTTGCACAGCAAGAGAAGGAACAAGACATTGTGGTAACTCTGGCACGGTCAGTGGTGTGGAGTGATAGGCCATGGAGAAATTATCAGTCTGGAACAGAAATGTGATATAAAAGAACTGAAAGATTAACAGTAAAACATGAACAATTGAGAGTAAAACTTAGTAGGGAATATTTTAGAAGAATAAAATTAATACTGAAAACAACCCTGATATCTAGGAACAAAGTCCAAGCTATAATCCAATTTTCTCTTCTTGTTCTAACTTACAGTTTTGGGGTGATTGACCCCAAAAGGTATTGGATCAGTTGGCCAGGAATACAAGAAATAGTTTCATGCTTATCAAATTATTTATAAAAATCAGTGTATACCATGATTACTTCCGCGGTGGTGCAGCGGTAGCATTGTTGCCTCACCGTAAGATGTTCTCCCGTTCTATTCTCGGCTGGAGTGCGGGGAGTGTCTTCTGTGTGGAGTCTGCATGTCCTCCCCGCGGTTGGGTGGGCATTCGAAAGACATGCGTAAATGGGCGTGCCTTCGTTGAAGGTTAAACATTGAGCTGGCACCTTGGCGTTCGTGAAAATCTACTGCCAATCATTAGCAGACCGGAGTTCCGCTGTGGCGACCCCTAACCGGGAAAAGCCAAAAGACAACAACAGGTGTATACCAAGATTATATATTCCCATTCTGAAGTAGGTATAGGCCACCTTGAAATTGATTGTATGCATAGATTTGCAATTGTAGGACTGCATATATACTGTATCTGCTAACCTCAAGTTTCAAATATAGTGTTTTAAAACATAAGGAGAACAAGTCTAAGATTACTTCCCTGCTTTAGTTTAGCATAAACATATTGGTGTCAAGCAGGAACACAAATCAAACCAGTAGTAGACAAAAAATCAGGTAGCAACTGAATGTGCCAAAAAACAAGAGGGAAGTAGAAGTGAAGGATCAGATGGGAAGACAGGAAATGCAGAAAATGTGTAAGTATAGTTGCAAGTATAGAAAACTCCTGGAACAACCTCATGTTGATCAGGATCTAATGCAGGAATAGTTAAGGAGAGGTGAATTTAAACCAGAAGACGAAAGGTTAATATTGGCAGCCAAGGATAGCGGATTACATGCACGTTGGTTTACAGTCTACTGAACATGTTGGAGAAATAGACAAATGCAGGTTTTGTAAAAAAGAATTGGAAACAGTGGCACATCTTATTGCTGGGTGAGATACACTAATGGCAGAAGACCTGTACACTGAAAGGCATGATAATGTGTCAAGACTGTTGCAGTGGAGATTGTGCAGACATTATAATATTGAAGTATCTAAGAAGCATTGGAAATGTGAGCAACAAAGCATTATAGAAAATGATGAAATTCATTTCACATGGGATCACCCATTACCAACAGTTCAAAAAATAGATGTGAGAAAACATATATTAGTCCATGGAAAGAAGGCAAAAGTAGCATTGATCACTGAAATTGCTACACCCAGTGATTACAGTGTCTTGCATACAGAGAACACAGTCATAAAACACCAGTATTTGCAAGCAGAAACGATGGCAATGCGTAAGAAGGATATCTAGACAGTTCCAATAGTAGTAGGATCAATGGATCTCATAAAAAAGAATTTTCAGTCGTATTTAGATAAATTACAGATACGTGTGACTCCATATGAGCTGCAGAAGGAGTCAGTTCTGGGCACGTTGTAGGTGCTGCGAAGAACAGTTTTAGCTAACATCAAAGATCGAAGTAATACTGATTTCATGAACTTTAATCATACTTTGATGTAGGAATGGGGTCTACTCCATAATGACTGGGTGCAACCATCAGATTGGGTTTTTATTCCTATTTAGAGGGGGTAAACTTTCTTTTTGGCAAGTGTAAATAGGGGTGTATTCATGTGTGTGTGTGTGTTTTTGCTGTAAGTTAAAAGGGGGAGGGGTTAATTTTTTTTTGTGTTGTTATTGAAGCAAAGGAAAAGGTGAAGAGGGGGGTCAGATAGATATGAAAAGCAGCCACATACAAGTTCAGCCTGGCAAACATTGTGTGCATGTAAGCTGCAAGTTAGAAAAATATATTTAAGAGAACTGTTATGTATATGTCAGAGTAATAACATTTGTATCAGAATGGTTGCCTTGTTAAAATTAGCATGGAGTGTAAATAGTCTTGCAGGTATGGGCAAAAAGCAGAAAGTATTGAATTATATTAAGAAGTATAGCGTGAAAATAGCAAAGCTACAGGAGATGAATTTGGATATGAATAAACAGTCAGATTTGACAAAAAAAAAGAATTTCAGGATGAGCATTCAACAGAGTATCAGGAGCAAAGGAGAAGGGAAGGAATAATACTGATTACAAGAGGAGCTCTAATTGTAATAGAAGAGTTAGAAAAATGCAATAATTGTGTATTTGTGACAATAAGGGTGTTATTGGCAGGGGAGAAAGGATTATGTCGGCATGTATTTATGTTCCAGCTAAAACTACTAATCTGATGATGTCAATCTTCATTCATACTTGACTGATGGGTTCGGTTCCGACCTGTCAAAACTGACTCAGCCATTATACACAGCTCATACCAGTCAAAAACTCTCGAGCTAAGGCTCTACCCACAATGCCTCTTTTCCCGTTACCCCAGATCTCATTTGTCATAGAAAATTGGATGCTTCAGCCGATGCTTTCTGATAAATACTTTAAGATTTCTATTTTTCATAGTCATTTCTAAAAATATTTGGTTAAAACTGTTATTGGATAGTTTTCATGACTTTGTTTTTGAGTGAGTGACTGTTTTTCAGACTGTTTCTACCCCCCATTTTTACCTTATGCTAACTCTTATTACCACCATTGGTAACAGGCCTCCTCCCACTCTTTATTACCATTGGTAGTCTCTCCGTTTTTGGTATACTCTTTCCCCTCTTTACCAGTTTGGGTATTATCTTTATACCATTGTTGGTATACCTGTAAAATAAAGAATTCCTTTCTTGTCCTTCCTGTCTTTTGTGTGTATCTGTGACCCAACCATTTTCTGGATATGGCAGAGAAACAAAAGGGGACATCTGGATTCAAGCAGTGTCAGGACTGTGACAGAAAGATGTCCAGTTCTGATGGGCATCTTTCTTGCGTGTACTGTTTGTGTGCCCCTCACTTAGACATAACTTGTATAATCTGTCAGGGCTTTAGCACCCGTACTTTAGCAGAAAGATGCAATAAGCTTATCTTAAAAGGCTTATTGAAATGTCCTTTTACTGAAGCCCTAGCTAAGGCAGAGACTTCAAAATCTACTAAAGCAGATGTCAAGAAAAAAAGCCACCCTGTGCCAACCTTCCTTACAGCACATGAAGCAAAGTCCCAAAAACTGTAGGATGTTCTTCATGTTTCATTGTTGCAGTCATCACATTTGGGCTATCTGCCTGCAGGTAGCCTTCAGCCGGCCTGAATACCAGAGTCTTGGGATTTCTGTGTCGAATGCTGTCGCTTCTTCCATGACGCCAGGTCGTCAGGGGTATAAAACATGCAGCCGACTCCATTACATCAGTCTTTCTTGTCATGTGGTGCTTGAAGCAGAAGCAGTTCGCAAGTGCCGGTCAGCCGACTCCTGAAATTTTCGTTTTCGAGTTTCAGACCTGAAGTCTTCTAAAAGATAAGTACCCCATTGGGGATCCTTTTTTCTTACACTAACCGATGTCAGAAAAAATTAATAATTGTTTTGCCTTTGGAAAGCAAATACCTCATAGAGAATTTCATTCTTACTGTGTCACCTGTTTAGGCCCAGACCATGACGTCCCTCGCTGTCAATTTTGTGCCTTGTTCAACACCCGAACTATCTGTCGTTGGGCAATTTTTGTTGCTAAATACTTTCGCTCTCGATCTCAGTACTCCGAAATGGCATCGATAAGCCATCCGACTACCGATCTTCTGAAAGAACATAAGGATAAAGACAGAGACAGACCGCATAGGTCCAAAACTGTTGGCGATACCGTTAAGCTAGTCACCAGTCTGCCAGTACTCAGTGAGGCGCTTTCGCATCCCCTGATACCCGCTTCTACAGATTCGCAGGCCTCTACTGAGACCCATTCAGAGTCTGGTATGCCGTGAGATGCTTCTTCGACTATGGAACCTACGGATGTCTCTACCTTGGATGGATCTGGAGCCGCTGTGCAGGCACCAGCTTCTGAGGGTGTATTCAGGCCTACCGATTTTCATATTAAACCGACTACTTCATTTCAAGCCAAAAATACAGAATTTCTCAGGCCTAAAGTTCGCACTACACCTAGGAAACCGACGACCAAAGCGCATTCTCAGGCCCACAGGCCTCAAAAGCTAGGACTACTCTGTCCAAAAAGAGACTCGAAATTTTTAAACCTGCCTCAGCACAGGCCTCCAGCTATCCCTCCTGTTCTGGTAGATGTTTTCTTGGAATCCAGCCTTATCCCGGATACTTTGATTCCAGCTCCCAGGAAACCTGACAGGAACTATGTGTTAAAGTATCAGCAGCATATTATGGGGCTAATTAAACAGAAAATGATGTATAACTTGAGCACTGATCCAGGCCATTTTTTTTTGGAGAAAGTTCCCCTGCACCCTAGTAAGCAGGGGTGTGCAGTTAGAACTTGTCTGAAGACTGCTGGAACAGGGCTCAGTTTTGAGCTTTTTTCCGGTTAATTGGGTAACTTGTTTGTCAGTTTGTTCATTTTCTATTGTTTTATAGATATATATATATATATATATATATATATATATATATATATATATATATATATAGATTGCACTTTATTCATCTGCTTTTACTGTTTACTGGGGGCATCGACTACAACTCTGATCTGTGATATATAACCATAAGTATCCTTTTCTGTGCTTTTAAACTGTTTTTTTGAGTGTATCTGCTTTATTTTCTGGGGGGGGTAAATATGTATATATATATATATATATATATATATATATATATATATATACACATACACTTGCTTCCTGCCTTTCTAAGCTAGTATAGTCCAGTTTTCAGGTTAGTGTTGAATTCAGGGCTGTGTTACAAATCTCTGTGTTTGCCCATACCTTACTTGGATAGAAGGAAGTTTCTCTGTTCACCTGTGAGAGATGGGAGTTTTGAGCAGCCTATCTGTCCCTTGAGGAGAGGTTTCAGCCCAGAAATTAGTAGTTTATTAGCCATTTTGGGCTAATGTCTATCTCTTTCATTTCCCTGCTATAAATACCGTATTTGCCTGGTTTTGCATGCCAGGCAGCGCCAGTTAACTAGGGTAAAACTATTCCTGGCTCCACAAAGTCTCCTCTTCAATTTTTCCCTTGGAACTAGACAAACTTTCAACTTAAGCACTCAAGCCATTCATTTCTCAGCCCGGCACTTGCTCAAAACTTATAGCAAGCACTTATAAACCCTAGCACTAGACCCTCCTGTACTGTACAGAAGGACAAGGCTCTCTATTCGACCTTACCAGCCATCTAGTAAAACAGTTTACTGTACCTATCCAGACATGTCCAAAGGACAGTTTTAGGTGTACTCTCCAGTCCAACTGGTGAATCTGGGCATTTTGAGGCAATGTTACAACTGCCTCATGTACACAGACAACCCCCCCCCTCCTACCACCAAACACTAATACATGCAAGAGATGTATTATACAGCCAAACTAGAGGCTAAGGTCTCTCAACCCAAGACTGGATCAGACAGTCAAGAGGAGAAGGGAAATACTTGCATCACACTACCAGTCTTACATAGACCCATTAAACCAGCACTGGCAAAAAACACACATAAATACATGAAAACATACTTGGAGGCTCTAAATAAAAATCTGCAAAACCAGCAGAAACCTCCAAAGCAAACATTAAAGCAACTTCCACCCTCCCCAACACAAACCATGAAACACATACTTCACAAAACCAGTGTGCCATGCAATCACAGCCCTTAAGGCAAAATAACATACCCAACATACTAGTAATAAGTGACTCTATAGTCAGGCACACTTGTCCCACTCACTAGGCTGACTAAGGAGAAGGTTACTGTTAGCTGCCTGTCGGGTGCCAGGATCTGCCACATAACACAAGCACTCAGGTCACTCCAGAACAAGTACAAATATGACTCTGTCATTGTCCATGTTGGTGTGAATGACCTGAGCCATACTTCCCTGGACTACATTGAGAGACATGGAAGAGCTCTCTGATCACGTAGCCCAGGCCGGTATGACCCTGACCCTAAGTAGCATCCTGCCCTCACCAAGAATGATACCACAGTATAAAGAAAAAATTCTCGACTTCAACATCTGGCTAAGTTTCTGGTGTCATTCAAAGGGGATCCAGTGTCTGCCCACCTGGGATGACATGCTCGACAAGCCACGCTGCTTCAATAGAGATGGCTTGCACCTGTCACCCTTAGGCTTTCGAATACTGGCCAAGGCTCTTGCCACCCCCATATTGCCTTTTTTAGGCAAGGCTCAAAAGACAAACCCACCACCGAAAATAGCACAAGTAACAAAAAACTGAGGGTAGTGCTACTCAATGTCAGAAGTCTAAACTTCAAAATGCACTCGAGGCACTCCTCAGTATGGAGAAAATCGATATATGTGCAGTAACAGAAACCTGGTTTAAGGCTCCAGCGAGTACCCCAGCACTACCAGGCTACAACTCATACCATACATTTCGGCCACAGAACCCAAACCGAAATACAAAAGGTGGGGGGGTATCCATATTCATCAAGGATACCCACACCTCCAGGTTAGTGGCACAGTGCGATGCTTCAGAGATCATTCACGTGCAACTAACAATGGGCAAAACTGCAATTCAAATTGTAGCTTGCTACAGATCACCCACCATGTCCCAGGACCCCCATTCCGCATTTCTGGAAACACTGGGATACATAAAGGTCCTACCAAACACCCTAATATTGGGTGATTTCAATTACCCAAACATTAACTGGGAGAACTGCTCAAGTACTAACTCCCTTGCCCAACTTTTCCTAGAATATATAAACTCAAACGCCCTGGTTCAACTGGTCAACGCTCCCACCAGAGGTGACAACATATTGGACCTGGTCATCACCAACATGGGCGACCGGTGTTCCACACCGGAGGTCAACCACTCACTGGTTAGATCTGACCATAAACAAATCACTTTGGATATCCATATTCCACCCCCACCCCCGGACAAGAAAGCCACCATGAAAAACTTTTCAAAAGCAAACGTCACGTTACTTAAGACCGAGGTGGAAAGTTTCAAAGCCCCCATGCTGAAGGATAACACTGTCCAAGCTGCAAAATCCTTTACTAATGCATTCTACGGGCAGCTACAAGAATGCATGGATCATGCCATCCCAAGCAAAACCATGACTCACTCCTCCAAGAAAAGGAAACCAGTCTGGTGGACTCCTGCCATAAACAAGCTTTACAATAGAAGGAGGAAAGTAGTACAGAAAAGAGTAAAATCCCAAGAAGGGAAGATATCCCTGATCAGTATCTGCAAGAAACTACGATCCCTCATAAAATCATCCAAGGCGAGCTTTGAAAGAAAAATTGCCAAGGACTCCAAAGATAACCACAAGGCATTCTTTAGCTATGTCAAGTATCTGTGGCAATGCTCAGATCTGCTCAGAGTTGGTGCAGAATGGCACAAATACACCGAACCGACTGATATCGCCAACATCCTGGCAGACAGCTTCAGCGCAAACTTCACCCCCCTCTCACCCCCAAAATGGCCCATACCAGAAGAATGTAGAGTCCCTGAAATCACAGACACTCAGGTTAAAACAGCCCTCTCCAAAGCCAAAAACACAGCATCAGTCGGACCGGACGGTGTCCCAGGCTGCGTCGTAGACGACCTCAAAGACGAACTAACCCCTCACCTAAACACGCTGTTCAAACTCAGCCTCTCCACAGGCTACATACCCGTAAAGTGGTGCACAGCAGCGGTTATTCCGCTCCACAAAGGTGGAGCCACAACAGACCCCGGGAACTATCGCCTTATAAGCCTGACTAGCTTGGTCTGCAAGGCTATGGAGCACATCATCATGGAACTCATTAACAGAGACATTGGGAACCTCCAAACACTGGACCCTACCCAGTTTGGCTTTAAGGGCAGATCATGCCTCCTAAACCTGGTGGACTTCTTTGAGACAGTTACCAAGGCTATAGACAAGGGAAAGGTGGTACACACAGCCTTCCTAGACTTCGCTAAGGCCTTCAACACCATTCCCCATTCTGGTGTTATAGACAAGCTCACCAGCCTGAACACAAACCCCTACGTTACAAGATGAGTTGCCAACTGGCTCAAGGACAGAACCCACATGATGAGAGTTGCAGGAGCTAGGTCCAACTCTAAACGGGTTACAAGTGACATTCCCCAGGGCCAAGTCCTAGGACCCCTCCCGTTTGGCATATACTTCTCAGAGGTACAGGCAAGCACAGGAGGACTATGTCTGACCAAGTTCGCAGACGACTGCAAACTAGGGGCTATAATTGACTCTCCGGCCGACACAGACATCCTCCAAAAGGGTCTCACTGAGACGGATACCTGGTGTCAAAATCATGGCCTCAAGCTAAATGCCAAAAAGTGCATAGTCATCCCCTTTGGAAAAAACAAAGTACCCACAAACTACCACATAGGTGGTAGTCCCCTAAATACAGAAGACATAATAAGGGATCTGGGGACCCAAGTAGATAGTAATCTCACCTTTGATAATCACATTGCCGAAGTGGTTAGAAAATCCTTCTATGTGGCCCACCTAATCACAAAAGGGTTCGCATCCAGATCAAAAGAGGTCATTGTGCCCCTCTACTCATCACTCATCAGACCCATCATAGAGTACCACGCCCCATTTGGGATGTACCTTACAAGACACCTGCAACAGCTGGAAAGACCACAGAAGTACCTCACCAAGAGGATAACTGGCCTCAAACAGATGCCCTATGCAGCTCGACTGAAGAAACTGAAGTTGTACTCTGTTGCATACCGCCTACTCAGAGGTGATCTCTGCCTGACATACAAGGCCATGTCCAACCCAGAATTGATGGACATTCTCCACCTAAAGTAAATCTTATCCCCTCGAGCCACACGCTCCAGGGATCTGAACCTCACCACAACAATAAATAGGACGTGCTGGAGGGATAGATTCCTGTCCCAGAGACTTCCCATGCTTTGGAATAAGATCCCAATCTACATTAGGCAGAGCTCTTTGCTAACACTCTTCAAAAGAAACCTTGACGAGTGGATGGGAAACAAAGTTTACCTTGGGGATCACTTCAGTGGCTGTGCTGGACAGAGGCACAGGGAACTAATCTAAGGGGGCAGCGAAAGCCAACATATTCTGGCTAGGCTTATAAATGTCTTCGGGCAGATAGCCTAGTACCAACCTATGAACATATTACTGTTTTGACTAGGTAGAATAAATATGAAAAAATGTGTGAATATGTAATATATAAGAAGTAAAACATCATCACATGTGCAGTTCATTAAAAGGTTGCATAGGTCACATGTGGGATTTGAATCCATGGCAGTGGATATCATAATAAGTAAGGGACAACCACACAGCCAATGCGCCATAGTAATGGTGTTTCACAGTTACATGTACATCAAAACACAATGAGCATGTGTATTCCAAGAATGTCAGATGTCTGTCATATACAACCGCAATCAGTGATGCACCATAACAAATGTTACTCTCATAATATAGTATGCAACACACAATGTAAGTTATATAGAAGTGCAGAAAAAAGTCAGCATATTAAAATGAAATGTTGCGCACCACTCGTGGCAACATATCAACACAATAAACAGGAACCATCTTCATGTTGTTTCTGTCACATGTGCTAACTACTACCACTATATTACTAAGCATCATAAAGTATCTGTAAACTAGTCGGTGAACATACAACTTAACGGAAATCCTCAAAAGTCATTGGTTTCCATTAACATACCTCAGATATTGCAAGTTGGTCAGAAATAACACTACAGATATATTTTCACTCCATCCGTATCTATAGCTCACCGAGACTGGTTCCTTTTTATCTGTATGTTTTTACTGCATACGGAGAAAATCTCCTTGTCAGTGGTGGTCTTTTACCCATCTCTAGATGTATATTGTTGAATTCTATTGCCTCCTTTGTCACAGACAGATTGCAATGCAGACAATTTATCAAAAAAAAAAAAGGACTGACACTGTAATAATACAGATTACTGATATGGATTTTTATTTAAAAACAGTATTAAAAAAGTTCCATCATATCATTAGGGATTCATGGGATTGTTTGTGTAAAATCACAGAAGACTTGTGTAGTGATAACCTTATCCTAATGACCATTGACATTAAGGATTTATTTAATGTGATATCAGATGATGAAGGGATTGAAATGTTTTACAATTTTTTTTTTTGTGGGCATACTAAATATTGTTTAGAGCCCTAATGGAATTAATTTTGGAAAATAATTACATTACGTTTGATGGTCAGCTGTTTAGACAAACATCAGGTGTGGCTATGGGGGCAGCTTGTGCCCCCATATTTGCCACCATTGTTTTGACATATTGGGAATTGACTACAGTTTTTCCATCTGCAGGGTTCAGGCATTGTAAATTCTATGGCAGATACGTTGTCTTGTGGGATAGTAGTAGTATGGATGATCTAAAGGAATTTTTTGAATTCTTAAATTCAAGTACTTTATTTCTCCGGTTTACCATGGAGACACATATTGACACCATCAGTTACTTGGACATTAGGATTACTAAGGACAGTGAGGGTAGAAATTTTGGTTCCACCATTTATAGGAAGCCGACCTATTCAAACTCTCTTCTGCATTTTGAGAGTGGGCATCCCATGCACCAAAAGAGGTCATTAATTAAGGGTCAAGGTGTAAGGTTAGCACAGATAGTTAGTGACTTAGAGATGTTTTATAGAGAAAGAGATGTTTTGCAGGGTATGCTTGTTAGGAAAGGTTATCCAGTGGATTTTATTAGACCTATTTTACACGAGGTCATGGTAAAAAGAGAAAGTGGGTATTTTTTTCCACTACTGGGTAGGGGAATACAAGATGAATACCTAATTTGAACAATGGGGTTGAAGTACGTTTGGGGATACAACATTTAAACAAGCTATGGTTTTGACATATAATCCCCAATTTACATGGATTAAAGACATTTTAGAGAAGAATTGTTGTAACAAGATTGGGGATAGACCTATGGTGGTATACAAAAAAGACCGTAGTCTCAAGAATATAATAGAGTAGAGTAAGGACAATGATGGCCATAATAGGAAAGGAGACATGAAAAAGTGTGGGCATTATGCTAATGCTAATATATCCTGGAGGGCAATTGTATAAATATACCCTATTATGGGATAGTGAGATTAAGGCATAGATGTAACTGTGGTAGTAAAAATATTGTGTATATAGCTAAATGTCAAGAATGTTCAGGTTATTACATAGGAAAAACCAAAAATGCCTTTAGACAACGTATTTAACAACATATTTATGATAGTAACGAATGTAACCTGAATAATACACTTGTGAAACATGTAGACAGACATCCCCTACATGCATTTAGATTTATGGTTTTAGAACATTTAGAATATAACATCAGAGGGGGTCCTAGTGACCTATTTTGGAATGCAAAGAATGTATGTGGCAGTTAATGGTGAATGCCAAGTGTCCACCAGGGCTTAACAATGTCATTTCTCTTACCAGTTACTTTAAGTTAAAACTGATTTTCATATTTAAAGGTATGTGTTATTGTGTGTAGTAGGGTGCAGATTTATTTTTGTTTTAAAGATATTTGTTGTGTTGACATGTATAACTATATATATATATTGTGAGGTCATTTAGGTTAATTTTTGGAGTTGGTAAATGAATTTTAGTTGTTCATTTAAGTGTACATGAGTTTTGTATGTGTACATTTTTGATTTTTATAACGGTTTTACAACAGTATTAGTGTTCATTGGAACAATGAGTGTTGCTTTATGGTTGACTTGTTTCTTTAAAAATTTGTAAAGGGTTTTTAACTTATCACATGATCTGGCCTGGTTTTAAAAATAACAGTTTGATGTAATACAATTTATTCTGAAGAAGTCATTAGTAAAAGATGACAAAATCGCTCAATACATGGGTATTTTGTTTCTCTTGCACCTGAGTACCTTCCGTGTTTTGAGTTCGGAGTCGGTCGTGTCGGAACCGAGACTGTGGTCACTTCGGAGCCGAGACAATTGTCTCGGCCCGCTGCCGGCCCGCTTCCGCGGGAGGAACCTCGCGCCGACTTCCTCGTCGGCTCCGAGGGGGTGAGTGGCATCGGACCCTTGTCCGACCCCCCCTCCTCTCGGTGCTTCGGCGCTGGTGAGTTCGGCTCCAACATCGGCTCGAGCCATCACTGTCGGTGCCGAGGGGGGTCCTTAGCTCCTCGGAGCGGGACCTCTGGCTCTGCCTGACAGGGGTGCCGAGGTCATGCGGAGTGTGTTAGAGCCTGCCTCTACTCACAGTCGGCTCCGCCAGCCCCTCCCCCATGCTGCCTCAGGGTAAGTCGACTCACTCCCTCATCCCGGACCGCAGAGAGCCAGCTCCTCAGGAGTCCCTTTGGGGATTTCATCCTCTTCCGAGGCCTCCTGATTTGGCAGAAGAGCCCCTCGGAAGAGGAAGTGCAAGAGGAAGCACATTCTCACCTGAGTCTATCACGCCGGACACAGATCTGATGATTCTGAGGGTTCCCCCCTCCTCTTCTGAAGATGTCTCATTTGCAGACATTCTGAGATCCTTAAACAGAGGGGAAATTGGCCAGCCCTCAACCCTTCAGAGGACGTAATCTGTATCTTGAGGCATTTGGCTCTCGCCCTTCCACCTCCTGGGTGTCCCCCTTGACCCCTCATGCAGGTGGTTGCAAAAGGCATGGACGGCTCCTGATTCAGTGGACCCCACTCCCAGGAGACCCTCCAAATTCATCACAGCTCCATCAGACAAGCAATTTTTATCAAAAGGAGTTTCTGTGGATGCTATGGTGGTAGCTGCCACAAAGAAGGAACTGGCTGATCCTTCAGTGCCTGTCCATCCACCTAACAAGGAATCTAGGTCCATGGATAGGCACGGAAGCGGATGTTCTCCTCAGCGACTTTTACCATGCGTCGCTGAATTACCTGTGCCATTTCACTTGCCTTCAAAGGGACTTGGTCAAGGAAGCGAGTGAGATGTTGAAGGACCCCAGCTGCGGGTTCCAAGAAAATGAACACGCAGCTAGCTATCCTTAATTCCATTTCCAACCTCCATGCCTCCTCTCTTATGCGGCCGATGGAGCGAGCAGAGCAGGAACAGGGGTAGCCTTAGGCACGCCTGGATGCGGCTATGCAACTTATGGAACCTTTCAAGACGTCTTCACGAACTCCCTTTTGATGGATCATCTCTTTTGGTCCTCAAGTGAAAGAAACCCTGACTAGGTGCGAGACTGATGGCAAGACCCTTTCTGCCGCCGGAGTCCGTTGACTCCTTCTAGGCCTCACCCCAAAGGCCAGAAGGGTGGAAAGATGTGGTTCCGAAACAATCTCAAGGGACTTCGCCTGACGACAGAGTCGTTTCCTACCAGAGGCAGAGGTGGGAATAACAATGGTAGACGCCGCCCTAGGGGCAGGGGGTCCGAGAACCAGGGCAATCGGGAAGCCTTTCCTGACAAGCCTTTCAGCATCCCTGAGGTGTTGCCCGACTGCCCATCTTCGGAGGCAGTCGGGAAGATTGTCACTGTACCCAGAAGCCTGGCTATCCTTGACACAAGACAAATGGGTACAGTCCATCATTCGGTTATTCCATCCCCTTTCTTCGTTTTCCAAATCAGTCAAAAATCCCTTCCAGATGTTCCACCGCTCAAAGGGATATAGCAGCTTTGGAAATTTCAAAACTGCTTTCAAAAGAGCTATTCAGCCAGTGCCAGCAGACCAACAAGGATCCGAATCTACTCAAGGTTCTTTAGTTCCAAAGAAACAGGGGACTGGAGACCAATTTTGGATCTCAGTATCTTGAACAGATCGGTCAAGAAAACAAGATTTCGGATGGTCACGCTGCAATCCATTCTTCCCCTATTGGGAAAAGGAAACTGGATGTGCTCTATAGACCTTCAGGACGCGTACTATCACATAAATGAACAGGCTCCAGAAGATTCCTCCGCCCAGGCTGGGAACCAGTCATTTTCAATTCAGGGCCCTGCCCTTTGGTCTCACCACTGCCCCGGTGTTTACCAAATGCATGGCAGTGGTAGCTTCTCACCTGAGACGACAAGGATTCCAGGTGTTTCCATATTTGGACGACTGGCTCCTCACAGCTCCCACCAAGCATCTCCTTCTGATGGCCAGAGATTACACTTTTCGCTGTCAAAACTGGGTATCTCAATAAATTATGAAAGTCTGTTTTGTCGCCTTGTCGTACTATTACCTACATAGGCTAAATTTAGATACTGTAAACATGTCTGCAACACTAACGAACCAAAGGATATCAGACATTCAAAAATTGGTGTCACTTCTTCTCAACAACAACAGAGCCAAAGCCAGGTTAGTTCTAAAGGTGTTGGGAATCATGGCAGCGCCATACCTCTCCTCCCATTGGCCAGATACCACATGCGGATCCTTCAGTGGATGCTCTTTTCTCAACGGTCATACCAGGAACTTCCAATGTCTCACACCATTATGATCACAAGCGTGCAAAAGCATCTCATGTGGTGGATGTCTTCCCCCCAGCTCCTGTTGGGGAGACCATTTGTTCCACCTCCTCCGGTTGCTACTCTGACAACGGATGCCTCCCTGATCGGGTGGGGGCATTATCAGGGCAGGACAGTCCAGGGCACATGGCAACCAAACGCATGCCACTTGCACATAAATGTTCTGGAGATGAGAGCAGTGCTTTTAGCGTTGTAAGCCCTTCAAGACTCTCTTCCCTTGGGAACGATTGCAATCCAGACAGACAATATGTCTGTAGTGTGGTACATCAACAAACAAGGCAGAACCAGATCATACCCCTGTGTCGAAGCACTCAGACTGTGGCAATGGGCTATTTCTTCTCAGCTTGATAGCAACGCACATCCCCGGGAAGTCCAGTCACATTGCGGACAAGTTGAGCAGAGCTATTCTCATGCCTCACGAGTGGTCTCTGAAAGACTCTGTAGTGAGAGAGATATTTCTCAAGTGGGGTCAGCCTTGCTGCGATCTTTTTGCTACTCCCCAAAACAGCAAGTGCAGAAAATACTTCACTCTATTCCTTTACCAGGCCAACCCAGCAGGGACGCTAGTCCAAGTTTGGCCCGGGACTTCTGTATGCATTTCCTCCTTTCCCACTGATCTCTCAAGTAATACAGAAAGCTATCGCTCAGAAGGCCTCATTGATCCTCATTGCTCCTTACTGGCCTCGACAAGTGTGGTTCCCCTTTCTACATCGATTTCTTTTGAGCGACCGTGGAATCTGGACCTAGTTCCAGATCTTTTGATCCATCAGTCGGGTCAGTTTCATCGCTCCCTCCCCTCTCTGAACCTCACTGCTTGGTTCCTCCACTTCCAACCGTAGCCAGGCTTCCTCAATTATCTCACTCTGTTAGAGATATTTTGATAGCTTCCCATAAATCTTCCACTCGAAAGATTTATTTGAGTAAGTGGAAACGCTTCTCATATTGGGCACAAGGAAAGGACATAGATCCTTTCTCCGCTTCCATCCAACTAGTCCTTGATTTTCTTGCTGAACTCTTCCATGCAGGTTCATCTCCATCTACTCTTAAGGTTCAATTGGCAGCTATTTCTAATTTCCATGTGGGTATTTCTGAATCTGCCCTAATGTCCCACAAACTCTGCAAAGCCTTTTTGAAAGGAGTTTTTCTTCTCAGACCTCCTGTATGAAATCCTCCTTCTCCTTGGGACCTAAATTTAGTTCTTGCTTCTTTGATTCTTTCCCCTTTCGAACCTGCAGCTTCATGTTCCTTAAAGTTATTATCATGGAAAACTCTCTTTCTGGTGGCTATCACATCAGCTAGAAGAATTTCAGAACTTCAAGCACTCAGTTGTCGTTCTCCTTACCTTGTGTTCCATAAGGACAGAGTTTCCTTCTGAACTAACCCGTCCTTTTGCCTAAGGTGGTTTCAACATCAAATCTAAACCAATGCATTGACCTCCTGTCTTTTTCCCGGAGTATTCAAATAGGTCTGAACAAAATTACACTGCCTGGATGTTCATCGTCAATTAAGGTACTACTTGGACAGGACGAAACAATTCAGAAAATCTGATCAGCTGTTTGTCTCCTATGCGGAAAGCAGAAAGGGACTTCCAGTTTCAAAGGTATCTTTATCCAGATGGCTAACATCTCTGATTACCCTTGTTTATGAGATTAGACACCAAAACTGCCTAATAAACCTAAAGCCCATTCCACCAGAGCTTTGGCTACTTCTCTAGCCTTCCAAGACAGACTGCCTATTGACACCATTTGTGCAGCGGCTACTTGGGCTACTCCTCACACTTTTATTTCCCATTATAAGTTGGATTTAGCTTCTAGGCATAGAGCTAATTGTGGTTCCACTGTTCTCAGGAGTCTGTTCCGTTAGGCCACCCGGGACAAAGTGCTAGGGACGGTCCCATCCAGCAAGAATGAAGGAGATAGACAACTTAACATATAGAAGTTATGTTCTTACCATAACGCTCCATGTTAGTTGTCTTCTTCTCGCCTTCTTCAAGGCCCCACCCTCCTTCCCCTGGCCTGGACAGACCTAGAGGAGTTGTGATCGTGACCTCTCTTTCTACCACCTCTTTCTTAGTCATATGCTATTATGCATATTTTCTTGTTTCAGGATATAGGTCACCCCTTTTCTTCCTGCTGTTAGAGGTGGATTCTGTTTCACAGTTTTACTGTTTTTGATATAAGCTGGGTTAGCTTACAAACGAGATCTGAGGTAACTCTCGCCTAGCATTGTGGGATATAAGGGGAGCCTCGAGCCGGTGGAACCAACTCTCGAGCTTTTAGAGTGGCAGTCGGGCCGAGGTCGGCTCCGAACCCATCCAGCAAGAAGAAGGCGAGAAGAAGACAACTAACATGGAACGTTATGGTAAGAACATAACTTCTATTTACTCTCATAATATAGTATGCAACACACAATGTAAGTTATATAGAAGTGCAGAAAAAAGTCAGCATATTAAAATGAAATGTTGCGCACCACTCGTGGCAACATATCAACACAATAAACAGGAACCATCTTCATGTTGTTTCTGTCACATGTGCTAACTACTACCACTATATTACTAAGCATCATAAAGTATCTGTAAACTAGTCGGTGAACATACAACTTAACGGAAATCCTCAAAAGTCATTGGTTTCCATTAACATACCTCAGATATTGCAAGTTGGTCAGAAATAACACTACAGATATATTTTCACTCCATCCGTATCTATAGCTCACCGAGACTGGTTCCTTTTTATCTGTATGTTTTTACTGCATAAGGGGAAAATCTCTTTGTCAGTGGTGGTCTTTTACCCATCTCTAGATGTATATTGTTGAATTCTATTGCCTCCTTTGTCACAGACAGATTGCAATGCAGACAATTTATCAAAAAAAAAAAAGGACTGACACTGTAATAATACAGATTACTGATATGGATTTTTATTTAAAAACAGTATTAAAAAAGTTCCATCATATCATTAGGGATTCATGGGATTGTTTGTGTAAAATCACAGAAGACTTGTGTAGTGATAACCTTATCCTAATGACCATTGACATTAAGGATTTATTTAATGTGATATCAGATGATGAAGGGATTGAAATGTTTTACAATTTTTTTTTTTGTGGGCATACTAAATATTGTTTAGAGCCCTAATGGAATTAATTTTGGAAAATAATTACATTACGTTTGATGGTCAGCTGTTTAGACAAACATCAGGTGTGGCTATGGGGGCAGCTTGTGCCCCCATATTTGCCACCATTGTTTTGACATATTGGGAATTGACTACAGTTTTTCCATCTGCAGGGTTCAGGCATTGTAAATTCTATGGCAGATACGTTGTCTTGTGGGATAGTAGTAGTATGGATGATCTAAAGGAATTTTTTGAATTCTTAAATTCAAGTACTTTATTTCTCCGGTTTACCATGGAGACACATATTGACACCATCAGTTACTTGGACATTAGGATTACTAAGGACAGTGAGGGTAGAAATTTTGGTTCCACCATTTATAGGAAGCCGACCTATTCAAACTCTCTTCTGCATTTTGAGAGTGGGCATCCCATGCACCAAAAGAGGTCATTAATTAAGGGTCAAGGTGTAAGGTTAGCACAGACAGTTAGTGACTTAGAGATGTTTTATAGAGAAAGAGATGTTTTGCAGGGTATGCTTGTTAGGAAAGGTTATCCAGTGGATTTTATTAGACCTATTTTACACGAGGTCATGGTAAAAAGAGAAAGTGGGTATTTTTTTCCACTACTGGGTAGGGGAATACAAGATGAATACCCTAATTTGAACAATGGGGTTAGTACGTTTGGGGATACAACATTTAAACAAGCTATGGTTTTGACATATAATCCCCAATTTACATGGATTAAAGACATTTTAGAGAAGAATTGTTGTAACAAGATTGGGGATAGACCTATGGTGGTATACAAAAAAGACCGTAGTCTCAAGAATATAATAGAGTAGAGTAAGGACAATGATGGCCATAATAGGAAAGGAGACATGAAAAAGTGTGGGCATTGTACGCAATGCTAATATATCCTGGAGGGCAATTGTATAAATATACCCTATTATGGGATAGTGAGATTAAGGCATAGATGTAACTGTGGTAGTAAAAATATTGTGTATATAGCTAAATGTCAAGAATGTTCAGGTTATTACATAGGAAAAACCAAAAATGCCTTTAGACAACGTATTTAACAACATATTTATGATAGTAATGAATGTAACCTGAATAATACACTTGTGAAACATGTAGACAGACATCCCCTACATGCATTTAGATTTATGGTTTTAGAACATTTAGAATATAACATCAGAGGGGGTCCTAGTGACCTATTTTTGGAATGCAAAGAATGTATGTGGCAGTTAATGGTGAATGCCAAGTGTCCACCAGGGCTTAACAATGTCATTTCTCTTACCAGTTACTTTAAGTTAAAAACTGATTTTCATATTTAAAGGTATGTGTTATTGTGTGTAGTAGGGTGCAGATTTATTTTTGTTTTAAAGATATTTGTTGTGTTGACATGTATAACTATATATATATATTGTGAGGTCATTTAGGTTAATTTTTGGAGTTGGTAAATGAATTTTAGTTGTTCATTTAAGTGTACATGAGTTTTGTATGTGTACATTTTTGATTTTTATAACGGTTTTACAACAGTATTAGTGTTCATTGGAACAATGAGTGTTGCTTTATGGTTGACTTGTTTCTTTAAAAATTTGTAAAGGGTTTTTAACTTATCACATGATCTGGCCTGGTTTTAAAAATAACAGTTTGATGTAATACAATTTATTCTGAAGAAGTCATTAGTAAAAGATGACAAAATCACTCAATACATGGGTATTTTGTTTCTCTTGCACCTGAGTACCTTCCGTGTTTTTACTAGTTTGAGCTTCGTTTGTGTTCACAGATTAATGATATCATAGGTTTATGATAATAGCAATCTATTCTACCACAATGCCAGTAGGTGACAGGTTACCTTTGAAGCTAGCTGTTACATCAGCTATACCTTAAAGTGAGTTAGACGTTTGATAAAACCAATGAACACAGTAATTAGGACTGCCATAGAGATTCATGTGATATTACAGAAGTAAATAAGAAATATTATTGTGCAGATAAATTAGTAACAGATAGTCACACCAGAAAAACACAAGGCAGTAAGGCAAAGGAAGGGTAAAAATCGAATGCCATCATGGAAGTATCAAATAGAGAAAACTGAAAAGTAATTAATACAAGAAATGTCACTGTTAGAAGCATATGGAAGAGGGAATAGATCAATAAAAATACCCAGAAAGATAGATGTGATAAAAGCAATGCACAGTATCAGAACAGATCTGGATCTGTCGTGCACTATCGTAAATAATAAACTAAAAATATCAGCACAGGCAGAAAAACTTAGATATGCAGATAAATATAATAGTAAAGTCAAAATAAGCAATTTATTGATGACTCAAAAAAAGTTTTATAGAGAATTGGGAAACAAGGCAAAGGAATTCAAACACCACCAAAAAAGAAGAAATAGATACAATTTGGAGAAATATTTATGAAGACCTTGTGGAACATAACAAAGATGCTAAATGGATAGAAGAAATAAAAGAAAGAATAAGAAGTTCACATGTACAGGATATGAAATGGGATGAAGTAACAGCCAGAGAGATTGAAACAAAGTTAAGAAAAGCTCCTAATTGGAAAACCCCAGGCCCAGATGTAGTACTTAACTTCTGGCTAAAAGTATTAACATCTTTACTTGAAGATTTAGCCATGAGTAAGAACTATTTTGTATGAGCACCCTGAACAGACACCAAACTGGCTAACAACAACAAGAAAAAACAATACTCCTGCTTAAGACTGAACCTTCAAGCTTTCCTAAAAACTGTAGAGCAATAGCTTGCCTTCTGACGACGTATAAACTACACACTGCAATTGATGCCGACAAGAGTTTATAGTCATTTAGAAGAAAACTGAATCATGACAGTAGAACAAAAAGGTAATAAAAGAAAGTCATATGGAACAAAGGATCATTTGCTATTAAACAGTCATAATTGAGAACTGTAAAAAAGAGAAGAATCTCTAGGGCCATTAGCCTAGTCACCTCCTATGAACATATGAATCAGTACAAATAGATGTTATGTATACTCATAGGCGCGCGCACACACACACACACACACACACACACACACACACACACACACACACCCACACACACACAGTAAATGGTGAGGCCAAAGTGATGTAGCTTAAAATTCAGCTCATTGTGTGCAACTCTCATGTGGCTACAATAGTGTTGTTTAGTTTAGCAAAGGTGGGGTCTTAAGGTAGTAGATAACACATTTGCTGGAAGCTAACAAAGCAAATATCTGTCAGGGGGTGCCAAGGAAAGGCAGTGATCCCTGGAATGTAGTAAGAGCAAAAACAACACTTCCATCTCCATAACCTGTTCTGTTACCTCAGACACACTACCTCCCTACATTCCAAATGTCTTCACCACATACTCGTAATAATGTACATCATCATTTTCTCCTTCCCCCATTTTTCTACATGGGGTCAGAGTGTCATGTGAACTATTGCAACCTCTCGATTCATTACCAGTGTCCTACCTTCTTTGAGAGTCATGCCTGAGTATTGCAGGTCTTCTGTCACATAATCCATCCCTCTCTTTGCTGGATGTCCTCATTTCCTCTTCCCTGTTTCTCCCAAAACCTCTTCACCAAATTGACTTCTGTTTTCCTGCACATGTCTCTGAAACGCTGTAATCTGTTTGTTTTGACCTTCTTTGCAATTGAAGCTGCTTTGACTTCTGCAATGATGTTATCATTTCATTTATGTGTCCCACACTGTGCATTCAGCCATCATCTGCGTCACTAAATCTCCATCGCTTCCACTTTTCTCATCTGCTCAGCCTTCACTGCCAAGGTTTCTGTACCATAAAGAAGTGTTGGACATAATGTGGATTTAGACACCTTATTTTTCAGCTTCTTTGACATTATTCTGTCAGTCATTACCCCCTCACACTCTGTGCCATTTGGCTGCAGCCCCCTCTAATTCTAGGCTTGGCCTCAACATTCAGACTTTCATCCTCCTCAACCACCCCTCCTAGATACCTCTAACTGTTATCCTGTTCTATCGTCTCTTCAGTCTCAATTTCTGCTTCCTCTGATTTCTCCATTTGCTGCTATGACAATGGTCTTGTATGTACTCAGTTTCATTCAGTGTGACTTCAGTTTTGCATTCATACCCCAGTCCATTGCTGAACTTCTTGTTCACAGTCTGTTTGTAATGCCACATTGTCTGCGTACATCAGCTTTGTTGACCTGTCCCCTCCAACCATTTTGCTAATGTAATCCATCACCAGTATAAACAACAGTGAGCTCAGAGCTGAGCCTTGATTGCACACCCAACCCCACTGGGAACTGCTCTGCAAGTCTGAATTCTGTTAGTACTTGTGCTATTGGGCCTGTGTGTGTAGTCTGCACTAATTTTGTCAGTGTTTCTTGGACTTCAGTACATTGTAGGACTGCCCAAATCAGCTTTGTCATACTCTTCCTCCAAGTCCGGGAATGCTCATTTGCACTCCTTCCTCATCTTTAGCTTCTTCTGCAATATTTGTCTCACTGTCAACATTGGAGTAACCATGCTACTTCTTTATCTGAATCCAAACCGCTCATTTCCTGCCTTACTTTGTTTGTCTATCAGTCATCCTTTCCTGCAATTTCTTGAAGTGTACAGGAGTTTGCTACCTCTATACTGCCTGCAGTTGTGAATGTGTAAGGTAATTGTCTGTTTCCCCACCTCAGCTCACCCTCAAACTCTTCTCCCACTTATTACTCTGATGTTTATATAACTTTTAAGAAAATGTATTGTATGCTACTAGACAAACATTGAATTAGTTTTCTTTTGTATAGCATGCCTATGTTATGGTACTGTATAAATTTGTCTGATTTGAATAATTTTGTACTGTTATACTATGTACTGTTATGTGGAGCTTTTCTCCCCGGGCTTCCACTGAAAATGGACAACTAGCCCAGTCGACTTCCTCAATAAAGAAATGTTAAATAAATAAAAAAATAAAATAAGTAATGAAAAAACACACACACATCAGGGAACTTGATCTGAGATGATATAACAAAGGACAGGGTAGCAAAGTTAGAATCTCTTGCATCACCGTACATGCTTAGAGTGTAGTTATGTCCACATCAATCTGTGAATAGCAGCAAACTGGTTGAGCTCCCCATAAAAATTGCACAAACACAAGAAATCAATCAACATCTCAGTCTTCCAATGCATAGACTGATTGTCTGTGACTGAAGGTTGTCCATGTCATGCAAACCAAGTGTTTGATAAACTTTGAGACACTAAGTGTTCTTATCATGGACCACTGTAACAACTGTACCTAACTAGGCTAATGGGGACTAATGTCACTAAGAACCTGAATATGTACAACTGTAGAGCATATGTGCAGAATTCCTTATCAGGAAGTCAGAGATAAATACGTTCCAGGACCTTTAACCTCAAACAAGACTGGACTAACCTAAAAGTGCACAAAGTACAAATGCATACATGCATGTACAAGCAAATAGTTGGGTAAATCCATCCCTTCAACAAACAAACTGACCAACCATGATGTATTCGGTTAAAACAAACAGAATTTTAATAAAAATAAGTCACAAATGGTGGATGATCCCTTCTAAGAGTAAGTAACCACCCAGACACCCACATCAGAGTTAAAATAGGAAACTTTAGAAGTAAGCAAATAAATAAAATGTTACAACGCATTACTGTGTAGTAAACACAGAAGTATACAAAGTAAATAATTTGCACTTATTTATTCCTTACCATGCACCTACAGAACAGAAGCTGAAACCACTGACTTATCACAACCTTATGATCGTTCAAGAATAAAAAGTTGTACTTACCTGTAATACCCATCTGGTGTATTTATGATTCACAGAGTCTTCTGGTAGGAGTCGTCCTCTGCAAAGATGACAATTTCAAAATAATTCCTTCAAAAAGTTGTGTAGGTCTGGAGTACAGATGGACCTAGGTTCTATTACAAGGTATACAAAAGCTCCTCTCCAGATAGCTTGCCATGATCGTATAGATGTAGCTGTATGTGCTGATGTGAGTATTGCTTTGAAAGAGTGCAGTCGGGGCTGCTGAGCGTATTTGTTATGTGTACTTCGTCTAGGATGTCTTTGGAGTTTAGGAAGGTTACATTTAAGTGCTTCAGCATATGTGGGTCAATGTGTCTGCTTTGAATTGTGTGTATTCTCTACTGCATGTGTACTACTGACAACTTTACTGACATCAGGATTGTTTTTATGTGAGAGCTTTGCCTCCAGTGATATTGGATAAATACATCTCTCACATACCATATCAGTTTGTTTGAGAATTAAGATAAAGGAACCAAGATGTAAAACCGCTGACAAAGTCCACGAATACCCAACAAATTTATTGTAATATAAGCGCTTTCATGCACCTCTCATGAGTGCACTTCCCCAGACAATTGCATAAAACCAACAGCCATATTTTATAATCAAGTCAATCGAGTAATTAACCAATTAATATAATAACATCTTAAAGAGCACCATTGTGTCCTACTAATCTATATTAAAAACTATGTGTAAAACTAACAACACTATTGAAAAAAACATACTAAATATTTTAAATAAAAACACAAGTAAAAATAAATAAACTGTATTAATTCAAAAGATCACACAATCATTTAACGTTTCAGAGCTTTTAACCTAAGTAAACATTTAATAGAAGAACTGTCATTTATTCCAGGGTGAACATAAGCATTTGTTCTAAGTTGCCAAATAAGTTCCTGTTCCTCTAGTTTTAATTGCCAAGGACCACCCCTGGGGTTAGGAATAACTTGTTGCACTACAGTAAATTGAAATCTGTGAGAATAAATTCATTAATGTGTCTAGCCAGGGCATTGGTAACCATACCTTTAGATATAGCATAAATATGCTCGTATATGCGCTGTTTAAGTTGGCGTTCTAAATTTGTTGGGTATTCGTGGACTTTGTCAGCGGTTTTACTTCTTGGTTCCTTTATCTTGTTTGCTGTTTTCCTTGTTTTTTATGGCTGAAAGTAGGGGTAACCCGCAGTCTCAGTCCATGTTTACTTCGAGTCCTAGCAGCCCGGGAGCTTCCAATCGGGAGGCTGACCCTATTGGTAATCTTACAGCTCTTATTCACAGCTTACTCAGAGTCGACGACCTGGCGAGGAGAATGTCCGACCAGGGGAGAGATACTACAGCGGTTGTTCGTCCTAAACCTGGAGTTACATTTTGTGGTAGTCTGCCAGGTTCCTCTGCTCCATGTGTATTTCAACCTGTTCCAACTCAAATAACACCGGGTGATGTTCCGGTGATTGTAACAGGACCATCTGATAACGCTAACAACGTTCTGGTCTCTACCGGGAATAATTTAATCAACCAGGATGTTTCTACAATAGGTAATATTGGGGCTTTGCCCAAGTTAACTGATTTTATGAATATGCCGATTAACATTTTCCATTCTACGGATCCTGGCGTTCTGCTTCAATCTAATCAACACCAGGACGACTCCAATAACATTGTTTCAAAGCTTAAACAGTTTGATAATTTGCTTTTGAAATATAAAAAGTTGCAAATTGAAGTTTTATATTTCCAGGAATGTATCAAGTTAAACCTAGTCCCTAAAGGGCTGCGCCAATACAAATATCCCTCTGGCGTGGTCAAAAACTCTGATTTTCATCTACAACTTATACAATTTTTTAATAAAGAGGGTTTGGATTTTTTGGGAATACTTATTACCCAATATACCAAGCAAATGGGTGACATGAAGCCTCAGTTGGACATTTTGGACAATGCTATTACTTCTGATTGTGATTTTGGGCGGTACGAATTTGATTATAAGAGAATCTTTTCTAGTATTGATTCTCTTCTACTCAAAATTTCTGAAACTAAGAAACGCAAAATAAGTCATGATAAGTTTGCGTACGAACATCATCGTGCCTATCCTGATCCTCCGGATCAACATGGAGATGTTAACCACAGTCTTTCGGCTGTGGGTGCTATGACAACTAACAACGGTGAAATGTCTTCTTTTGATGACATCACACACCTAGTGGAAAATAGTAATGGCGATCCAAATGTGGGGAATAATGTTGAACCTCGGCGTAGTGCAAGAATTCTTAATAAGAACCAGCAAGTGGGTCACAATGAAAATAACCGGGGTTTTTACAAGGGCAACAACAAAGTAGCCCCACACAATTCGAACTTCAATCGAGGCCAATATCCACAGCGCAAGAAGAACAATCGGCGCAGGAGGTAACCAATGAGACTTTATTGGGACATTTAAATATCTTACAAGGTGCTAAATGTGATTTTAATGTCTTCAATTTTACTTCCGAAGTTATCCCAACCGACTTAGTAGAACTTTTAAAAAAAAGGGTTTAACTTTGTTCCCAGTATGAAGCCTAATTTAGCACGCATTCTATGTGATTTAAAAATATTTGTACATAAATTGAATCTGAATGTCATGTTTGGCAATTCCAGTTGTGTTGTATCTGATGAACGCGTGGCAAGCACATTCAATCCTCCATTGAATAATAATTTGGCGCTATTTGAGAAAGTAACTGAAATGTCTTTTAGATTTTTGGTTACTGATTACTTTCATAATAGATATAAACAACATGACAACATTTCCCAAGGTGACAGGGAGTTTATTGAATTTATTAAAGTTCATAACATTCGCGTAATGCAGCCTGATAAGGGGGGTGGAGCTATTTTTATGGATGAGGCAGACTATGATTGTAGGATGTCTAATATGCTCTCCTCTTCAAATTACAACAAGGTTTCTTTGAATGAACTTAATCAAGCTTATCAACGTATCAAAAACTTTTTGAGTGATTTGTTTATTGATGGAAGTATTTCCTTAGATACATATCACTATTTATTTGTTGACGTAGCTCAGGTTGACTTTGATAATGTTTTAAACTTATCTGATGTACCATTAACAGATGCACAAACTATATTGTTGAATAAAGGCCTTGGTTTTATTCCGGGTTTCTTTAGTGATGAATATAGTATAGTAAATGATGTATTGTCATTTTGTCGCAATCTTAATCTTAAATTGTTCTTTTCAGGTGACACCTCTCATAGATCATCTGAGTTTAAATTTCTGAAATCTGATTTTCAACCACCCATGAACAAATACGTCTCCGTATTTCAACAGTCAGTCATTAAAGATTTACATTTTCATCATCATGAATCAAACATTTTAGGCCAAAACATTTCTGCCATGGAAAAAACTGCTATAGAAGAACTTAAGCAAAATCGTGATATAGCCATTCTGCCTGCAGATAAGGGTGGTGCTGTTGTGGTTATGAATACAGGGGATTATCTATATGAGGGCAAAAAGACAATTGGCAGACCGTAGGTGTTACATGCAAATGTTTATAGATCCCACATTGGTATACAAGAAGGAAATTGATTCCTTCTTACAGACAGCTGAGGATCAAGGTATCATAACAATTAACACTGTCAAACATCTTACTGTCAAAGTTCCACAAAAACAGATCTTATATCTTTTGCCCAAAATACATAAGTCTATTACTAAACCCCCGGGTAGGCCTATAGTGTCTGGTATCGGATCATTAACAGAACCACTTTCAGCTTTTCTTACATTTTATCTCAAGCCACTATTGTCATTGGTTAGGGCCAGATTGAAAGACACGACACACTTTCTTCAGATAATAGCAGATACCCAACTGGAACAGGATTGGTTGATGTGCACACTTGATGTAAAATCTTTATACACCAGCATCCCACATTGGGCTGGTCTGCAATCACTACAATACTGGTTGGAAAAATGTGAAATGTACCCACCGGGTTTCAACACACTGCTTATCTGCATGGCGGAACATGTACTAACTAAAAATGTCTTTTATTTCCATGGCGAGTGTTTTTTACAGCTTCAAGGTATGGCAATGGGAGCTTCCTTTGCTCCTATATATGCTGACCTTTTTATGGTCTATTTTGAGGAGTGTTTAATCTATGACTTATCACACAATATTTATATTGTTGAAATGGACATCTGGAGAAGATACTTAGATGATTGTTGGATGGTGTGGAAGGCAGATATTACATATTTACAAGAATTCATTCAGTATTTGAATGATAATGTATGGGGTATCGAGTTTACGGTAACATATGATTATAACACTATTAACTTCTTGGATGTTACTGTATACTGCAATGAGGATCACACCTTAAGTACTAAAGTTTTTCAGAATACCCTCAATATAACACCTTGTTACATGCATCTAGCATGCACCCTTACCACACCATCCGCAATATACCAAAATCACAATTCATGCGTATGAAATGCATATGTTCATCAGGGGGGGATTTTGAAATAGCTAGGAATGACTTATGTTGTAGATTTAAACACAGAGGATACAAAATGAGGGATATCTCTTTGGCAAATGAATGGAGTAACTCACTGGATAGACAAACTTTATTGCAATATAAAATGTTGGATAATAAGGATCAGGACTCAACAATAAGGTTTGTCACTACATATGGCAGGAACCATCAGCTGGTCAGGGATATTTTGAACTCAAATTGGAACATATTGATGGCACATGATGAATTAAGAACACTATTAGGCACAACATGTCATATGTCTTTCAGAAGGGGTAAAACTTTGGGGGGGGGGTGTTTTCCCACTACAAACACAAGGAAGGAGGAGGAGCTATCTATCAACAAACCACCTTAACAGGAGATAGACTCATAGGTACCTTTCCTTGTGGCCATTGTTGTTCATGTTCCCAGGTCTACACATTGAAGGAATTTTCAAGTGCTAATACTGAACGGGTGCATCAGACCAGGGTTTTTGCTAATTGCAGTACCACATGGGTCATATATTTGGCCACATGTCAGTGTCAATCATTTTATGTGGGCCAAACATCTAGATCCCTCCGAATACGTATGACAGAACATAAGAGTGACATCCGAAATAAGAAGGAAACTAATGCCTTGTATAGACACACCATCAAACACTCCAATGCACAATTTAGGTTCATGGTTATTGACAAAATTGTAGGGGATCGTAGCCATCAACAGGGTTGGCACTCTATTTTGAATAGAAAAGAACAATACTAGATTACAAAGCTTGGGGCACTTTTTCCGCCTGGTCTGAATGACCATTTATAACAGAGGCTATGTCTATCTATTCACATTAATACATGCTGTATATTGTTATATCTTGTTTTTTTCTGAATGGTGGCACTTATGTGGTTTTGTTAATATATGTTTTAGGAACTATATAATACTAGAACTCGGATGACCAATTTACACTTCAGCACTGAGATGTTATTATAATACCTTTCTATGATTACTACATTAAGTGAATATATTTTTATTAGCTCTTGTTTGGCTTTGATGAATTTTTGTATTTACATAAACAGGTCATTATAATATTATAAGATGTAATTTACATAATTCATTCTAAAAATTTTTCATATATCTGCTTATAGTATTAAGGAATTATTTTTTATATATCTGCTTATAGTATTATTGAATTATTTAATGTATAACTGTTGGTTTCATAATTATATATGAACTGTTTTTGATTATTTATTTAAAATAAGTTCTTTTGGGCATTTATACATCCCAAACACTAGGTTGGGCTATACCAATAATTTCTGTTCCAATAGGGAGGAGTATAAATATAACCAGAACTAGTTCTTCTTCTTTCTTTTTTAACAAATTTATTTCTGTATACCATTGATAAAGGCTGTGAGGCCGAAACCGGTCTGGTTTAGTGACATATTTTCAATATGTTATTTTGATTAATAAAGTATTTGTCACTACTTGGGTTTACCATCTCTTTTGCTGGTCGTTTGTGGTTGCACTATTTAACAATGCCAGCACCTTTGATTCCTGTAATTTACTATAATACTATTCCTTTTGATGAGAATTATGGGTTTTTGACCGTGGATATCAGGGATCTATATACGGTTATTCCACAACAACTAGGTTTAGAATGGGTAAGGGATTTTTTACTCATGAAACAAATCCCGGGATCAGACATTGATGTGATTATTGTCTTATTAGATATTGTTTTAAGTAACAACTATTTTATGTTTAAGAAGGAATTGTTCCTTCAGAAATCAGGTATTGCTATGGGCTCCCCATGTGGGGGCAGTTTTGCCAACTCTGTCATGGCATTTTGGGAACATTCTTTTTTATTTGCCCATCCACTGTTTAATAGCCTAGTTGTTTGGTATATACGGTATCAGGATGACATCCTTATTATAATGAAAGGTACACAAATGGATGCTGAGAGATTAGTTGAAATAATGGGCTCCTTTACGTCATTTTTGGATTTTACATTCCAATATCAGGAGTATGCTACCAACTTTTTGGACATTAATATATATAAAGATAATGTCCATGACAAATTTAGAACTACAATATATAGAAAACCCTTCTATAGCAACTCTTTTTTACATTTCACTAGCAACCATCCATTTTTTCAAAAAAGAGGGGTCGTAAAAGGCCAACTAGTTAGAGCGTCCAGGATGTGTTCTCACGATGATGATTTTCACCATGAGTGTAACACATTAAGTCGGATGTTCTCCAATCGTGGATACCCATCTTTACTAATTCAAGACTTAATTAGGGAAGTTTCATGTAAAAGGCTTGAAGGGCTTTTCGGTTCTATTTTAACTAGTGGCCGTGATCCCATTAACCTGATCCACGCATCTGAGGTTTTTTCACAGACGATACACTCTACTAAGTTATTTAATAAACAAAATTATTTTACTAGTTTTATTACACAGTTTGATGATATATCATTTGCCCTCAGGGAAATATTAAATAACAACTGGGATTTCATTTTACAAGATAATCAAAAGTAAAGCACCAAAACCAGGAAAAGTGACACGAACAGTTTAATACACTGTGTATAGGTGTATTAAACTGTTCGTGTCACTTTTCCTGGTTTTGGTGCTTTACTTTTGATTTTCAGTGAACGTTGGGGCACTTGCCTTCTTTTGTGGTTATTTGTTTTTCATTTTACAAGACTCAGGTCTTAAGAAAACACTGGGTTTGAAACCCGTAGTTGTTTTCAAGAAAGGTGCCTCTTTAAAGACATTATTTGAACTATCCCATAGCCAATACAAACATAAGAAGGGCATGTTCAAATGTAGTAGGTGCAAGTATTGCAAATATATTCAAACTGGGTCTTGCTTTTACATCAAGGGTCATAGCTTTTTAATCCATGACAAGTATAATTGTGAATCCCAAGGCGTTGTTTATTTGGCTTCATGCCAGTCTTGCCCAGTTTTTTATCTGGACAAGACTGAACGCCAACTTAAATAGCGCATATACGAGCATATTTATGCTATATCTAAAGGTATGGTTACCAATGCCCCGGCTAGACACATTAATGAATTTAATTCTCACAGATTTCAATTTACTGTAGTGCAACAAGTTATTCCTAACCCCAGGGGTGGTCCTTGGCAATTAAAACTAGAGGAACAGGAACTTGTTTGGCAACTTAGAACAAATGCTTATGTTCATCCTGGAATAAATGACGTTTCTTCTATTAAATGTTTACTTAGGTTAAAAGCTCTGAAACGTTAAATGATTGTGTGATCTTTTGAATTAATACAGTTTATTTATTTTTACTTGTGTTTTTATTTAAAATATTTAGTATGTTTTTTTCAATAGTGTTGTTAGTTTTACACATAGTTTTTAATATAGATTAGTAGGACATAATGGTGCTCTTTAAGATGTTATTATATTAATTGGTTAATTACTCGATTGACTTGATTATAAAATATGGCTGTTGGTTTTATGTAATTGTCTGAGGAAGTGCACTCATGAGAGGTGCTTGAAAGCGCTTATATTACAATAAATTTGTTGGGTATTCGTGGACTTTGTCAGCGGTTTTACTTAATAGGTTAATAATAGGTTAATAGAGTAGTACTAGGCTAACTGCCCTTGCAAGCCATTTTAAGCCTAGCCAATTATCCCTTGTGAGACTCAAACCCTGCACCTTGTGTTTATAAGGTAAACACCTTAACCATTAGGTCACCATCCCAAAGTTTCTTATTTCTGGTTCATAGGTTCAGAGGTTAGTACTAGGCTAACTGCCATTGTAGGATCTTTTAAGCCTAGCTAATTACCCCATGTGAGAATCAAACCCTGCACTGTGTATTTGTAAGGCAAACACCTTAACCATTATGCCAACCTCCCACCCTTTATCTTGTTTGCTGTTTTCCTTGTTTTTTGTTTGAGAATTAACTGGTTGTCAGTAAACATGAGGGAGTTTCTTTCATTGCCTCAGGATGCCCATGTACACCAAGCTAGTAATGCAGATAGTGTGAAAGTTCATATTCATGGCAATAGACCCTTTTTTACTGATTAGACAGTTGGAGTGAGAATGTAAAGTAATGTCAGGAGTATCTGGTTTGCAACTCTGGGGGCAGTTTTTGTCACTGAAAACTTATTGTCCTGTGTGCAACTAGGTACTGTTGAAACTGCAACTGTGCTATTACAAGAAAAATGTCAACTGTGGTTATACATGGCACTGCCAAACTCTTGAGTGGAAAGATTTATGGATGAAGTATTTAGGAAGATATTCTCAAGTTAGAAGTAATTGAAGCAGTACTTACTGAAAAGAATGAAAGAATTAGCTTATGAGAATGATGTAAAGGGGGGAGTTACCTGAACGGCTATTGCCTGACTAATACTACCAGTGTTGGTCTCACCACAGCTTCACTCTGCTGGGATACAATGCTCCTTTGCTGCTTCCCTCACCAGAAGCAAAACAGTAGCACCAATCCCTAAATGAGAAGCAAGCCACAGCCAGTTTAGTGATCCATAATCTTGTCTCAGATGATGTAAGGTTCTGTAGGCTTGTTCTAGCCTTTTCTATTAGATGCTTTAGTAGCAACCAGACCAATCAGGAAGATCAAGCACAGACACTCACTTCCCAACCCGAAACAGTCAGGAATCTATGCACTCTGCTCTTTCTGTCATCAGGAGTAAAATATAAGCAAAATCCCAAGCTGGCACCTGTGAAGCAGTGTTAGGCTTTCCGGTGATCAGCAGCCCCCAGGAAATAATGTTCCTGTGATCCTTCTCTCACCAGGAGCAAAACATAGGCACTAATCCCAAGATGACTACTAAGAGGCAGACTGTGGGCTCTCCAATAACTGGTGGTCTTGTAGTAGATGTTGCAGATTTGAAAGGTAATATGAAAAAATGTGTTAATATCCTAAGAGTTGCAGTGTGCACTAAGCAGTTGGGTATGAAAGAGAAGGTAACTTAGAGTTAGTATTTAAGTGGAGAGCCACTAATTTTAAAAGAGCAAGATAGATACATCTATCTAGCTATCAAATCAGTCAATCTGTCTTTTGTTGACCAGGTTAGTCCAACTGGACCAATGACCCATTATTGTGGGGGCCCAAGGAGAAAAACTCCAGCAAAACAGTACAGTATGTTAACCATACAAGAAATAGCAACAGACATGCATGCAATACAAATACAAAATAAAGAAAATACATCAGATAACATATAGAACATAAGTTATATACAAAAGATAAAAAAAATTGCTATTTTTATCATAACATAACAAATCAAAACTATACCTGTTTAAAATTAGTAGGATTGAACAGAATAGGAAAAGAAAGAAAATATTGATAGTGAAGTAGAAAAATAGCGATAGAGATGCATAAATGAGTCTTGCATATAGGGAAGGAGAAGAAGTAAGAGAGAAACAAGAAGGTAGTTTATTTTGGAGGAAAATAACTGAATTAAAGTCTACATCTGTTTATTAGAGTGAGAGAGGTTGTACATTATTTGTTATATTTTCTTAAGGAAAGCATGTTAAGGACATTAAGGGAGTATGCGTTAGGTAGGGTGGTGGCAAGAGCAGGAAGGTGAATTAGCAAGGTAGTTTTTTAGTTCTTTTTTGAAGAGTGAGGTAGATTTAATAGATCGTATGTTACTGGGAAGTTTGTTTTAAGTATGGGATGTTGAGCATTTATGTTATATTTATATATTTATTAAATCTGCGTGTTGATTTGTTTGGTTTGTTGGTGTCAAGTAGGAATTGTTCTGAGCTATGGAGTAGGTGATTAGGTACATAGAGGGATGTAAGAGTGGAAAAGGAGGGGACAGTCTGAGGGTTTGTTAGTTAGCGAATGAGCCATTTGTAGGTGAAATAGTTGGAACAGTTGAGGGAATTCAAGCCAATGTAGTAGTAGATTGAGAGATGCTGTGGTGAGATTTGTAAGGGAGGTTACAGGCAAATCTAGCAAAGTCTGGCTGTAAGGTTGACTTGGAGGTGAGTAAATATAGGGGATGAGTAGAGTAGGCAGGGGAGGAGGTAGGCTTGGGCAAGAGAAGTTCTTAAGGTAGTGGATAGATGTTTTTTTGTTTCTATACAGTAGACCAAGTTTTTGATTTTTCTTTTTGATGCACTGTTGGATGTGAAGGTCAAATTTTAGCTGGTTGTCTATTGTAATACCTAGGAGTTTAGTATGGGAGTTGACATGAATGATGGTGTTGTCCAGGGAAGAGATACAGAAGGAGGCACTAAGCTTGGACATACATTTAGGAAGGAAAAGAGGTAATTTCGTTTTTTTAGGGTTAAAGATGATTGTTGATCAACCAGTGTTCAGTGGCATTGAAAGATTGGAAGAGGAAGGGAACTTTGTATTCTGGTTCTATGAAATACATTAGGATGGCCAATAAATGTAAATATTTGAAGGGGAATGATTTCACAAAAATTATAATTTTGTGTTTACTCACAGTAGCCAATTAAAGCGACGAGGGAAGGAGATGTGTCTATTTTCATTAAAGACCAGCACACCCCCAGACTGGTTTGGCAGCATGATGCAGTAGAATTACTCAGGTGCAACTGACAATTATATAGACCCCCCTCCATGACTCAGGACACCCACTCCTCTTACCTGGATCTACTTGACTCCATCGAGGTGCCACCTAACACCCTGATCTTTGGTGACTTCATCTACTCCACCATAGACTGGGTGAACTATTCCTACCCTAATATACTCACTCAATGATTCCTTGACTTCATCAGTTCTACTACACTAGACCAGCTTGTTTCATCCACCACAAGGGGAGATAACATTCTAGATTTGGTTCTAACCAATATGGGTGATTGCTGCACCACCACCAAAGGTAAGTTCTTCCCTGGTGAGATCAGGCCATCAGTCTGTCTCATTCGAAGTTTCTAGCCTGTCCAACCCCCCCCCCCAGCTCTAACCAGGTTAAAAAACTTTTCAAAAGCTAACTACAATCTTCTAAGGGAGGGTATCAGTAGCTTCACACGCCCATCAAAGGATGCAGATAACTATGCTAAAAGGTACCCCAATGCAGTATACAAGTACCTGTACAACTACATGGACTCAGCCATACCCAACAGAATTAAAACCTGCTCCTCAAGGAAACGCAAACCTATCTGGTGGACATTATTCATCAACAGGCTTTACAACAAAAAGAAGAAACTGTTGTCCAAGTGTAAAAAGGGACAAATTCCCAATTGGAAAAATTCCCTCCTTAGCCTCAACAAGCAAATTAGATCACTAGTGAAAACCTCCAAAGCTAATTATGAATTGAAACTAGCCTCTGAAACAAAGGCTAGCCACAAAGCCGCCTTCAGTTATGTCAGGAACCTCCTTGGCAAAGCCCAGGTTTATTTCAAATTAATTCTTAATGGTACCACTTACACTGATCATGTTGACTTAGCCGGCCTGCTAGCAGCGCAAACATCACCCACCTGCCCCCCAAAGGCCCATTCGACACCCCTGATACTTGTCCCACACCTCACATCTCCATAGATAAAGTGTTAAAGGCCCTATTCAAGGCAAAGAACACAGCTTCCATGGGACCTGATAGTATCCCAGGCTGTATTCTGCACCATCTCCAGCAAGAACTAGCCTCACCATTGAGCACCCTGTTCAACCATAGCCTAAGTGCAGGCCTCATTCCAGCAGAGTGGAGAACTGCCATTGTCATCTCCTGCACAAAGGTGGTGCCACTACTGACCCTGGAAACTATTGCCCCACTAGCTTGACAAGTCTGATCTGTAAGGCCATGAAGTGTATTATTATTATTAACCTAATAAACAAAGACATAGGCAATCTCCAAGCACTTGATCCCACCCTGTTCGGAGTTGTCAAGGACAGATCTTGCCTGTTGAACCTGGTTGACTTTTTTGAGACTATCACCAAGGTCCTAGATGAGGGAAAGTCAGTACATAGAGCTTGCCTTCACCTGGCCAAAGCCTTTGACACAATCCCCCATTCAGACATCATCAATAAGCTAACACAACTTGGTGTAAATCCCTATCTCATCATTTGGGTGGCCAACTGTCTCACCCATAAGACCCACAAGGTCAAAATAGGTACCTCCACCTCCGACAGCAGACCTGTCACTAGTGATGTTCCCTGGGGATCTGTCCTGGGACCCCTACTGTTTGGCATGTACTTCTCAGAGGTCCTGGCAAAGACAAATGGCCTGTGGCTGACCAAGTTTGCAGACAACTGTAAGTCGGGTGCTGTCATTGACTTCCCAAATGATGTTAACATACTACAAGAGGGTCTCACAGCAACAAATGACTGGTGCCAAAGTTATGGCCTTAAGTTAAACACAAAAAAAATGTATCATCTTACCAGTAAGCAAAAACATGGCCCCTACTGATTACCACATCAACAGCAACTTCCTAAGCACACAACCTGTGGTGAGAGACCTGGGTACACAGGTTGACAATCTCACATTCAACCATCATGTAGCAGCAGTGGTCAGAAAACCCTTTTACTTAGTTCATCTCATAAGTAAAGGGATTGCATCCAGAAAAAAAGGTTATTACCTCTCTGTACTACTCCCTCATTAGGCCAATAATTGAGTACAATGCCCCATTTGGTATGTACCCCTCCAGACACCTGCATGAACTGGAAAGGCCACAGAAATACCTCACAAAGAGAATCCATGGCTTCCAACACCTGTCCTATGTGGACAGGCTCAAATCACTATCACTCTACTTGGTATCCTACAGATTGCTTAGAGGTGATCTGTGTCTCACCTACAAGGCAATCTTGGACCCTGCCCTACTAGAGATGCTCCATATTCGTAAGTCTAACTCCTCACTCATTACCCGATCAAAAGGCCTAAATCTAATATGTGACATTAACAAAACCTGCTGGAGAGTTAGGTTTGGCTCCCAGAGGCAACCCTGTCTCTAGAATAGACTCCCCATACATGTCAAACAATGTACGTTGCTTACCTTCTTCAAGTGTAACCTTGATGAGTGGATGGGAAGCCACAAATTTGTCCCAGGGGTTCCACCTGTGTCCCTCAATGACAGAGGTGACAGGTGCTGATTGAGGTTACTTTTTTGGGGATAAACTCTTGGCTAGGCTTGTAAGGCCCACAGGGCCATTAGACTAGTAACCTCCTATAATCGGGACATCCCCAGCACCTACCCCCCCTCCCCTTATCTCTAGGGAGGAAGTCATCACTGCTCTCTCAAAGGCAAAAAATATCGTCAGTGGGACCCGATAATATCCCAGGCTGCATCCTACATGAACTCAGGAAGGGACTTTGCAGCACCATTAGGCACCCTTTTTAACCAAAGCCTTCATCCCAGCCAAGTGGAGGACAGCCACTGTCATTCCTTTGCACAAAGGTGGAGCATCCACCAATCTGGGAAATTATAGATCCATCAGCCTAACTAGCCTGATCTGCAAGGCCATGGAATGGATTGTCATGGATATCATTAACAAGGACATTGGCAACCTCCAAACACTTGATCCCACACAGTTTGGCTTTGTCAAGGGGAGGTCATGTCTGTTAAATTTGGTCGACGACTTTGATACAGTCACAAAAGCCATGGATGAGGGAAAGATGGTGCACACCATCTACCTTGATCTGGCTAAAGCCTTCAGTACTGTTCCCCACTCGGGTGTAATAGATAAACTCTCTCAACTAGGCATTAAAATGTATATTACCAGGTCGGTAGCACACTGGCTCACTTATAGAGCCCACCTAGTCAAAATAGGGGAAGCCATCTCAAGCAGTAGACCCGTAACGAGTTGTGTACCCCAGCGATCAGTCATGGGGCCTCTGTTGTTTGGGATATACTTTTCTGAGGTGTAGGCCAAAACCAATGGGCTATGGCTGACCAAAATGACTGCAAGCTGGGTGTGGCCATCAATTCTCCTACAGATTTGGACATCCTCCAAGAGAGTCACACCCAAACAAATGACCGGTGCAAGAAACATGACCTCAAACTGAATGCTAAAGTATGCATCATCATCCACTTTGGGGGAGGAGTGACGTCCCACCAAAATTATCATATTAATAACAAGGTCCTAAGCATGCAATCAGTTGTGAGGGACGTGGGCACCCAAGTTGATAGCAGACTGACTTTTGACCACCATATTGCCTCCATTGTAAGGAAAGCTTTCTACATGGCCCACCTCATTAGTAAGGGTATCTCATCCAGGGACAAGGAGGTCATAACATCCCTGTAGTCTTCCCTTATAAGACCCATTATTGGGTACAGTGCCCCTTTTGGGCATGTACCTCACAAAGCACATGCAGCAGCTGGAGAGACCGCACAGGTTCCTCACCAGGAGAATCCAGGACCTCAAACATCTACCCTACACAGATAGGCTAAAAGCCCTATCCCTCTATTCAGCCTCATACAGACTCCTCAGAGGTGATCTCTGTCTGGCATACAAAGCAATCTCTGACCCCACCTTGATGGGACTGCTGCATATTCGCAAGTCAAGCTCCACTCGAGTAACCCACACATATGACCTCAACCTGGTCTGTGACATCAATAGGACTTGTTGGCGGGACAGATTTGTGTCTCAGAGGCTCCCCCTTCTGTGGAATAGACTCCCACTCCATGTCAAGCAAAATTACCTCATTAACCCTTTTTAAGCGCAACCTGGATAATTGAATGTGGAACAAAAATACACCCCTGGGATTCCACCTGTCTCTCTGCTGGACAGGGGCATTGGGTAATAACTAGTTGGAACACGGGCTAAATTCTTGGCTAGGCTTGTAAGGGCCTCATGGCCAATAGCCTAGCAACATCCTGTGATCCTGTGGTGAAATTAACATAAGGAGCAGGCAGCTAGAAAGACAGTTGAGTTTAAAAACACAACAGCACCAGGGATTTAGGATGGGGAAAAACTTAATTTCTGTGTAACTCACAAGAGACGGAGTTGTAGTCTCTTTCCTAGTTTAAGTATGCAATTAAAAGCAGAATACAAGTAAAACACAGTGCAAAGAAAATAAATCAAATAACACAAAGGCATTAAAGCAATACAAAATACACAACAGCAAAAACAGTCTAACCTTTCCCGCCCAGCAAGTTGTGGTAGAGTCTGGGTGAGCTTTTCCAGAGAGTGGAAACTATGCCTGCAGTGTTACATATCACGTAACAGTATGTCACTTGGTGGAAGATCCATGTTCCAGTTCTTGCTTGGTCAGAGCCAGGGGCTGGTGAATGACAGCATGCTGTCCAAGCTGCAAGCTGACAGTCTATGGGAATGGGAAGAAGATGGTCAACTTAGTACCTTGCTGCCTGGCAGAGTGACAGTTATAGTTGAGTCACCTCAAAACAGAACCAATTAGTGTGATGCAAAATTATGTCTCTTGAGCATGGACACCTGTTATCGTTCTTCCCAGCCCCTTCCCTTTATATCTTATGAATGTTAAACTCCCATTTCCATACAAAGCCTAGCTTTCATTCTCTTTTTGTCTGTATTACATATTAACAAAATGTGCATTTTTTTTCTTTTTATACCCTATCTTTCATTGGTCATCCTTTAGCCTGTCCATTACTGTTCCCTGTCTGCTTACTTCATTATCCAGTAATGGACTAGCTTCCTCCTTTCTTGCTTTTAATTACAATCTTTACTTGTATACGAAATCCTTTGTATTCTTATTTTTTTTCAAATCTTTATTTATTTTTTCTGTTAAACATTCCACATAATTACTTTTTCACCAAATTTGTATACATGGTAAATGATTATTCATAATCCCCACTTTTTATAGGTTCATAGGTTAGTACTAGGCTAACTGTCTTGGCAAGCCATTTTAAGCTTAGCCAATTATCCCTTGTGAGACTCAAACCCTGCACCTTGTGTTTGTAAGGCAAACACCTTAACCATTAGGCCACCCTCCTAACCCCTAGTGTTTATTTTGCTATCTTCACATGCTCTTTTTTTTATGTACATGGACCAGCACACTGGGAAACATCCTGGTGTGTGCTTTCACCAGAGGAGTTTTGTCCCTCTAAACAAGAAAAACATCTGAAAATGTCTGGGCTAGGATTACCCACATGACCTGAGAAAGAAATGGAGAAGCTAAGTTTTCATACTTAAGCTCTCCCTCACTACTAACATGCTAGGTGATGCCATCCAGATGAGCATGGAGTATCACAATGAGGGCAATGCCTCCTAAGCCCCATCTGGTGATGCTTCCCTGTTGTCCAACTTCTACTGCAGCAGCCCTACATTATGGCCGTGGTATCACCACAGGTTTGTGAATACCAGATGTTCATCATATTGATCACCGCTGCAGTAGCCTTAGCTTTGTGGGTTATATCCTGCTAAGGATATAACAGTTGGCCAGCTTCCAGCTGAGCTGACTGAAAGACAAGTTTGAGCACCAAGCCCTCCCAAGGTTTAGAGGATTGATGGGGGTATTGCTTTGCTGGACATTTAAATTTCCTTTAGGGAAAAAACACCCATTCATTAATGTTTGTGTATTAATACTTTTCTCTTCAGTAAAGTTGTTTTAAAACTACAAGTTTGACTGTCATGAGACTGTGCATTTAAATGGGAAGACCTTTTTTCCTTGTCAGTTTAGAAGTTGTTTAAAGTAACTGAAAAACATTTTTTCTCTGGAGAAATTGTATTTATTTTAATTTGTGAGTCTAGAAAAGTGTTTTAAAGAGCTTTTTACTGCATTTGTCTCTGACATAAGGGATTTTTAAAGACTTTTTACTGGCATTTTCTGCTTGTTTCCCAGGAAAGAGGCACCATTTTTGGCTTGAGTATGGAACAATCTCAGTCCCACAGTCAGTCCTTCTTACAGCCCTAAAGGAAAAATTACACCAAACAACCTTTGCCATCACAGCAGGCTAGCAATTTGCCTCAGCCACAGGTGGGGTGACTCTGCTGTGGCCATTAGTTGTACCTCAGGCCACTGTGCTTTTACCCTGGATCCCTGTGGTGTAGCACCTACAGATACTAATGACTGGAAGTTAGCCATGTTCTGTGTAAATGTTGGGGTCCCCTCAATGGAAAGGGAGAACCATTGTTGTAGGTCCTGGGATAGGGACCATAGAAGGATTCCCAGTTTTGTCAAAATGTTGTGCCCATCCCTGAAGAAGTTACTGTTGCCATTAATATCATTGTTGGCCCCATTTTTTCCTGTCAAAAAGTAGCATAAAGCTAAGCACGTATCTTCTCTTCCTCAAATTTACATAAACAGGAGTAGTTTACTGGGTCTGGCTCAGGGTTTAATTCAGGCTATTCATCCTTCTTCTAAAGTAGTTTCTGGTAAAAGAAAGAGAGAGAACTCCTTTCCTGAAGCGATTCAGGATTCTGGATCTGGACAGGAGGACAAAGAGACAGATACCCCATTAGCCTGTTGAGCCTGGTCTGCAAGGCTATGGAACGTATCATCATGGAACTTATAAACAATGACATTGGTAATCTCCAAACTCTGGACCTTACCCAGTTCGGGTTTGTAAAAGGCAGATCATGTCTCCTAAACCTGATAGACTTCTTTGAAGCAGTCACCAAAGCTGTAGATGAGGGTAAGGTGGTTCACACAGCCTATCTAAATCTCGCCAAGGCTTTCGACACCATCCCCCACTCTGGAATTATAGATAAACTCACTTAACTAGGTATAAATCCCTATGTCACAAGATAGGTTGTCAACTGGCTCACTGACAGAACCCACACTGTGAAAGTAGCAGACTCTAAATCCAACTTCAGACCAGTGACAAGTGGAGTATCATAGGGTTCAGTCCTAGGTCCTCTCCTGTTTGGTATCTACTTCTCTGAAGTACAGGCTAACACAGTTCACAGATGACCGCAAACTAGGAGCCATAATCAAAACTCCTAACGGTGTGGATATCCTACAAAAGTGCCTCACTGAGACAGATGCCTGGTGTCAAAGCCATGGCCTCAAGCTCAATGCCAAAAAATGCATTGTCATCCCTTTTGGTAAAAACTCTGTACCCATGAACTACCACATAGGTGGTCGTCTACTTAACACCGAAAGTGTGATAAGAGACCTTGGGACACAGGTGGACAGTAGTCTCTCCTTTGATAATCATATCACCACAGTAGTCAGGAAACCCTTCTACGTGGCACACCTCATCACAAAAGGCGTCTCATCCAGGGAAAAAGAGGTCATTGTTCCCCTCTACTCATCACTCATTAGACCCATTAATGGAGTACAACACCCCTTTTGGTATGTACCTCAGAAGACATCTACAACAACTGGAAAGGCCACAGAAGTACCTCACAAAGAGGATTACTGGCCTCAAACAGATGCCCTACGCAGACCGTTTAAAAAAACTCCAGCTTTACTGCATCACATATCGCCTACTCAGACTACTCAGAGGCCATCTCTGCCTAACATACAAAGCTATGTCAAACCCAGAGCTGTTGGACATGCTCCACTTAAAGAAATCCCAATCCCTCCGAGCTACATGCTCTAGGGACCTAAACCTTGTCACCACAATAAACAGAACATGCCGGAGGGGTAGATTCCTGTCCCAGAGACTTCCCATACTCTGGAACAAACTACCTATCTATATCAAACCAAGCTCCTCATTAGCACTCTTCAAGAAAAATCTTGATTGGATGGGAGATAGGAAATTCACCCCGGGGATCACTTCTGTGCCTCTGCTTGACAGGGGCACAGGAAAATAATTTTGTTGGGTGGCAAAAGCCAGGGTACCGTTTGGCTAGGCTTATATAGGCCCTAGGGCCAATAGCCACCTACCTATGAACCTATACAGGGATTTCTTCTCAATTATTCTAATTCAGACTCAAAGGCAAGTTTAGTTGCTGACTGCCTGTGTGGGTGATTTTCTTTCTCTGAGACTTTCTAGATTATGAAAGTGTTTTCAGTGGGAGAACACTGTGGGTTCTCAGTCCCTCAGAAAATACCATGAGCTGTTACAGAAGGAATTTGCTGAACCTGCATCCATTCTTCCAGTTCTGCCTGCAGTTTTCTTAGCATATAGCCAGCTGTCCCTGAAAAAGCAGATAGGATATATAAAGTTCCTCAGTGTTTTTTTTATAAATTCTTCCCCAAACCTGATCCAGCAGCTATAGCTTTAGTTAATCTTAGTTAAACAGTTAATTCCAGTCCTACTCATTCTGATACAGATGGGAAGATTAATGATAAATATGGGGAAATAAGTGTATGCTTCTGCAACTTTTGAGTTTCAGAATTTTGAATTGTCAGGCTCATATTTTCAGGTTTATTCTAATTATGAAAGTATGAGGAATGCATTATCTGCAGTTTCTTGTTAGGAAAAATCTGCTTTAAATAATTGAATTAATTCTCTCATTCAAGTCACTACTTATTGTTTACAGTGTGTGTATGAATCCATTGATACTTCTTCAAGGGCTATAGCCACTGTACTGTGTTGAGGAGATTTGCATGTCTGCATTCTCAGAACCTCCCAAATGATATTAAAAATGAGATTTTAAATTCTTCTTTGGATAGAGATTTAGTTTTTGGCCCCTCTGCTGCAGAGGTCATCAAAAAGTGTGATGAAAGGGACAAGCTGATATAGGAAATCTCCAAGTTTTTTCAGCCCTCATTTTCCAAGGGATTCTGTAACTCCTCATCCAGATTTGGTAAGAAACAAAATAAACAGTCTAAACGAAATATAGGTAAACAGACTTTTAAGAAGAAATGGCAAGAAAGGTCCAAGAAGAATTCCGGAATGACCATTTAAGATTCCCCCCCCAACAGTGGCAGCACCCCCTTTTTACTTATTTACAGACTTTTGAACATTAAGAAATGTGTCTAGATTGATCTAATTGGTTATTTGTTTGCATCCTGTTTAAATGAAATGTATTGATTTTTCTCATATACTGCATCACTTTATCCAAGTGCGTTCACTCTGAAGTAGAATAAGCACAAATATCAGACAACATATGCAATATGGATCATGGCATATGGGAGTGGAATCTTTTGTTGATGAGTCGATTTGTCAACATGTGACAGCACAGGTACAGCTGATCAAAAAAATCATCTGATTGAAATGTACCAGTCAAAAAAATCATCTGATTGAAATGTACAAGTTTTGTCAGTATTAAATTAAGGTTTGGTATGAATCAGGGAATATGCCATTTCCCCCACTGTAGTGTTGTCTTGAAGATGGTATATATAATTATCAGATGGTGTGGGGGGCACATGGGGGACTTGCCCCCTGCAAAAAAAATTGTATGTTTATTTTTTCC
The DNA here is from genome assembly GCF_019279795.1 of Protopterus annectens. NCBI lineage: Eukaryota > Metazoa > Chordata > Ceratodontiformes > Protopteridae > Protopterus > Protopterus annectens. Next base: position 546,758,839 of record NC_056745.1, on the reverse strand, counting down.
GATCGATGTTAATTGTTTTTTATATTTAGGTGCAAATCACTGGTGGACTGACAAGTACATTTTTCAGTGGAATTTTATGCTTCCATATATATCTATCTATATATACATGTGTGTGTGTATGTATATATATATATATATATATATATATATATATATATATATATATATATATATATATATATATATATATAAACACTTTAGAATCTCTAAATACTGAAATGTCGAATTTCAGTATCTCGAGACTATAAAGTTGAAATCTGAAAATAGCAAAAGTGCATAATCGCGAATTTTAATATCTCAAATTTGCGGTTATGGCTTTACGCTACGTAATGTCCGGGATTGTATGTGGATGGTATGCATTGCCGTGTGTGGATTTAGGTGTTAAGTCAGGTGAGTGAGTATTTTGTAAGGGTTTTGTGTGGGAGTTGAGTGTATGTGAAATGTGTGTGTGAGGGACTGTAGATTGAGTGTGTGTGTGTTTGCTTTTGTTTACTGTTTGTGCGATCTCGGAGATAGTATATATAAGTAGGGTGGGTGTGGGGGGCTTGCCTGGGGCTGCTTATTTGTGTTGTAGGTTTGTGGATGTGTGTTTTGTTTGTTTATGTTGTGATGTGGGTGTTTGGGAATATGTGTGGTCTGGTGTGTGCTGTGTCTTTTTTTTTTTAATTTTGCAGTTTTGCTGTTTCAGTGTTGTGTAGATTCAATTTCATGGTCTCGAAAAATTTAAATTCGAGATTTCAGTATTTCGAGATTATGAAGTGAATATATATATATATATATATATATATATATATATATAAATAAATAAAAATGCAAATAGCATTGCATAGGAAGGAAGCTCCTAGTATGTATATACAGATTCTGAATTGTACACAAAAAGACACGTCTTTGTCTTGAGACTGATCCCAAGTGTGATTAGATTCCTTGAATGCAGATCACTGAATATTTATTTTAAATTAGAGAATGGGGTAAATATCTTTACCCCAAGGTGCAGTGATCTCAGAACTGATTACATTAAGTAAGGGGTACAGTGGGTGTGGGTAACATGAGATGCTTGGGTGGGAGGACTTTGCCCCCATAGAAAATGTTTTAGTAGTTTTGATGAAACATGCTTGCTTCCAGTAACACTGCTTCAACGAGCAAATAGTAGCAGTGCTTTATATCTTATCACCATGGGTTTGGTGATGTCTTGTCTGCAGACACGACTTATGTCATTCTGACATATAACAGTACACAGATCATGTCTGGGTTAACTATAAGTAGTCACAACAATGCATTTTAAGCTGCGTTATTAAACCAATCATAAATTAATATCACATAGTAAATACTTCTATAATTCTAGCATGCAGACTTAAACCCATGCTGAATGTGCATTGCTATACCTGTACCAGGTAATCCTCCCACACATCTCTGCTGGTGTGATTAAATTACTTTCCAGTAAGGCAATGAAAGCAGATAGTGTTGTTGAAGATTTAAGTCCACCTTCTAATGCCAGGTTGCCTAAACACAATGTCTGTCAGTTTTAACACATTTGGACATGTTTGAGCTAGATGCCAGAAGAATTGTTTAATAATGTATTCCCTTTTGCATTAAACATTGGCCTGTGTTTGTGTAGCGCAACTTATAAGCAACATAAATGTCACACTTGAATCACAATAGGCGAGGGTCAAATGTGTGTCATACAAATCTCCTAAAGATAGATTAGGTGATAGTGGAAGTGATTTTGAAGATGGGTTGTTATGAGAGCTGGATGGTGAGTTGGTGTGATGCTGTGACCTACTGATCTGACAGTACTGTGAGAACATGATCAGGACCACGAATGACAGATTCTACTATGTGTAGATGAATGCTGATGTGGCCTGCATGAAATCTGTTGTACTTGTTTGCCCCAACTAAATACAATACTTTCTTGAGAAATGCATGTAGTGTCATGTGGTCTGACCCCATGTGTACAAACAGTACCCCATCCTCTTCTCCTTCCAGGAATGAATCCTGCTCGAGTCTGGTTAAAGCCTATCTAGTGTACGAATGGAGGCTACCATGGATGCTTGGTGAGCCACCATCTATGCATCAGTGTGATCATGGCATTACCCGTATTCTCTGCCATTTCCAAGTAGTGATGGAAATCTTCACCCATATGTTGGAGGGCCCTGAGTCTAACACTACTAAAGAATTCTTGTCACTAGCATTTTACTTTGTGAGTGTGAACTATTTTTGCAGTGTGTAAGAAAATAGTTTACACAAGATTCAATACTATGAACTAGTCCCATTTTAGAACACTGAAAAATACACTTACACCCAAGTGCATGCACAGAAATCCCCCCCAGATAAGAGAGCATGCACCAAGCTCATTTTAAAATACTGAAACATACAAAAGCATGTACAGAAACCAGAGAATTCACAGATTGAACAAATAATGTTTTCCTTCAAAAACTGCTGGCTGCTTCCTTTAAGCCTTCTCATGCACTTGGAGAAACGCAGTAAAAACAAAAATCAAAACTAATTCAGCTGCATTAAAGGAAACAAATATATATCTGCTGTACACAAAAAAATAGACGTCAAATGACATATGGTTAGAGGTTTCTGTTGTCTTGTTAGCCCTGTCACTGTTATTTTTTCTGTACACATATATTCACTGCACACAACATGGGGCTGATGAAAAACAAGTAAATGAAACCCTGCTTCACTATTCTGTTCAGCTGTCGCAGAAACAAAATGTTATTTTGGCTGCACCTGTCATCTCCAGCAAAGGTGCACAATAAATACTTGCCTGGGTTAATGATATCAAAGACAAAATCAGTACCGTAATGCAGCTTAGAGGTAGGGAAAAGCATATGGCTTCCATAAATTCCTGTGAGGCAATCATAAATAAACTTTTTTTTTTTTATTTTATTTTGCTTTTGTTCGCCAGGTTTGTCTGACTGGGTTTAGTAAAAAAAAAAAAAAAAAAAACCTTTTTCAGCAAATGTTTCAAACATATTATAAACATTTTTAAACAGACTTTCAGTAATATTCATGCAGACATTTAGTAATATACCGATGTCATTAAGAAAGTCGAAGGCTATACAATCTGTCTAGTTAGTGACGTAGGTTTTTACTTTTTATCATGTACCTAGTTTTTAGCCATGTGTGATGCATGTTAGTCAAATTTCAACTGGTCATCTATGATTATACCCAGTATTTTTGTGTGATTTACTTCTTCTATTATGCTGTTAGCACAGGTGTGAGATTCATGATTCTGTTGCCAGCAATGCAAGCTGACATCTGTGGCTTTGCAAGCTTACCTACTGGATAAACAAAACTCATTTTGAGATCAATGCAAAAAAAATATTCCCTATATGCAGTCTACTCCATACAATAATTCATACTTTGGAAAGAGCTTGCAAAAGGATACTAGTCATGTACATAAATGGGATTCCGAATGAATGCTAAAAATCTATGGTCAAACAGTTACAAACTTTTTTGATACATTGTTTCACAAAACTGCCTTCTCAAAAAAAACCCATATGATGACTCTTTCTCCTCTCCTGACAAAATGTGAATTTGCAGAGCAATTCTCTGCCATGCTTGTAAAAAAACTATCATAAAACTTTTAATGCAGCTTTCTTTTTTTTTTGTTCATGTTAGGCATTGAGGAATAAAGGGACTACAGTAAAACAATTTCATGTTAAGCCCAATAACTATCCAGTCAAAAATTTCCTTTGTATAACCCAGTACCTGTTAAGTATTAATTAGAGGGATGCAATGGACAATATTTGCAGCTATAGGTTCCTTGCACTCTGTAAATGGTGCCTACACGAGAACAGACCAATTTACTGTATGAAAATGTCTACATATATCTCTTTTGGGCAGTGAGACTTAAGGTTTGCATGCCAATGGCCTTTGCTGTCTTAGCTGTAGAGAATCTGGTATAACTTCAATGTGTTCCTGCAGGCAGGAAGACCCCGTCATAACTGACTCCAAAAACAGGGACACATGAGAAAAGAAATAGATTCTGATACCATTATCTTTGTTGTGTCAACCCTCCCCAAGTTTACTTAAAGATACTTTGTCTCAGGTGCAGCTGTTTCCAAGGTCATCTTATTCAAAGATGACTGTGCTGTCTTATTCACCAGCTGATAGAATCCTCAGCTAAGGCACTTTCATAGCTGACTTGTCAGCAGACCTTTGGGCAAGCAACAAGACCGATATATTTAAGAGGACTACACAAAGCCTTATGGAGGTCCAAGCCAAAGCAGCATATGCAGCAGGTGGAAAGAAGGTTCGGTACTTGCGTATTATCGCAACCACATTCCAGACTCGCCAATTGTAGCACACGGTTTCACTCTATGTATGTGTGTTAAGTGTAATCCATGTCACTATGGCCTCTGTAATTCTTTTTTAGCAAAAGTGGTTATATTTCTTGATTATCACTCCGTGGAATACTTATGTCGTGGTGTAAGATTGTTAAGACACGTTTCTCACCTACTTGCTTAAAGAAGTCCACAGAGACCCAAAAAATGGGTTGGAAGTTTGGAAATGCAATGAAGGAGGTGAGCTAACGAGTACATATTATTTTGGAGGAAGACAGGTTATAAACAGATGGGAAGAATTGTCGGACCAAATGGAGTGTTGTTAAGGTACTGGGGATTCATTATAAGCAAATATATGGAATTAGACGTCCAAAACAAGGCTTGACATTTTTTTCAATGCTGAAAACAGAATCGTGCCATTTTATCAAGCCAAAGTAGTTCTGTAAGAGCGTACATCTCAGCCTGTTAGTGCAAGGCATTTCAACAAAGTTGAATATAATGAGGTGGACAAAGGGCCCAAAATAGGGGCAGATTTAAAATATGGCTCTTATAAACTTAGAAAGTTACTACCACAACAGAGTTTTTGTTCGCAAGCATTATCTGAAGGATATGAAAAAATGTATGTCGTTATTTAGTAAATTCAATCCTCACTTATATGTCATAAATCCACAAATGTTATGATGAAGAATCCAAATTTATGACACCCACATCTTGACAAATGAGAGATATGTGCAAGACAGTTTGAGTACATCTATCGCTACGACTATGGCTTGGAAAAGAACCGATTCTCCTCTTCAGAATGTGGTTGCGATAATACGTAAGTACCCATGGTACTATCCCATGAGTTATTCCTAGGACCAAAAATTATAGTAAATCATTACTTCGAAAAAAGCTGAAAAGTGAAAGCCACATTCAGAGGTCTGCCAACCCCCCCACCCCTAATTACTAAGATTTGTAGCACTCTTATCCATGTTCATTTTCATTTCACTGCCCTGTTTTATGCCCTTCAACCAAAACATGAAGTAAGACAGCATTTTATAATAAAATTTCTTTATTTTCTGTGATTGTGGAAGTACATGCCATAAGCATAACCTGGACAGCATTCAAATACCGCAAGGGCCACTTAGCCCTTTTTACATGAAGTGATCACATTTCAAATGCTATAGAAGTTCACATCTGTATAGACATTTTAAGAAAAGCTATACATGAGTTATGCAAATTACTAAATTCCCTCACCATTTTTGACCATCTACTGCACTGAGTTAAGATCATTCCTCCTCATTTCTGAGAAGTATTTCTTCATATGTTGTAGAAGTCATCCATCTCTTATCTTAGATGTAGTGCTCTTACATTCTTATGCATCTCCACTTTGAAAGATGGTACCATTTTAACTCTGCTTATTTTACCAAGGAGCTTCATTGTTTCTCTCATAGGTCGTTACTAGCATGCTGTCCAGGAGACCACTGAGGAGCATAGACCAATTGCCCAAATGTCCCCAAGCACTGTCTTGTTAAGTGACTTGCTCAGATTCAGACAGTAAGTAAATGGATGTTGAGGGAATTAAACCCAGGGATTACAGAGAAAAAGCTGCTCGCAGCTCAAAGCGTCAGTCCTCTGTACTAACTGCTAGACTCTCCTCCGCCCCTCTCTCTCTTTTGTTTACTATATGCATATTTTTATTTTTTATGGGTTTTTTTGTATGTTTCCAGTATGAGCTTGCAACACATTCTGTCTTTTCCTTTCTTGTCTTTCTGTTGTTGTCAGAAGAAAAAATTCAAGCGAGTCACATCTGCCTCAGGTGATGAAAAATTTCTTTATTTGCAGCTAACCAGATTACAGCAGCATGTTGGCCAAGCTGATCTCAATCTGATCAGCTTGTTTACTAACATCAACTTTTATACTTTCCTGTTACTAGCCAAAATAGCTTTTGTTACATTTCTAATAGTTGACAGTTGGCTATGAAAAACATCTAGGATATCACAAATTACCTCAGAAAAGAATGTTTTACCTCAAAACCACAGCTAGTGTAGAATGTTTACCTCAAAACCACAGTTAGTACAGAATGTTCAAAAAGGTACAGAATACTTAGTTCAACAGTGGTAGCTGGAATTTTCCAGGACACACAGCTTGCCTCAGTAAATTAACTCTTACTCAGCCGTGCGTCCTTTTACCAAGCTTTCATTTAACTGCAGTTAGCTTTCTTTATTCAGAAGTATAGAAAACAGATGTTATTCAAGTTCATAAGCAAACTACATCCATCATAGATAAAGCCCATCTTTAATAAACATGGTTCAATGACCTTTTCTTACCAACACTTCAGCAAATAGCATATTCATTTTGCTAGATGGGAGAAAGAGACAAATAACAGTATGTTTTAAAACTTTTTCTCTTAACAGTTGTATACCTTATTGAATTCATACAAGGCTAGCACACAATTTCTGCTCTTCATTGTCATTAGAACTGTTCAGTATATTACTGTTATTCACCCTTATGATAAATTACTTTGTTGACTCTCTACCGCTTCACCTTTCATCATCTGCCAGCTTCTGCCTTGTAGCTTTGCAGGCATCTATGTATTTTATGCAGGCACAGGAGTGGTTAGCAGACTCCATCAACCATGGACACTTGAGGCTACATCCCTGTTGTAGGTTTTTTAGTCCTATGGTTCCCATTCTTGGCGAAAGTACCCTAAGGAACCTCACCCTTCTTTCATTTGGGTAGTACTCAGGGTTGTGTTTCGTCATTTGGGTCCCACCTTCCTGTGCGCTCCCCTCCACTCCCTTAGAGTACTACACACCAACTAGAGGTCTGTATGTAATAAATCTGCTATTTTTTCTCTAACCTGTTTCATGATTTCAACCTTGCGTTCATCACAGAGACCTGGCTTAATGATGATGTTGGTCCATAACTAGCAATCATTTAGTCTGGGGGCCTCTGTCATCCCGTGTCTTAAAAAGGGCAGAATCGGGGGTGGAGATGTCATCTGCTATAGCTCCAGGTTACAAGTTCTTCAGGTTGTATTTGGATGAACAACAAGTTTGAGCATGTATTTGCTGCAGCAGCAAAAAGTAAGCTTCTTTTCATCTACCAACCAACTGGTTTGTGCAAGGACATTCCTACAAGAGTTCACTGACCTTCTCACAGACTTCGTACTTTGCCATCTATAGTAACCTGATGTTTGCTATCAGTGACTCCAATACCTGGATTAATAATGACTTGATTGATTTTGCTAAGGAATATAGCAACAATATGAAAAGATACAAGGTTTTCTCATGCTACTGCCCCCAGTTCTGCGTATATTGGAACAAACATTGGACTTCATGTTCCTACTGCACGTGAAGAACTAAAACCTGGTTGTGAAGCCAGTTAACATGGCAGAAACACTTACATGTCACCATGGTCTGGAGCTGCTGCACTTTAGTTCTCCAGGCTTGATCTGAGGGAATGATGCTCTACAAACCATGTTACCTCTGAACGTTTTTTTTTTTTAATCTTTACTCATTCAGTTTCTTCCTAAGGATGATGATTCACTATTGGTGCCCCAATAGATGGCAGTAAATCCTCATCTTCACCATTTCATAGACTGGCCCCAAGCTGTGTACAGCTTAACTCATTAAAGGAAAAAGACCGTTAGTTTGACCTTCAGCTTCACCCTTTGAGGCCAAAAGGGTAAAAGTGAAAGACTTGATCTGATCAAGTAGTGTGCAACCATTCAAGCAACCTATCAGATTTCAATTTCTCATAAGAAGGCAATGTATTTGTCCAGGGGAAATCTATGCAGAAGCCTAGTGAGCAGCCATCTTTTACTGGTTGGTAGACAGAATGTGCAGCCCAAACTGTTACATCACTCAGCAAGCATTATTTCCTCACTCCAGTGTGAGTTGGCTGCTAGCTTCTTCACTGACCAGCTTTGCCACTGTCAGATCTATCTTCCCTTCTGCGGACACCACAGACACTACTTCAGTCACTGGCAGGGCTTGTCACTGTACTCAGTAGCATATAGGCTGCTTAGGGAAGACTTGTGCCTGGCTTACAGAGCAATCTCTAACCCCAGGCTAATGAAGTTGCTGCACATTCATAAGTCAAATGGGACTAGAATTACCCACTCCAGCGACCTAAGTCTGGCCTGTGATTTATGTAGGACATTTTGGAGAGACAGATTCATCTCACAGAGGTTGCCACTTCTCTGGAACAGGCTACCAATTCATGTTAAGTAGAGCAGCTCTATGACTCTGCTCAAAAGGAGCCTGGATGAATGAATGGGAAACTGCAAATTCTTTCCGGGAATAGCTCTCACATCCCTCTTGGACATGGGCAGTCATAACCAATAATAGTCTTAGGCATTGACTAGGGTCTATATTATATTCTCGAAAGTCGACAATGTCGAATCTGACATTGTCGACATGAGAATATCGAACGCTCAGAATCTCGAGCATGTAAACGGAAATCTTCATAAGGGGAGATTTCCGTTTACTGCAATGTAGTGCGGTCTCTGAGTTGATATATTTAAGTAGTGGGGGATGTGGGTGCAGGGGGGCTTGCCCCCCTGCTTAAACACATTAGGGTACTTTTTCTTTTTCTTTTTTTTTTGTCTTTTTATAAGGTTGATGTTTGAAGACATCGACCATATGGTGTCGACCATATGTTGATTGATGTTTTCAAATGTCGATCTTATAATATAGACCCATTGACTAGACTTTTTCTCTTGAGATATAATGGGTGCCTTAGGCTAGGCTTAAAACAACCCTCAGGTCAATAGCCTAGTGACCTCCTATGAATCTGTGTTCCTCACCTTGGATTGGACATCACAGACACTGCTTCAGTTGCTGGCAGAGCTTGTTCCTCTCCTTGGACACCATGGACACTACTTCAGTCACTGGCAGAGCTTGTTCTTGTCCTTGGACAGCATGGACACTACTTCAGTCACTGGCAGGGCTCTTGCCTCTCCTTAGACACCACAAAACACTACTTCAGTCACTGGCAGGGCTCTTTCCTCTCCTTGAGCAGCACAGACACTACTTTGGTCACTCGCAGGGCTTGTACGTCTCCTTGGACACCATGGGCACTACTTCAGTCACTGGCAGGGTTGTTCCAATCCTTGGATACTATTTGCTGTTTCTGTTTAAGATCAGCTCTTAAAAGTGATTTCAGAGTGAGCTCTATGACTTGCATGTTGATGCCATATCCTTCTAGGCTGGGTCATTCTATACTTGATATGCTGGGCCCAGTAATATATTGGGTATAACAGTCCTCATTGAAGTCTGGGGCTTTTTTACCTGCCTAAAAGGCAGGGCCCATTTTTGGACACCTTAACATATTTCATAATTTCTGCCCAATCTGTAACCAACCATTTTTAACTAAGGTTATTGAGAAAGCTGTTGGCAGCTGGAATCCCACTGTATAGTGAACACCCATGTTCATAAAGCAACAGCAGTCTGAGTTTCACTCTCAGTACTGAGTCCAATCCCATTTGAGTAGAAAACAATCTCCTGATGGCCAGAGATCAGTGATCAGGCTACAGCTCTTACCACACTTTTCGGCCACCAAACCAGGACCGAAACACTAAAGGTGGAGGAGTGTCAATATTCACCAAGGATATTCACACCACCAGGCTAGTTGGCCAACACAATGTGTCTGAAATTCTCCAAGTGCAACTAACACTAGGTAAGACTGCAATCCAAATTGTAGCTTGCTACAGATCCCCCACCTTACCCCAAGATTCTCACTACACCTTTCTAAACATACTGGAAAATATTAAGATAGAACCAAACACCCTAATACTGGGTGATTTTAACTACCCTGCCATTAACTGGGAAAACTACTCATGTCCCAACACCTTTGCACAACGGTTCTTGGAATTCATAAATTCCAACGCCCTGGATAAACTAATCCATAGTCCCACCAGGGGCTCCAATATCCTAGACCTGGTCATTACCAACATGGGAAATCAATGCTCCATACCTATGGTCACCCCCTCATTAGTCAGGTCTGACCATAAGCTAATCACCCTTAACATCCACATCCCACCCCCACCCCCCAGTAAAGAAACCACCATAAAAAACTTCTCCAAAGCCATCTTCATGCTACTCAAGTCAGAAGTGACAAACTTCATGACACCCATGCAGACGGGAACTGAAAGTTCAACTGCTGAATCCTACACTAAGACACTGTCGAGCACATCCACTCATGCATGAATCGTGCCATCCCAAATAGAACCAAAATGCTCTCATCCAAAAAGGAAGCCAATCTGGTGGTCCCCTGCCATAAACAAACTTTACAACAAAAGGAAGAAACTTTTGCAGAAAAGAGGAAAATCCCAGGATGCAAAAACTCCCTTACTAGCCTCAGTAAGAAACTGAGATGCCTCATAAAATCCTCCAAAGCTAGTTACGAAAATAAAATTGCCAAAGATTCCAAAGACAACCACAAAGCATTCTATAACTATGTCAAGAATCTAAATGGCAATGCTCAGATCTGCTCTGAGCTAAAACAGAATGGCATTAAATATACTGATCCGAAGGATATTGCCAATATCCTGGCAGATCGATTCAGTGCCAACTTCACCCCTCTCACCCCTAAATGGCCCATCTCAATACCGGAAGATTGCCAAATTCCAATAATAACGGCTACACAGGTACAAACGCACTCTCTAAAGCCAAGAATACAGCATCCATGGGACCAGATGACATCCCGGGCTGTGTACTACATGAACTACAATATGAACTGGCACCTCACCTAAGTGTCATGTTTAATCATAGCCTCACCTCAGGTTTCGTGCCCACTGAGTGGCAGAGCTACAGTTATCCTAATCCACAAGGGGGGATCCACCTTGGATCCCAGAAACTACCGTCCCATCAGTCTGACAAGCCTTATCTGCAAGGCCATGGAGTGTATTATCATGGAACTTATAAACAAAGACATTGGCAACCTTCAAACACTGGACCCCACCCAGTTTGGGTTTGTGACGGGCGATCTTGTCTCCTGAACCTGATTGACTTCTTCGAATCAGTCTCCAGAGCCATGGACAAGGGTAAGGTGGTCCACACAGCCTATCTAGACCTTGCCAAGGCCTTTGACACCATCCCCCCACTCTGGAATCATAGATAAACTTACTAAGTTGGGCATTAATCCCTATGTCACCCAATGGGTTGCTAAATGGCTTACTGATAGAACCGACTGTAAAAGTAGCCGACTCCAAATCCAGCTCCAGACAAGTGACAAGTGGAGTACCTCAGGGTTCAGTTCTGGGGCGCTCTTGTTTGGCATCTACTTCTCTGAAGTACAGGTCAACACTAAGGGACTCTGGCTAACAAAGTTTGCAGATGACTGCAAACTGGGAGCCATTATTGAATCCCAAATGATGTGGATACTCTACAAAGGGCCTTACAGAAACAGATGCTTGGTGCCAGAGCCATGGGCTCAAGCTCAATGCCAAGAAATGTATTGTTATCCCTTTGGGAAAAACATGTATCCATGAATTACCATATAGGTGGCAGTACACTAAACACAGAAAGTGTGATAAGAGACTTAGGGACACAGGTGGACAGTGGTCTCACCTTCGATAACCACATCAACACAACAGTCAGGAAATCCTTCTATGTGGCACACCTCATCACGAAGGGCTTTTCATCCAGAAAAAAGGAGGTCATTGTCCCACTGTACTCATCCCTCATTAGACCCATTATAGAATACAACGTCCCATTTGGTATGTACCTCTCAAGACATCTGCAACAACTGGAAAGGCCTCAGAAATACCTCACTAAAAGAATCACAGGCCTAAAGCAGATGCCCTACACTGACCGCCTTAAAAAACTCCAGCTATACTCTGTCGCATATCGTCTACTCAGAGGCGATCTCTGCTTAACATACAAGGCCATGTCAAACCCAGAGCTGTTGGACATGCTACACTTAAAGAAATCCCAATCCCTCAGAGCTACACTCTCCAGGGATCTAAACCTTGTCATCTCAATAAACAAAACATGCTGGAGGGATAGGTTCCTGACCCAGAGACTCCCCAGACTCTGGAATAGATTGCCCATACATGTCAAGCAGAGTGCCTCTTTGGACATCTTCAAGAGGAACCTTGACGATTGGATGGGAGAAAGGAAATTCACCCCAGGGATCACGTCAGTCGGCCTGCTAGGCAGGGGTCCAGGAAAGTAAATAATGTGGGAAGAAATAGCCAGGAAATTGTTATGGCTAGGCTTGTATATGCCCTAGGGCTGATAGCCTAGAACCAACCTATGAACCTATTTTAGTCTGTCTTGGTCCTGCTGGATCTTACTGTGGCAAATGACATCACCTATCAAAGCACCTTGATCAAGTGATTTCAGTTTTACTTTACCTCTCGGGGCACACTCAGAAGGTGTTTTCTGATTTAAACTCTTTTGCCTTCTACTTCATTCATTCTGCGCTGTGGAGTACCACAAGATTCAATCTTGGGCACTTTACTTTTCATGGTGTTTATGCTTCCACCTGACATAATCATTAAAGGAAGAGTCTCAGTACAAAACCGCTATGCTGATGGTGCCCAACATTACCTCCCCTTCCCTCAGAAGAAAACAGTGAGTGTGTATTCCCTTGCTACTGACCTGGAGGCTATTCAGCAATGGCTTGCATGTAATCAGTGGAAGTTCAACATATTTAAGACTGAGGCTATGGAGTTCACACTGCTTTGAGTGATTCCTTGGATATGCTACTCACTTCATGCATTTTCTATGATTTTAATAAACATGATTTTGTAAGTTATACAATTTAGGTTTGATCCTGAACAACCATCTGAAGTTAAGGGGCGCTAGGCATCAGCAATGGTGAAATTGTCCTGCCATCTAATATCAAGATCAGGCACCTTATCTTTTAAGCTGATATGTCAGCAATTGTTCAATCTCCGGTCTCCTCACACCTGAAGTACTCTAATGCCCTATACCAATGACTTCCAAACACTGACACTGGCCATTTGCAAGGAATGCAAAGCATCACTGCCAGGCCAATTACCGGTACATTACACTACTCCGATACTATGCTTGTTCTGCAAGGATTGCATTGGATCCCAGCTCGTTACTGTATTATCTTTAAGATTTGTGTTTCTACATTTGTCCGTAAATGACTCCAGTCCCACTTAACTGAGGTAGCTTACAGTGTCCTATTTAAATTGCTGTTTCCTGGAAACTTCTTACTACTGTTAAATTGCATATGGGACCCAGGCAGCATCTGGGGAACCTCTTTTCATGGTGGCTAAGGGAGTGTGGCACACACTGACACAATTCTGCAGATGACTGAAGACTGCTTTTCTGAGCTGGCTTCATTGAGAGTGGGTCTGGTCAATTGAATGTATTCTTTAAGTGCCTTGCTCTAATTCAAACACCTGTCTAATTGTCAGAAGAAAAAATTCAAGCGAGTCACATCTGCCTCACGTGATGAAAAACGTCTTTATTTGCAGCTCACCAGATTACAGCAGCATGTTGGCCAAGATGATCTCAATCTGATCAGCTTGTTTACTGACATCAACTTTTATACTTTCCTGTTACTAGCCAAAATAGCTTTTGTTACATTTCTAACAGTTGGCTATGAAAAACATCTAGGATCACAATTTACCTCAGAAAAGAATGTTTTACCTCAAAACCACAGCTAGTGTAGAATGTTTACCTCAAAACCACAGTGGTAGCTGGAATTTTCCAGAGCCTGTCTCAGTAAATTAACTCTTATTCAGAAGTATAGAAAACAGGTGTTATTCAAGTTCATAAGCAAACTACATCTATCATAGATAAAGCCCATCTTTAATAAACATGGTTCAATGACCTTTTCTTACCAACACTTCAGCAAATAGCATATTAATTTTGCTAGATGGGAGAAAGAGACAAATAATAATAATGTGTTTTAAAACTTTTTCTCTTAACATTTCCCTCCTCAAAACACTTTTATTTGTCTTTTTATTTCAGCAATATATGGTAAAAACTAAGTTTTTCTTTGCATACATTACTTCATTTGCAAGACAAACTTTTAAACTTCAAAACATTTGCAAAAGTCACATTTCAATGTATTCACTTTCACCAGTCTGTTGCAACTGCTGGTACATCGTCTTCATAACAGCAGTATCAACCAGTCTTTGTAGAAGATCTCTGATACAGGGTATACAACAGCAACCACATACCACCACGATAGCCACAGCGACTCCGACGGACACCAGGAAACTGCTGATGAGATTACTCCATTTTCCAAACCACGCTCATAGAAAGTCTGTAAAGGGATTATTTACCCCAGAGTTCTCTGCCAATTCTTCGGATAGCATCTCCAAACCTTTCAAAGCTCGAGTGATGCTCCCATCAGGGGCAGTGTTATTCGGAATATATGTACAACAGAAAGTCCCAAACATCTTGCAAACTCCTCCTTCTTTAGCCAGGAGCATATCCAACGCAATTCGATTCTGCCATGCCACCTGCGAAGGGCCTCCAGTTGTTCAGCAATACCTTTTAATGCATCTTTGGTATAGTTCACAAAATGCTGCTGGTTATAGTAAATGTAGTTGATCCAGTCTACATTCTTATTGGGTTGAATCCAGACAAAGATGGATGCAAAACCAGCTGCTGTTTGGTTTATTGCTTTGTATTCATCAGGCACGCCTCTTGGTACGCCAATGCTATCGATGTAGACACCGCTATCGAAGGATTGCTTCAGTGCCTCTCTTTTCCTCTTATTCAACCACTTCTGCTTTATTTCAGGTTCTCTTACGAAATTGCTTGCTGGAACTGGGAAAATGTAGAATGGCAGAATTAACTTTACGAGTGTACAAGTTCCTTTCCAGGGAATTGTTAGCCTTGATCTGAGTTTGTTGTCTCCACATAACCACCATACGTCTGCTAAACTGTGAGTTTGGTTTTCCAGAAATGGATTCCCATTGCCATTCACAGTAACATTGCAATAATTCTGTCCCATATTGCCATAATTCTTTCCTGTGCCATCTCTGGAAATGCACATATACGAACCTGGATAGGAAATCGCTGCAGGCGGTTTCTCAACTTTGCTTATGACTGGAAAACACTGAGTTTCATTTTTGCATTTATCTTCAATTTTGTTGAAGAATAATTTCAACAGACACATTGGGTTACCTTCATCTTGCATCAATGGGATTGTAGCTAATTGCTGTTTACCTTCAGCACAAGAAACACAGTTCTCACGATGTGCCTCTCGGGTACTATATCTAACCCAAGATAACCATTCATTATGGTGTACGAATCCCGTCTCGAGTAACAACTGTTCTTCCTCTGTGAAGGCAAAATCTGCTTTACTTGTAGCATTTTTAAGGCTTTGCACTTTAAGTTGGAGGGTCCCCAAAGGATCAGTTCCAATTGGAAGAGGCACTCCGATTCCATAAACTCCTGAATCACTTTCTTGTGGTGACACAATGGTTATAGTAATTACTTCAGTACCTTGGAAATGCACAATTTTTATTCTTTGTTGCCTGCTCTTATCTTTCTCCGGTATCACTGCACCACTTGTTTCCCATCCGTTCACATTTGTTGACCACCAAACATTTGACCAGGACGTACAGTCTCTATTGCACAAGTATTTTGCAAGAGTCAGGAAATCATTACTGTTCCATTTAGCACAGTCCAAAATTCCTTCACAAAGTTTTACCTTGAACATAGTAGTAACACCTGTTTGCACTTGCAGCACCACCATTCCTTTTTCTCTCACAACTGTTCCTTCTCGTATGGACATATTTACTTTCGCCACCAAAATCATCATCAAGTAACAGTTGAACATGGCCATCCTTCCTTTGTAGTCAGACTTTACGTTCAGGGGTCCAATGGAGTCTGACCAACATCAATGGTAGAAGGAAAAGTCTTAAGTTTTTTACAGTGGGTGATATGAATCCACGAAGTCCTCTCTGTGATCTTTACAGCCGTAGGTGTCGAGATAAGTACTTGATATGGGCCTTCCCACCTGGGGGATGTCCAGTTCTTTCTCTTCACAATTCGGATCCACACCCAGTCCCCGGGTCCCATGCTTAACAAGGTTTCACTTCTGGAATCTGCAAAGGAGTCATTGGTTACAAGAGACTTGACATTTAGCAGCTTCTTCATATAATCCGCCAGATCCTCACCCCCCTCACGTTCCGCTAGCAACAATCCTTGCCACTGCGGGACGTAATATGGTCTCCCAAACAAAAGTTCAAATGGTGTAAGTCCTTTGTAGGAGGGTGAGATTCGCATGTACAGGAGTGCCAATGGAAGGCATGCAGTCCAGGATCTATGTGTTTCTGCCATCAGTTTGCGGCGCTTACTTTTCAAGACACCATTGTGTCTCTCCACCAGTCCAGCTGACTGCGGTTGGTAAGCACAATGGTACTTGAGATCAATTTGAAACACTTGACCCAACTTCTGCACAATCTGGTTTACAAAATGAGACCCATTATCACTATAAATGCACCTTGGAAGGCCAAATCGGGGAATTATTTCTGTTGTCAAAAGATTAGCTACTGTGTGTGCATCAGGATGCTTTACTGGAAAAGCTTCTACCCACTTAGAAAAAGCATCAATTATGACTAGACAAAACTTTTTTCCCTCTGAGGGTGTCAACTCAGTAAAGTCCATACAGAGTGTGTGGAATGGATATGGAGGGGTAGGGAATGCCTGCTGAGATTTTTTAACTCCCCCCTGAGCATGATACTTTTCACATAATAAACAAGATAAACAGAATTGCTTTGCATAAGTTGAAAATCCTTTACACCAAAACACCTTAGACACTATTTGAACCATTGTCTGTACTCCTACATGGGCAGGTCCATGGCTAACCAATGCAGCATACCTAAAAAGGTTTGAGGGTAATACCATTTTGCCATCTGATGCCCTATACAACCCATCCTGTTGAGTGATACCATATTTCACCCAACGACATTTTTCTTTCTGTGTTGTCAGTGTTTGCATTACTTTTAGTGTCTCTAAGTCTAAGAGGTGTCCGGGCTCTAAATCATTGTCATGTAAAAGCAAATCATTTTCTTGAGATGCCTTTTTTGCAGCCATATCAGCAAAAGCATTTCCCCTGGAGACAGGATCTTTTTTGTTGGTATGTGCGGAACATTTACATATCGCTATCTGAAGTGGTAGTTGCACTGCATCTAATAACTGTAAAATTAAATCTCTGTGATTTATTGGTTTGCCTGTCGCAGTAACCATTCCCCTATTCTTCCATTGTTGAGTGAAAACATGTACAGTAGAGTAAGCATATTGACTACCTGTATAAATTGTCACTTTTTTACCCTCCCCTAAGGTACAAGCTCGAGTCAAAGCCACTAACTCAGCTGTTTGGGCAGAATAAATATTTGACAATCCTTTTGCTTCCAAAACTTCAGTTTCTGTGGTGACTGCATACCCTACTAGTGTTCTTCCTACAGTGTCCTTCTTTGCTGATCCGTCTACAAACAAAACAAGATCAGAATCTACCAACGGAATATCCGTTAAATCTGGTCGGGGAAGTACTTTGTCATGAATGCTCTCTAAACAAACGTGTGGAGTACCTTCTTCTGGAGTCGGCAAAAGTGTCGCCGGATTAAGAGTAGTACATCTTTCTATGGTCATTTGTGGCTGTGTCAGCAGCACTGTCATACATGACAAATGTCGACTAGGAGATAAAAAGGTTATCTTATCTTGCAAAAGTATGGTAGCTACTGAATGTGGAACTCGCAATTTTAATGGGTGAAACAAAACTAATGATGCTGAGGCTTGCACTGCCATGGCGGCTGCCACTACAGCTTGAACACAATGCGGCAATGCCCTTGCAACAGGATCTAATCTGGAGGAATAAAAAGCTATCGGTCTCTGTTTATCCCCATGTACCTGTACCAGAACCGAAGTCATATATCCTCCCTTACAATCAACCATTTGTACAAACTGCTTAGAGTAGTTCGGAAAACCCAAAACAGAGGATCCAGCTATCAATTGCTTATTCTATTAAATGCTTGTATTGCCTTATCTGTCCACTGTATATTACTTTTAGCTGCCATGGGAGTGTCATAGATCAGTGTGGTCAATGGCCCTACTTCTTCAGCATAATTAGGAATCCAACTTCTACAAAAATTAGTCACACCTAAAAACGACATCATCTCCCACTTAGTCGTGGGCATAGGTGCTTCAAGAATTGCTTGTTTTCTTTTATTTTCCAATTGTTTACCTTCCTGCGAGATTAAATAACCCAAGTACTTTACTTGTGCTTTCCACAATTGTAACTTCTCTTTATTTACTTTATGTCCCTGCTCAGCTAAAAAACTAAGAAGGGCTAGGGTATCCTTTTTACAACTTTCCTGCGTGGGTGAGGCCAATAAAATATCATCTACATACAACAGAACCTGGCTTCCCTCTGGGGGAACAAACTGAACTAAATTCGCAGCCATTTCTTGTGTGAATATTGTCGGACTCTCACAATAACCCTGTGGCAATCTGGTGTATGTGTATCTTTTACCTTGGAAAGTGAATGCAAACCAAAATCTACTCTCCTTGTGTAGTGGTATGGAGAAAAAGGCATTTGCTTATATCTATGACAGAAAAATATCTGTGCGAGGTAGTAAATCATTAAGTAATGTATAGGGGTCAGGGACAACCGGTGCTCTTGGGATCACAGCTGAATTAACTGCTTGTAAATCATGAACCAACCTCCATGACCCATCCGGTTTCTTTACAGGAAACAACGGAGTATTGCAGGGTGAATCTGGGCATTCAACAAGAATTCCTACCTGTTTTAGCTGTTCAATAACTGGTTTAATTCCTTCCTCTGCTTGCTTACTTAGTGGATATTGGTGCTTACAAGGTCTAAAACCTGACTTTGCAGTTATACAAACTTCACCTGCTGTTTTCATTAATCCTACATCTCCTTTACCTTTTGACCATAAATCTACAGGCAAGGCACTTAATGCACTATCTTCCTCTTGAGTTAGGAGGATTTGTCATGCCATTTCTGTTTTGTCATCCCTGAGGTGCACACTTGGTCGTGCCCAAGTCACCCAATTTAATCTTTGTACCTGGATCTGTTGATCTTTCAACTGACTTTCAGACATTGTGTTCCAAATCGTTACCTTTTTTGCCAAATCTACCCAATGTGTCCCCACTGCTTTAGTAACTGAGATATGTGGGCTATAACTTGAGTGATATAAAGAACTCATTTCCTTAGTCAAAGTACAGGTTACTACTGTATTACCTTGCGTATCCCAAAACATATCATTCAAAATTATCCTTGCATACTTGTGCTTAAAGAATTCTTTTTCAAATTCTTTATCCAGACCAGGGGCCTTATAGAACATTGTACAATGTAAGTGCGCCACAACCTGCGGTGACCCGCTCCTAGATTTACTTAGAGCTAGATTGATCAACTCTGTATCAACCCTCCCCGGGCTGTCTGAAATCAAGTCTAGGCTATACCAGTAAAACAAGTCTTGTACTCCCTGTACTACTAAGCCATCCGCTAACCTTTTTGCCTCAATACCTTTAGGTGTGGGAATTGCTGCTATTCCAAACACATGCATCAAATCTCTTCCTAGCAAATTAACTGGACAAACTTTTGATATAATTACCCTACACCTAACAGTTTGGTTTGTTTGCGGATCTGTGAACAGTAGAGGATGAGACCGTGGTTCCTTATAAATTTTCCCGTTTGCCGCTTTTACAAGGACAAACTCATCTGTTTCGCAGTTTGGAGGCAGAACTGCTGGACCCAAAAGTGTACGCGATGCACCTGAATCACATAAAAACTCCACTTTTTGTCCCTCAACCAAAAACTCTATCATGGGTTTCTGATCTAGATGCATAGCAATACCCAAATTTGCCAGGTTTATGACTTCACAGTCACAATCCCGCCCTTCCATTAGAGTGTTTCTGACATTCATTGTAGAGAGTGTCTGCCTCTTCATTGTCCCCATAATGAAGATGGCGCCTTTACTATCATATAGTCATGCAGAGCCCTTGTTCGTAAGCTGTGGGGGATGTTGCCACTCTTCACAGTCGGCAGCGAAATGCCCACGTCTACCGCATTTAAAACATTCTGCACGTTTTAACCTTTCCCTATAGGCTGAATGTCCACCCGGTTCATTTAACGTGTCCCATTGCGGGCCCCCACGTTTTTTTACGCCACCACGGTGCCCTTGCCACCTTTGGTCCTGTACTAAGAATATACCACCATCATCCCCTACTGCCAACACTTGTACTTTCTTTTTCTTTTTTAGATTAAAATGTCGCTCAGCATGCCATGCATATTCAAACAAAGGTTGCAGTCTACATGTTCTGTGATCTACCATGTGCTTAGTAATAAAACTATGTATTGGAGCCTTACAACCTTTAAGAAAAGCATTTTTCAATTGCTGGTCATACGGACTATCATTAGTCTGATCCTGCGGAATCATCATTCCACAATGGTTATTGAACACTTCTGTCAGTCTTACAATATAGTGATCTACAGATTCATCATCATTTTGAATGCACTGATTTATTACTGTCCAATCTGCTCTTGGACGCCACTTATCAGAAATTCTCTTTAACAGATCAGTGACTCGTGTGTCTAACACCCCAGAATTATGCTTCAATGTAGTGCCGCCATCTGCCTTACATGTCCAAGTACCACAAACTAAGTGCCAATCTGGACCTAAGATTTGTCGCACTACTTGTTCTACTTCTAAACCATTTAGATGATAACTTAAACGCATACCAACTATGTCCTCAGAAAACTTTTGAAAATTAACCTTGGGATGAGGAATACCATCCGTAGCTCGTTTTATATCCTCTCTAGCCCAGGGACGATAAACTAAAATAGTTGGTTCTTGTCCAACATCTCCTGCTTGTGGGTTTGCAACTTGTATTAAGGGAAGAGCTTCTGAATGGTCAGAAAATGTAATAGCCCAACGTCCTTGCCCTGCTGGTCCTGACCTTAACTGCATAGGTTGGTCTACCTGTTGCAAAGCAACCTTAGGTACTATGGGAATTTGTGAGTAAATTGGAGGGGTCACAACATTTCCTTGAGCAGCTAATAACCCGCCCTGCTGTACAGATCCCACATCTTCAGACTGATATTGAGGAGGTTCCCCCGGTATGGCAGCAGCAATTTCACCATACGGTGGGGCAGTTGCCTGCCTTTGTACTGCACAAACTGTGTGCTCATCCTCCTTATCTAAAAATAAAGCTACTTTTTCACTTGGCACCAGTGATCCCTTTTGATTTATTTTCTCTTTTTCCCTGACACTGTTTTTCTTTTATAGCTCGTTTATTTGCTTCTGCTAACCATTTTTGTGCTTGGGGAAATCCCAAATGTCTCTGCTTTTTAGTTCTAGTTCCTGCATCTCTTTTCAAATCTCTAACCAATTTTGCACAGGCATTCTTATTCAGTGTACCATCAAAATCATATTTCAACTTCCACTTCTTCAAAAAAAGTTAACATTATTTTTGTTTAAACTTTTCATATACTTAGCATCAACATTTAAACAGGCATCACTTTCACACTTGCAGCAACTTGAACCCATGTTTCCCCTAGATTTCTTATTTTAGGACTGTATATTTTAGGACTGCATCAAAATTATTTTTACAGGGCTTATTACAAAATGGGGCTATCTTAACGGGGATCCTAACAAAATAACAGGTAATCCTAACAAAATAATCTTAACAATTATTCCTACCCACCCTTAACTAAAAATAAAACCCCTGTTGACAAGGTTAAATTAAATTAAAAGAAAATTGTTTTCATCCTACCTGAACCAGATGAGACTCCGTTTCCCCTTTTGGTTCGGAAACCGTCCCTCAGATGGGGATTAGAGAGCGGCCGGCCTCTTTCCAACGACAAATCAGTCGGAGGGCTTTCCGTCGAGGGAATCTTAAGATAAGAAACCCTCACCTGCGCAGGTTTTTCGGTCTCTCTGTCAGTCTGATCCATATCGTCGTAGAGGTTTCCGGTCCGAAGGACCAAAATGTCAGAAGAAAAAATTCAAGCGAGTCACATCTGCCTCAGGTGATGAAAAACTTCTTTATTTGCAGCTCACCAGATTACAGCAGCATGTTGGCCAAGATGATCTCAATCTGATCAGCTTGTTTACTGACATCAACTTTTATACTTTCCTGTTACTAGCCAAAATAGCTTTTGTTACATTTCTAACAGTTGGCAGTTGGCTATGAAAAACATCTAGGATCACAATTTACCTCAGAAAATAATGTTTTACCTCAAAACCACAGCTAGTGTAGAATGTTTACCTCAAAACCGCAGTTAGTGTAGAACGTTTACCTCAAAACCACAGTGGTAGCTGGAATTTTCCAGAGCCTGCCTCAGTAAATTAACTCTTATTCAGAAGTATAGAAAACAGGTGTTATTCAAGTTCATAAGCAAACTACATCTATCATAGATAAAGCCCATCTTTAATAAACATGGTTCAATGACCTTTTCTTACCAACACTTCAGCAAACAGCATATTCATTTTGCTAGATGGGAGAAAGAGACAAATAATAATAATGTGTTTTAAAACTTTTTCTCTTAACACTAATTCCTTCTTTTCAGTTGCTGTGACATACCTTTTATTTGCAGAATTATTATTTGCATTTACTGAAGTGTCAGTCTGGTTTTAGTTCATATTTTTAATTGTTTTTCAGTTTTATTGGTTTTATTTATTGGTTGGACATTATGCTATATGTTTGTAGCACTGGTGTTTTGTAAAAATGAAGAAGTTCCTGCAGTAATCAGTTAAACTTGTCAGGCCAGTGAAAGGGGTTTATCTGCAATTCTAGAAATGTAAAGGCGCAGGCTCAAGGGATGCTGATGTTTACTTCTTGCTGTAATAAGTGCTAAGAAGACTGTGTGTGGAGTACTGTGTCATTATGGGAATTCACAGAGAACAAAGGAAGAAAACGCTGAGAAAAAAAACACAGTGACACAGAGTTGGAGCTGTGGTACTTGGTAAGACTTCAGCTGGCAGCTCCATGCCTGCAGAGGGATAAAGCCAGAAGACTGAGGGTCAGTTCCCTGATAAGAAGTTGTAGAAGGGGACTGAGAGAGAGAGACAGGAATGATGAGGCACAGCCTGCTTACTTCTTTATGGGGAGGAATCAGGAATGTATTCCTGAAGTGCAGACCCTGGATAGAAGTCCTGCAGTTTATACTCATTGAATGCTACCCCTTGAACTCATCATTGGCATGTACAGAAGGGAATAATTAGTCCCTTAGAGTGTGCACCTTTATAAAACTATGCGTAAAAATAAGTAGGACTATACTAGGCTGGGTGTTTAAAAGGCCTTATTAAAAGGCATTTTGACTAAAACTAGTCAGGAAGCCGGTTTACATTCTGCCATAAAAACAACATGCAGAAATACAAAGTCTAAACCAGTAAACATGTTAAATCATACCCTGACTGGTAAATAATGTTTTGAATAAAGTAGCTTGCTGTATGTAGGTTCATAAGTAGCTACTAGGATTGCAATCCAGGGGGCCGTTGAGGAGACTAGCCTAAATTCCCCATTGCCCCAAAGCACAATCTGTTTTTGCTAATGGTCATACACTAAAGCAAATAAGGCCTGTGGGAATTAGCTCAATATGAAAGGAACTACAGCTCACAGCCTTAACCTACTGGGCCAACTGCCGCGTAACAGTGCATAGAAGTTATACATGTTGTACTTGTATTAAACAAATTAATTTTTTCACATGTAATACTAAAGAACATTATAAACTCAAGCAGTATATTAACTGTAAGAATTAAATGCGGTATATTTACACATCCTTTAAAAATGATACTAGTGAATAACTAGAATCTCAGGAAAATTTTCAGAAATCTGAACAGGACAATTTGTCATTGCCTTCCACAAGGACATACTGGAAAACAGTGGTACTTCTAATTTATCATTTTATGCACAGGAACAAAATATAAAACCATCACGGGGGGGGGGGGTGTGCAAACAAAGGAAGAGGGAAAACTTTGGGAATTAAAATTACAAAGCTTACACAAAAAGTCTTAAAAGACCTGCAAAATATCTTAATTAGAATAAAAGTAATACGGTATGTAATACTAAAGGTGTTTTTGTTGCACATTTATTTACCTTCTTATGACTTTTCATGCTTCATTGTATATGATGCAGCTCTGTGTACCAGTCACATGATGACTGGATGGAGTGGTTAATTAGTGGCATCATCTATTTAAAAGGATTTATTTTATTTTTCTGTCTTTTTTTGACTGGGAAAGTCCAATTGGGCAAAGTCCTTTTTCAGATGAGACCCGGGAAGAAAAGCTCCAGCAAATAATTTAAGACACTGACCTCCCAAGTCAAGCACCTGAAACTGCCAGGGATCAAGATCTTTGTTAGCCACTCAGGTAGAAGGTTCCAGTGCAAGGTCCATGAACTGCAAAGTAGCATTCCCCAACAGACTCAAGCCGAACCCTCAGAGCTTCCTGCAGTGCATAGGCTGAAGAACAAATAGGGCAAGCAGACCAATACCTGCTAAGGAGTAATTTTGGATGAGGGGGACCCAAGTTGTGTAGAGAAAGATGGACCAAGTCAAGGGCCTTGTAGATAATACAAAACTAAATAGGTAGCCAAGGCATACACTAAAACACAAAGTAATGTGGTGGAATCTAGACACCCCAGTAAGTATCTGAGCAGTGGTATTAAGTTTGAGTCGATTATCTGTCATCCAGCTGTAGATATATTCCAAGTCTGAGACAAGTTTGCTGAGGGAAGGAGATGTTCTACATTCAGAAATGGCCAAAAGAACAAAAACAAACATGGATCGCTGTGGCAGTGTGTATTGTGAATTACTGTTACCCTTGCCCAGAGGTACATACTGACATGTTGCCTGCAAGAGAAGACACATTCCTGAAGCACCGGAACCCTTGATCCCTTTAACTTTGCTGATATGCAATGGGATTGGCTCATCTAGATCGCTAGTTCTGACTGCGATGCACTGTACTTTGCCAGTATTATTTATCTTCTCAGTGACGATACTGATCATTGTCATACAGAAGAAAGGGTAACATTCAGGTAAGCTCGGAGATCGGCAGCTCCAGGTAACTGACCCATAGTGCAAGAAAGACGACTTGCTGTTGTCAGCAGAAATTGCTGCTGCTGTTCACCATTACATGCAGCTGCACCACTATAAAAATTAATTAAAAAAAATGTCTATTCTGTTACCACTACCCACATACTTTACATCTAGTTCTGTGAGTATTCAAAAAATAACTACTTTAGCAAAAGGGTTAATGCAATTATGGGCTGCAGTAGTACAAATGCCTACTATTTTTGTTGAAATGTTATTAATTTAAAAAGCCTGAACTACAAGCTTTTTTACTGAAAATCATTAGGAACTCGAACGGCAGCCATTTAGTTTAGATGGGGAAAAAAATAGGAGTGGGACAGGATATTTAAAAGAAAAAGACGCTGTGGGTGGGAATGTGAGTGACGTGGTAAAGTGGGCGTGACTTTAGTCAGCCATAGTGTAGACCCAAATTTTAAAAGCTGGGATAGTCCCTTTTAATGTGTAGCAACTGTTTTTTGTAGAGTAAAGTTGAACTACATTACATGGACATCCTCTTCTTTCACAGTCAGATGTCTTAATTGTACATAGAAGTGCTATAACTGCCATGAGGGGATGGGGGCTATCTGAAGGAAATTAACTGATTTGCTCAGTTTAAATCACCTTTCAAAAACTGAAGCATAAAATGTTTTGCAGACCATCAAGATCTTTAGAGCTTCTGGGCACGTTTTCTTAAAAAGTTAGAATACAAGGTTTAAAATCCACCTTCAGCATCTACAACCCCCATGCATTCTGACGGGGGGGGGGGGTAGTGGGCCCCAGATTCCCAGCTTCCCAGCTTCATTCAATTATTGTCCCGGTCAGTTAGGATGCATAGAAAGAATACAGGAAAAAGTCAAAGTTGAAGAGTAAGACTAAGTTTCTTTCCTTAATCAGGATCATATTGCGTAGGCCATAATTGAAAAAAACTTTGAAATGAACTCAGAGCATCTAGAACCTTCATGTCTTTTTGGGCAGCCACCAGAAAACTGGCTTAATTCACTTACTTCCTCCACAGTTATTACACTGCAGTTCTGGTCAGTTAAGTTGTGTTGAAAGGATGCAGGAACAAACACAGTTGAAGAATAAGACTGTATTTAATTCCTTAGTCAGGATTTTTTCAGGCTATCAGACAAAACAGGTTGTTAAAAAAAAAAAAAAACTGTATACCGTAAAACATCTAGGACTCCCCATAACTTCTGGGGACCTAGCTGTCAGACCCCCCACAGTTATCACAATGCAGTCTTGCCTTGTTAGAATCTGTTGAATGAATGAATGCAGGAAAAAAATAAAAATAAGACAAACTGTGAAAAAGAAAAAGTAATTTGGATGGTATAGATGGGGGAGGAGTACAGGAATCCACTGGGTGATGTGAATGCAAGTAGTAGTAGTAGTAGGGGGTGCCATGGAGCTGTTCGCCGAAGAGGCCCCCTATTGTATCTACCTGGACATCACCTGCAGATATTGTTTTATCCCCTGT
Source organism: Protopterus annectens (assembly GCF_019279795.1). Classification (NCBI taxonomy): domain Eukaryota; kingdom Metazoa; phylum Chordata; order Ceratodontiformes; family Protopteridae; genus Protopterus; species Protopterus annectens. The sequence goes on along the minus strand of NC_056745.1, from coordinate 546,732,049 downwards.
ATGTGGTACTGCAAACCTGCAGGTGAATAGGCTGATGGTATTCCCGCACCTATATGTGCCACTGTACCCTTTCCATTATCCTATGGCCATTTCATTCCCTCTCCCCCACAGGCATAAAATAAACATCTATGCCATGTGGCCATCATACCTCTCAACTGTACAGATTTTTGCAGAATGTCCAGATTTTGCCTCATATTATTGTTCCATTCCTCATAAAATCTGTGGCATAGCTTTGAGGATTGAAATCACTAAATAGTAACAAACATTTGAGTTTCAGACTCTATATCCTTCAGAAAAGGCATGCTAATGCAAAACCTGTTATTTTATCATATTTCTAAATTTATAAGAACAATATTTAAAATCTATCCCTATTTTTGGAACTTTGCCCCCCTCTTAGTCCAGATTTTTTACACTAAGAGGTTGAGCGGTACGGTGGCCATGCATATGATGTTTGTGGTCACCTGAGTGGCTCTACACCTACATGTTTTTTCATGTACTGTTTGTAGTACTGTGTATCCTATCTGAGTTGGAATAACTGTATATGGACCCTCTTGTCTCTGTATCAATTGCACAGGCAATTACACATGGACTCTCCCTCCCCTGACAGGCACATTGCAATTGTGGTGGTGGAACTGATACCTTAACAGCCCAGTTCAAATTCCTTCTCTCTCTAACTGTGTATGTCTCAGCACTTTCACAGTAATTCAAATAAATTCCATTCAAATGTTTCAGAATAATCTTGTACAGTATGGATGTTCTTCGTCTCACATTGCTGCAGTCATAACCTGTGGGTAGTCCGCTGTCCTCGGTCGGCCCGAATACCAAAGAGCTAGGCTGGCGTCGGTCATGGGCGCCCAGAGCTGACGTCGGAACATAGTGGTACTTAAGCGCATGACCGACGCCATATCCTCAGTCTTTCTTGCCGCGTGGTCCGAAGCAGAAGCAGCGTTTGCAAGTGCCGTTCGGCGTTCTGAAATTTTCAATTTTCGAGTTTCAGACCGAAGACCAAGTTGGGCTAAGTACCCCGTTGGGGAAAATATTTGTCTTTTCTTGCCTCAGTTGATCCGGATGTCAGAAAAAGTTAATAATTGTATTTCTTGTGGGAAACAGATACCTCATAGGGACTATCATTCTCTCTGTATTCCTTGCTTGGGGCCTGAGCACGACGTAGTCGGGTGTTGCTTTTGCGCTAAATTTAATAAGCGCACCATTAAACGCAGATTAGACTGTGCCAGGTTGGTTTTTGGTAAGCGGTGTAACTACAACATGCCGTCGGATCCTCCGACTCCCGCTACCGCAAAAAAGCGAAAAGATAAATCTTTAAGGTCAACACCGGATGAGTCGTCTGTTGCGGATGCCGGTTCTATGGAATCTACGGTTGAATCTGTGGATCCAGCCGAGGTCTCGGCTGAATCCCAGGGGGAACCTTTACTGTTACAGGAGTTGGCCTCTCAGGAGTTAGGCCAGGCCGAGGGTGCTTCTCAAGTTTCTGTGGTTCCATCCTTACAAAAGGTTATTAGGCCTTCTACTTCAGTCTCTAAAGGCCCTGCTAAGGCTAGACCTGGTCTTTCTGGTACGGGCCATAGCCCTAGTTCTTCGGGTTCTGTTCCTAAAAAACATATGTTGAAAATGGCAGAGGATTTGATTACTTTGATCAGGGGTTCTATGCCCCCTCCTGAGAAGAGGCCTAGGGTGGAGACAGATTTAGAGGGTATGGAGCATTCCTCAGATTACTCTGAGTCCTCAGCTGAGGATATTCCGGATTTTCCTCCCTATTCAGATTCGGATGCAGAGGATTCCTGTCCTTCTGCTTCTCCTCCAGAGGATTTTTCCTTTTCTGAAACCTTGCATTCCATGAGGGAGCATTTCAAGTGGGAAGGTCAGGATTTTTCGGATTCTCGTAAGAGGCTTAGGGAATTTTGTTTTGCCACAACATAGACCTTTGGCTATTCCCCCTGTTTTAGATGTGGTTCAGGATGTTTTTTCTGAAGCTTCCCTTAATCCTGACTCTTTACCCTCTGCCCCTGTCAAGCCAGACAGGTATTACAGAGTTCCAGAGGCACATAAATATTTGTATAAGAGTCCTAGAGCTGACCCAGAAACTATTATTCAAGGGCCTAAAGGTGTCAGGGCTTCTGTGGTTAAGAATCCAGTTCCTTTGGATAAAGATTCTAGAGCGTTGGATAGGTGGGGTAAAAAAGTATACACCTCTTCTACGTTAGCTATGAGGGCTTTAAATTGCCAATTTCATATGCTGAAGTATCAGAACTTTCTGTTAGGTCAGTTAAAATCTAAGGTAGATGCTCTATCTGAGGGTATAGAGTGTAAGGAATTGCAGGACTTGGTTCCTGCTTCTGACCAAGTTGGTAAACATTCCTTGCAGTGTGGCTTTGATGCCCTTCAGGCTTCTTCCAGGGTGGCTGCTACTGGTTCAGTTATTCGTAGACATGCCTGGCTTAAGGATCAAAATTTGTCAGAGCATGTTAAAGCTCGGATTTTGGATGCTCCTCTTCAATCTGAAGTTCTTTTTGGTTCCCCTGTGGAGTCAGTTTTGAAAAAGATGGAAGACAAAGCTAAGTCTATGCAGACGGTTAAGGAATTTTTGCAGGTGCAGCCCCCTAAGTTTAGCAGGAATTGGCCTGCAAGAGGATGGTCTTACCCTTCTTCGGATTTTCAGTCTAAGGGCAGGTCTAGACGTGGTAAGGGCAGGGCTCACGCCCAGGGTGCTTTCAGACCTAGGACTTGGAGTTCTCCTGCACAATCTTCTGGTGAGGGCAGGGGTCAGCCTTTTCGTAAACAGACCCAATGACCTGTATCTTCAGCTGCCAGATGCTTCTTTTCTGGCAGCTCCTCTAGGAGGAAAGTTGGCACTTTTCAGACAAAATTGGCATTTGGTCACCCAGGACAAATGGGTGTTGGACATAATAAATCAAGGCTACAAGTTTTATTTTCACTCTTTTCCTCCTTTCAAAGGCATGCCAGATGTACCTCCTCAGCAAAGGCTGGAGGCTCAAGAACAAATTTCTTTGCTTTTACAAATGGGGGCAATACAGGTGGTACCTCCGTCAGAAGAAGGCCTAGGGTTTTATTCTAGTCTATTCCTAGTGCCAAAGAAGGGAAACACTTGGAGGCCAATTCTGGATTTGTCCATTCTCAATACATACCTAGACATTCCAAAGTTCAAGATGCTAACATTACAGCAACTTCTGCCTCTGCTAGGCAAAAATCATTGGATGGTAACTCTGGATCTCAAAGAGGCCTATCTTCACATTCCTATCAGGCCCAGCTGCAGGAGATTCCTGCGTTTTCGGGCTGGTACTTCTCATTATCAGTTCTCTGCATTGCCCTTTGGTTTATCTACTGCGCCCAGGGTGTTCACAAAGGTTCTGGCTCCTGTAATAGCTTTCTTAAGACTGAGGGAATACAAATTTATCCTTATCTGGACGATTGCCTGATTCTTGCTCAAGACAAAGACAAGTTACTTCAACATCTACAGTATGTAATGGCAGTTTTAAGGTGCCTAGGGTATTCTGTGAACGAAACAAAGTCCAGTCTAGTACCCTCTCAGGACATGTGCTTTCTGGGTGTGAGACTGAATACAGCATCTCAGATGGCTTTCCTGACCCCGGACAAACAAAGAACTCTTCATCTATATTTCCAGCAATTATCAGTACTGTCCAGGCTGACTGCAAGGACAGTCCTTCAAGCCTTGGGGTTCATGGCATCTTGCATTCTGGTACTTCCCAATGCCAAACCGCATATGAGGAAGCTACAATGGTATCTCAAAAGTGTATGGACTCAACACTGCCACGATTTGGACACTGTCATTCAGATAATACCTTGCATCCAAAAGGAATTCTTGTGGTGGGCACAGGAATGTCACCTAAACAAGGGACTCTCTGTGACCCGACCAGAGGCGAGTCAGATCATAACGACGGATGCCTCAGACCTGGCTTGGGGAGCACACTTCAATGGAAAATGGATTCAAGACACGTGGCCTCACAGACTACAGCATTTGCATATCAACATGAAGGAGATGTTAGCAGTCCAGTTTGCCCTGATGGCTTTCAAGGACCTACTTCAACCAGGACAGGTGTTGATTCGAACAAACAACACTACAGTCATGTGGTACATCAACAAGCAGGGGGGAACCCATTCTTACCCTCTCTGCAGACAAGCAATGATATTGTGGGAGACTGCTCTGAGTTTGCACATCACTCTTCAAGCACGGTTTCTGCCAGGAGCACAGAACTCCCTAGCAGATGTATTGAGCAGACAAATTGTGGATCCCCACGAGTGGAAATTGGATCCTCTAGTATTCAAACAGTTGACAGTGGCTTGGGGAACTCCAGACATAGATCTTTTCGCTTCCCCTCTAAATTTCCAACTACCAAAATTTTGCACAAAGATATTTCACCCAAAAGCTTGGAAAGTGGATGCTCTATCTTTCAGTTGGAACAACCTTCATGTCTATGCTTTTCCTCCTCTGCCTCTCCTTACCAAGGTACTCTTGAAAGTCAGGCGGGACAAGCCTTGCATGATTTTAATAGCACCAGATTGGCCACGACAGCACTGGTATCCTCTGCTGAGGCGTTTAATTCAGGAGCCTCCTTGGCCTTTGCCACAGCTTCCTCACTTGTTGTCCCAGTCAAGCAGTCATTTGCTCAATGTCAGGGTGCAGTCCCTGCATCTAACAGCCTGGCGAATTCTGTTTTAGAGCCTGTGGGTTCTCAGCTTCCTCAACGGGTTTTGGATGTCATTTTGGAAGCCAGGCGACCCAGAACTAGAAAGGTTTATGCTGATAAATGGAGGAGATTTTTTCTTTGGAGCACAACAAAGGACTTTGATGTCTCGGTACCTAATTTGAGTTTTACACTGCAGTACCTTACTGAATTACTAGACAAGGGTTTGTCATTTTCCTCTGTGAAGGTTCATGCTGCAGCCATTTCTGCTCCCTATGATTGTGACCCCCCTTTATTTTCTCACCCTTTGTTTAAGCATTTTCTTAGAGGGGCAAAAAATATAAGGCCCCCACGTAGAGCTCCTACTCCTTCCTGGGATCTCAATTTTGTGTTGGAGAAGCTTACTTTGCCTCCTTTTGAACCTGCAGCTACGTTGGAATTGAAGTTTTTGTCTTGGAAGACTGCCTTTTTGTTGGCCATTACTTCTGCTAGAAGGGTATCTGAATTGCAGGCTCTCATGGCAGTTGAACCATTTCTAATATTCCACAAGGATAGAGTTTATTTACATACTAACCCTACTTTTATGCCAAAAGTTATTTCTAATGTGGCCTTGAACCAGTCTACCCATTTGCCTACTTTTTATGCTGATCCCCAAAATAAGGGGGAAAAAATCTTGCATTCTTTGGATATACACAGGCAATTACGTTACTATTTGAGCAGAACTAAAGGGTTCAGACAGACTCAACAGTTATTTGTTTCTTTTGCTTTGAGTTCACAAGGGAAAGCTGTTTCTAAGCAGACTATTTCAAAGTGGATTGCTAATTGTATTGCCTTTTGTTATTCTCATCATGGGAAGAATGTTCCTGCTGGGATTAGACCTCATTCCACTAGGGCTACTGCCACATCTACTGCTTTTTTGAGGGATGTAGCTACTAAGGATATTTTGGAAGCAGCTACTTGGAGTTCAGTTCACACTTTTACTAAGCATTACCATCTCCCTCTTTACTCCAAGTCCAGGGCTGGGTTTGCCACTGCAGTCTTACAGGGCATGTTAGCAGCCCCTAATGCTTTTTAGTTTGCCAGCCTCCCTTTTCCTTTGCTTTGGGATTCTACCCACAGGTTATGACTGCAGCAATGTGAGACGAAGAACATAGTACAGTTTTGTACCTACCATAAATGTAGATGTTCGAGGATCCACATTGCTGCAGTCCTATTTTCCCTCCCTCCTTCCCCTCTATGGTTTGGGGTTGTTGTTGTTGTTGTTATTGTTCCTTAGGGATTATTGTTATTTTCTCCTTTGTGGCTCTGGCCTTTCCTTCTTTTAAGGCCTTCTGACAGCTGGGGCAAGAAAGACTGAGGATATGGCGTCGGTCATGCGCTTAAGTGCCACTACGTGCTGACGTCAGCTCTGGGCGCCCATGACCGACGCCAGCCTAGCTCTTTGGTATTCGGGCCGACCGAGGACAGCGGACTACCCACAGGTTATGACTGCAGCAATGTGGATCCTCGAACATCTACATTTATGGTAGGTACAAAACTGTACTTTATAAAACACTAGCACAGGCTACTAACACATATTTAAGATGAAACCCTTCCCATTCAACCCAATACCATACACTTGAGTGACTTTAATTACCCCACTATTAACTGAGAATTGTATACTACAGCAAATGTGCAGGCACAGAGATTCCTGGATTTTGTAAACACAAACTCCCTGGACCAGATTGTCACCAAACCGACCATGCGGACAAACATACTGGATCTGGTCCACACTAATACGGGAGAGAGGTACACACCCCCTAGTGTAATATCCTCTCTGGTGAAGTCAGACCACAAAATAGTCTACTTTGAAGTAAAAATAAAACCAGAACCCCAGCCAGCACTGCAATGTTCAGCAATTACTTTAAGGCTAAATTCCCATTATTAAGTAATAAGGCTAATTTTCAACACCCACCCAAAGCCTGAAAGTGCTGTTGTCGTAGCAGAACTGTTGACAGAATTCATACACAAGCATGTTAATAGTTGCATAGAGGCATCTATACAGGGCCTTTGCTAGCATTTTGGGGGTCCCCAGCAAATGTCAAGGTGGGGGCCCCCTGGACACTTCCAGTCTAAGTATCACCCTGTTACTACCACCCCTCATCCATCCTTTTAGCTCTTGCTGCAAACTTTTAGGAGTAGTATACACAGGCATATATGTAGCTACAATGCCTATATACAACGCTATATTGGCTCATCTCACAAAGTGACATTCACAGTTACTGGCATTTAGATGTAACAATGATACATTACAACAACGCTATGTACTGGGCCAGACTTATGTGAAATGAGATCTTGGACACTGCCTGCTGTTTCAGCCCCTCCAAAAAACACACACACATTATGTATGCTCCCCTCTGTTTCTCCCATCTTGGGTTTCCCACACCATGCAAATTATATTTTTATTCTTTTTCGCACATTTTACCTTTCTATTAAGCTTTTTCAAGAAGCCATAACTTTATATATGCTCGGAGGTGCTTTTTAAGTTTTTTTTTTCATTTTACTCAACTTTTTTATCCAATAATGGCCTGAACAGAAATTATGATTAAAGAAAGAAATTCATTGGTGTGGTTCAGCTTTAGTTTTCCCTTGCATCCTTTCAACACACCTTTACTGACCAAGACAGCAAATTAATAACCATTTAGGAAATAACGCAAGTTGGGACCCCGAGAATCCATAAGGGTGATAGGTGCTCTAGAATGTATTTTAGAGCATTTCCAAACCTTTTAATCCAACAGTGGCCTAAGTAAAAATTGCGTAAGAAAAATAATTTGTCTTATTTTTTTCTTTCAATGAAGATATAAGCTGTGTCCAAGGCTTAATATTCAAAGCTGACAAAATAGTAGCTCACAATAAACTAACAAGCCAATTGTTATGAGGATATACAGATCCTGTCTGGGAATACTGCCTGTCTCCTTAATCCCCCCTAAAAATAGTCACTGCCTGTGCATCTTTCTGGTATTAGATTGGAATGAAAGCAGAGATTCAAATGGTTACAGTCATGTATTTCAAGTGACTGCTCACACATATATATACACATATATATATATATATATATATATATATATATATATATATATATATATATATATATATATAGCATGCCTCCCGAGTCCTCACCCCAACGCCCAAAGGCAGCTACCTGTATACAAGCCTGATGTCTGATTGTGAGAAAAGTGAAAAAAAATAATGTTTGCAGTTATGTATTCTACTTTGTTGCTCCTAGACAGTACACTGCCCCAACAGGAGCTAAAGTAGCTTTCTTTGTACTTCTCTGAGTTCTGTGAGAAATGTACAGGAAACAATGACCACACAATCCCCATCCCTCCACATAACCTACAGCAACTTTCTGTGCACACGCATCTGAGCAGGGCTGGTTTTAGAATGGGTGCAGTTGACAGCAGAGACCATTATCAGTTTTATCATAACAGGGTCATATCACAACTCTGTTCAGGTTAAAGGCATAATCAGAAAATTAAGGCATTTTTTCTCTTCATTTTTCCCGAACCAGAAACAGCTTTTGTGGGGCCCCAATGCAGTCAAGGATAAAGGGAGCGCCCCATCTCTATCCATTTATACAGTCTGGGAAATGGGGTTTACCACATTCCTAGGAGATCTAAGTGTCTGAATGTCTTGTGATATATGCTGTGCATGACTTTTGAAATATAATTATTTGTAAGCTGCAATTTTTACTGATGTGTTTTACCCATGTGTGCGCCCTGGCATTATTGGATGTGCACACTGATAAAAATCAGTGATATTTTATACACACATACACACACACACACACACACACACACACACATACATAAGTCACAGCAATACTAGATTTATACTTATTTCAGCAAATAATGTATTTTGCAACACTGGTATTGCCATCCCAGATCACTGACTGCTATTTAGCAGTTGTCAAACAGCAAAGGTAGTCACTTTTATTTACCTCATTGAGGAGTAAACAAATATCTGTCACTGTCCCTGATTTCACAGATATTCCCTGATTTTGCCTTATAATTTTGCTCTGTCCTTCGGAAAAACGTTTTATTTGTGGTATGCAACTCATTCAAAATTACAGTCAATAAATCCAGACATCATAGCTGTATACTTATTGTCCAAAAAATGTTTGCTGATGCAAAACGTGTTATTCTATTAACTTTTTAAATGAATTAGAGTGATGTTTAAAAGGTGTTCCTCATTTTGAGCCTTCATTCTGTTATTATTTTGGCACTGAAAAGAATTCTTCAGCAAATATGTTGAGAGTTATAGTATTGGATGCTTTGCCAGTATTTATTAAACTCCCTGAAAGAGAAACCATCCCTGAAGATCAGAAGCATTAGCTCTTCTTAAAATCCATAGTGTGCCCTGCGATCAGGCACTCTGAGCTGCTGGTCTCTCTAGTGCTTACCTTGCTCATGTTCATTATCAGCTTTATCCTAAAAGCGTCATATCACAGTCCTGTTCAGATAAAGAATGTAATCAAAAATACATTTTTTTCCTCATTTTTCCACAGCCAACAGCAGCTTTTGTGGGGCCCCTACACAGTCAGGGATGATTAAGTGGCTTCTGAAGCCACTTGTACTGCAGGTACCTAAAGCTGACTATGTTGTTAGTTTTAATGAAGAGAATGTCCACCAGCATGGTTTAACTAAACCCAGGGGCATTATGTCAGTGGTAAAATATTTAATGGAGTTGTGAAGCCCGTCACTTGACAAACCACTGTTACTATAACTAAATATCTTTGAATTTTGAAGGAGTTATTACCTTGTACTATGAACTGTCTGATAGTTTCTAATATTTTTCAGCCTTTTTTCTATGTAAATACCACTGTCATATCTGTTTGTTGATGCATGTTTTACTGGTGCTTTTCTCCCCAGGCCTCCGCTGAAAATGGATATGTTGTCCATTCGGACTTTCCTGGTCAACAAATGTAAAATAAAATAAATTACCCACCTGGATTACTAAGCATATAAGAGTGCTGCACTAGCTTTTGTTGGTTTAACAGACATTGCAAAATATCAAGATTAGATAACTTGCTGTGTTTGGGGGCCCCCCAGGATCAGGGGGCCCCCAGCGGGCGCAGGGTTCACTGGTGCCTAAAACCGGCTATGCATCTATATATATATATATATATATATATATATATATATATATATATATATATATATATAGGATCACTACATAATCTCGAAATTTTGAAATATCGAATTTCAAAATCTTGAGACTATATAGCCGAAATCCCTAAATACCGAAAGACCAGAAGCGCGAAATTCACAATCCCAATGTTCAGAGATATTGAAGTAGCGCTTCTGGTGTTGCGGTTTGTTGATGGATAGGTGGAAGTTCGGGTAAGTATCTTTTGTGTAAGTGTGTTGGTTAGGGGCTTTAGTCTGCGTCATTTTGTGCTGTGACTGTGATGTGTGTGTGTGAGGGGATTGTAGGTGTGTGCTGGTGGTTTTGTATGTTTGTCTGTGCAGCGCGACCTTGGAGTTAGTATATTTAAGTAGGGGGTGGGGGGTGTATGTAGTGTAGGTTTGTATGTTTATGTGTTGGGGGAAGGTGTGTGTATGTCTGTGGTGTATGTGTAGTGTAGTGTTCGGGATTTTGAATTTCGCGCTTCTGATCTTTCAGTATTTAGGGGTTTCAGCTATATAGTCTCAAGATTTTGAAATTCGATATTTCAAAATTTTGAGATTATGTAGTGAATCCATATATATCTGCATCCCTACTGCTGAAAGCTGTGAATGTGCTGTTTAGCTGGAGGAATATTTAACTCCATTTGTTAACTGGAATACATCAACTGGATGCTACAAGACTGATTTTCAGCAGAGTCCCAAGGAGAAAAGCTCCAGTAGTAAAATATTGAAAAGATACGCAAGTTTATGAGAAGTGCAAAATATGGGGAAAAAAAAGAAGTGAGAGGAAAAAATTACTTTTCCAAATAAAGTAAGTCGCAGTAGAAGTACTGGTAAAATTAGCTCCAACGATAAGAATATTTCAAGGATGCAACATGTAGCTTGCCATGTATTATTCCAATGTGATGTTCAACTGATGTAAATATCAGACAATGAGTAAAAAACACTTTCTTTATTAGTTCGAACAGTGGTAAGCGCTTTCACGTCTAAAAGACGCTTCTTCAGACCTCTACAATACAGCTTGTACTTGTTCATTAAGTAGAAGTAAAAACAATTAACACATTCAATTAAACAATTATATAATAAACTATTTAAAGTGCTAGTGCATCTTGTATTAAGCTTCATATTCATTCAAAGCTATGCAGAGTATGTTTAAAAACAAATCTTCCATGTATGCTATACAAAGTTTACATCTAAATTCTGTATAGACCAATTATAGGATGAATACATAAAAACTCCTCTGACAATGTATATATTTGATGTTTAAAAATTAATAGAACAATGACATTTGACTTGTTTAAGAATCAATATAACATTTGACTTGTTAAAAAATCTAAAATGATCTCTAACTAATTGTAGTATAGGAACAGAACTCTTGTGGGATATAAAATATATGTATATCAATGTTTTAATGGCCTAGATAACAGATGTGGCTTAATGGTGATTTTCTCATTGAGCCCAAACTTATGTGCCTGTAGCCTGAGAATCCATCTATTTTCTATTTCTTCTGTGTGATTTTTTATGTTGCCTAATCTATTGGTCCTTGATACTGTTTCTAATACCCCAAACTTGAAACTATGGGTGGATCCATATTCCATAATGTGGCGTGCCAGGGCATTATTGTCATTCTCCTTGTTTACTGCATAAATGTGTTCCCTGATTCGTTCACGAAGAGTTCTGTTCGTTTTTCCTATGTAAAACTTGTCGCATTTCGTACATTGTGCGACGTAAATTAGGTCTTTCGTCTTACAATCCGCGTATCCTCTAAATTTATATGTCCGCCCTGTGTGGGGATGTATGAAATTCTCATGGTCAGCTATATATTTACATTGGTTGCATGTGCGACAAGGGAATGTACCAATCCTTTGTGACTGAGATGGTGTATTCCCAACTTTCTCATAACACAACATTCTTTTTAAAGATTTCATATTTTTATAAGCTATACTTGGCTTATCATCTATGAACATCCTGATCTTATCTTCCATCAGTAATAACTTCCAATTATTTTCTATTATTTGCTTCACTTGTCCATTCCTGTTAGTATATGGAATGATTAATCTATTTTTCTTACTTTTGGTTGTCACAGTATCCCCTTTTTCATGTGTGAGCCTATGAAGAAACGGTTTGCCTTTTTGTGATCTGAGGCTATTGCATGTTGTAATTATTTCCTTTACCTCTTTCTCCTTGTATCCTCTCGCAGTGAACCTGTCTACCAACTCTAATTCTTGTTCTCTAAAATTGAATTCTTGTGTTGTAAGTTTAGATGTTCTTAGTGCCTGGTTCTTTACAATGTTAGTGTATATATGGTTGGGATGCATGCTATCACGATGCAACAAGTTGTTTCTCCAGCTTGATTTCCTGAAAATTTCTGTATCTATTCCATCTGGCCCTTTGATGAGCCTCACGTCTAGAAATTCCATCTCAGTCCTAGAGTGTGAATCTTCAAATTCCAAGAAATCTGTAGTATCATTCAAGTACTTCACAAAATCATGTAGGTCATTCTCATTGCCCCCCCCCATACAAAAAACACATCATCAACGAAACGGCCATAGTATTTGATGTTTTCAATATACGATACATTGTTAAAAACATAACTATCCTCCCAGTATGCCAATACCAAATTGGCATAGGAGTTTGCACAGGGAGTGCCCATGGCAACTCCCTTTAACTGCAAAAAATAACTATCTTCATGTAACAAAACGTTATTCTCTAATACCATTTCTAACAATAGCAATAGTTGTATCACCTTGTTGTTGGTGAGCCCCTTCCCTAATAAATAAAGTCTCACATATTCTGTGCCTATTGTATTAGGAATGCACGTGAATAAAGATTTAACATCTAGTGTTACAAGGATGTCTTCATTATTGATGGATATATTTTTATCTGATTTAGCTAGATTTTCCAGGAATTGTTGAGTGTCTTTTAAAATGTGACCTGCTGCGTTGACAAATGGTTTAAATTGTTTATCTAGATAGATCGATATTGATTCTGTTATCCAGCCTCTACTGGATATGATGGGTCTGAGAGGGAGGTCAATTAATTTTTTGTGGATTTTTGGAAGACCTCTGAATGTGGGTACCAGTGGATTTTCTATTAAAAAATATTTGTAAAGATTCTCATCTATCACATTGCTCAATAGTAAATCATATAACTGACCATGAAATTTCTTTATTAAATTGTTTAAGGAGTACCTACCCATCAATTTATAAGTGGCTTTATCTGCTAACATATCAGCTATTTTAATCATATACATAGCTCTATCCATTACGACCACGGCTCCACCCTTGTCCGCCTGTCTAATAACAATTTCCTCATTCTTTTGTAAATTAAAAAGAGCCTTCCTTTCTTCTCTTGACATATTAAAAAACTCAGTCTTAACACCCTTATTGTCGTATAAATTCAAATAGACATCAAATATATACATCAGAGGAGTTTTTATGTATTCATCCTATAATTGGTCTATACAGAATTTAGATGTAAACTTTGTATAGCATACATGGAAGATTTGTTTTTAAACATACTCTGCATAGCTTTGAATGAATATGAAGCTTAATACAAGATGCACTAGCACTTTAAATAGTTTATTATATAATTGTTTAATTGAATGTGTTAATTGTTTTTACTTCTACTTAATGAACAAGTACAAGCTGTATTGTAGAGGTCTGAAGAAGCGTCTTTTAGACGTGAAAGCGCTTACCACTGTTCGAACTAATAAAGAAAGTGTTTTTTACTCATCGTCTGATATTTACATCAGTTGAACATCACATTGGAATAATACATGGCAAGCTACATGTTGCATCCTTGAAATATTCCTATCGTTGGAGCTCTTCTTTTTGTTTTCAAGGTGCTTTACTCGTGAGGATCATTTTTTTTAACGTACTGGTAAAATTAGTTTGCAAAAGTTAGATTTAGGAGAGGAAGCTGAAAAGATAGGTCAGAGAGAAAGAGATGAGTGTTAGGAGTGGTGTAATTAGGGTTGTCAACTTTTCATGTCAAAAATTCTGGACATGTACATGAAAGCAAAATGCATGTAATTTTGGAACCCCCGTCCCCTCCAAAGCAGCCATTCCAGTGTCCCATTACTTGGCTATTTCTCCATTTCTTCTAAGTTGCCATAAACGCTGTTCAAAACTCTGTGTACATACTGTTCTCTGCTTTACTTCTACAATGATTACAGATATTTGGATTTAATTTAAAACTTTTATTTCAAATTTTATAGCACAAGCACTGATAGACATTTGCTAAACAAAGTAATACAGTCTGACAATGAAAACAGACTTGGCATTAAAACTTTTCTGCCTTTGAAATTCACATTCACTGAAACAGCATTGAAACCCACATTTTTAACATTTTTTCTAGTAAGCAATGAAACAAAACATATGAACCAATAATGACAAAACTGCCCAGTTGAGAACATTTCAACCATAAAAGGCCACTCAAACATCTGTCATTACAATCCACCAATGTCAACCAATATGCACAATCTTTACAGAAGTAAAAGTCATCTGAATAATTCCACATTAAAGAGATATGTAACTAATGAAAAGGTTGCTGCTAGCAAATAACTTTATATTTCATTGTTTCATCTACAAATTCAGGGCCTGCTGCCCTTGAAGAATAAATTGCCTGTGTTACATTACACAATAGTAAGCTGGTAATATTGCAATAAAGAATGAATGGCAAACTGATAACAGGTTCTTTAAATTCCTACGAAATATCTACAAAAGAAGCGCTTGATGGTTTAGATAAAAGATATTCCGCCATCCTGGAGAAAATCTTGTTTAGCTACACTCTGAAATTCAAGTCTGAGAAGCATGCTTTAGTTTATTTCAAACAAAACAAAGCAACAACCTTTCAGCACAGTACATATAATGCAATTCTTTCATTCCATTTGCGTTAGCTTCCATAAAATGCCCCAAATACCAAGCATATTTTCCAGCTGTTGTCACAAAGTGATTCAAAAAAGCTTCTGCCAGAGAGGAACATTTTTCATTGCTGAGTATTTACAATGCAACACAGTTTCTGGTTCAGTAGCAGTGATGGAAGCTTATTTTGGTGTGCTCTGCTTCCCCCCTAATGCAGGAAAGTATATATTTTTAGAGTTCTTAATAAGCATCCAGAAAGGGAGATATCTAATATAAACAATGTGTCAACTGAGATCTTAACACAATATTCCCTTCACCTTGAAAAATGAATAATAGACTGATGACAAATATATGTATGTATTAGGCAATTATACAGCTTCCTAAATGCTAAAAATATGTCTAATGATAAAGCTGTCTGCCAGGCAATTAGTTAGCTTTTAGCAGCTCACATGGAATGAACAGAAGTTACAGAAATTTGACCACGTAAAGAAATATATACTGGCTGACAGATTCATTGCCAACTTTACCCCTCACTTCCCCTCCAAAGGACCAGTGACAATACCAGTAGATTGCCAGGCACCCAGTATTACTGCTGCACAGGTTAAAACAGCACTGTCCAAGGCCAAGAATATAGCTTCTATGGGATCTGACAATATCCCTGACTGTGTTCTACATGAACTACAGAGTGAACTCGCACCACACCTGTGTGCTGTGTTCAATCACAGCCTCACCTCTGGCTTTGTCCCTACCAAATAGTGCACTACTACAGTCATCCCTCTCCACAAAGGAGGAGCGACTGCAGACCCTGAGAACTATCGCCTCATTAGCCTGACAAGTCTGATATTCAAAGGTATGGAACGCATCATCATGGATCTAATAAACAAGGATATAGGGAATCTCCAAACTATGGATCCCACACAGTTTGATTTTGTGAAAGGTAGGTCATGCCTGCTCAACCTGGTCGACTTCTTTGAGTCAGTTGCCAGAGCTGTGGATGAAGGCAAGGTGGTTCATACAGCCTACCTTGATCAGGCCAAGGCCTTTGATACCATTCCCCACTCAGGAATAACAGAAAAACTCACTAAGCTAGGCATCATCCTCTATATTACTAGGTGGGTTGCAAACTGGCTCACAGATAGAACCCACAGTGTGAAAGTAGCGGACTCCAAGTCAGACTTCCAACCTGTCACAAGTGGAGTCCCACAGGGTTCAGCCCTGGGTCCCCTCCTGCTTGGTACCTACTTCTCTGAAGTCCAGGCCAACACGAAGGGACTCCAAAGTTCACAGTCAATTGCAAGTTGGGAGCTATTATTAACTCCCCAAGTGATGTTGACATCCTACAGAAAGGCCTGACTAAGAATGACTGGTGTCAGAACCATGGCCTTAAGCTCAATGCCAAAAAATGTGTCGTCATCATGAATTACCACATCAATGGTAGTCCACTGAACACAGAAGGAGTTATAAGAGATCTGGGAACACAGGTTGACAGCAACCTCTCTTTTGATCAGCACATTGCCACTGTGGTCAGAAAGTCATTCTATGTGGCACATCTCATTACTAAGGGTTTTGCATCTAGGAAGAAAGAGGTAATTGTCTTCCTCTACTCATCCCTCATTAGGCCAGTCATTGAGTACAATGCCCCATTTGGCATGTACCTCACTAGACACCTGCAACAACTGAAGAGGCCGCAGAAGTACCCCACAAAGAGGATCCTAGGCCTTAAACACTTGTCCTATATGGACAGACTCAAAAAACACCAACTATTCTGTGTGTCATATCGCCTACTTAGAGGCGATCTCTGCTTGACTTACAAATCTATGTCTGACCCAGCTGAGTTAGAAATGTTACATCTAAAGAAATAATCCCTCCACACCACTTGCTCCAGAGACCTCAACCTCATTACCACAATCAACAGCTGGAGGGTCAGGTTCATAACCAGGAGACTGCCCATGCTATGGAATATACTTCCCATACATGTCAAACCGAGCACCTCACTGGTCCTCTTCAAGAGAAATCTTGATGAGTGGATGGGAAATAGAAAATTCATCCCGGGAATCACTCCAGTGTCTCTACTTGATAGAGGGACTGGGAACTAAGGTTGGGTGGCACAATGCCAGGGTAATTCTATGGGCTAGGCTTGTAAAGGCTCCAGAACCATTAGCCTAGTATATACCTATGGACCTATGAACTCAAGTTTAACACAGTCTAAGCAGTGACAGCATCATTGAAAAAACTTAATAGAGTAATACTATGCATGGGCACTGCTTCATATTTACAGAACAATGCCGCTGTGCCAAGTACCGAGCAGTTCTGCACTTTTCAGCTTAACCTGCCTCTGAAACAAATATAGTCATGTGTATAGTGGATGTTAGCACAGGTATGAAAGGGTTAAGAGGTGAAGTTAAAAGTATGTGTATGTATATATATATATATATATATATATATATATATATAGAGAGAGAGAGAGAGAGAGATGGGCAGAATCAGACCACTTAAATTGAACTAATAAGTCTGATATTTAATGATGAATTGCTGTTTTTTCTGCGAACATGTAAATTCTGTTAGACCACAGAAAGCCCACAGCTGCAACAATGGCTTCTTAGTATAGTGAGACCATTTTTGTCACCCCATTGTCAGATCTGGAACATCAGTCCTACTCTATGTGAATATCAAGAAAGTGACATGAAGGTGAACAACCTGAGTGGCCCCATAGAAAAGTAGACAAATACAGATATGTTAACCACAGTATATTATGTCTGCATGTGAATTAGTCTGCTGAGTTAACAAGATATCCTTCATGGATGCATCTGCAGTACACAGGTCAGTAAACTTGTCTGAGAATCCTTTTCAGCCATGTCCCAGGCTAAATAAGCAGATACAAAAGAATGTTAACAGCTGCATTACATATACAACTGGTTTAACATGCACAGAAATAAACCTTATATCTAAGTTATACAGCTATATAACCAGCAATATACAATAACTAAATTATGTACATTTATGGGAAAAAAATTTACAATGTCATATGATAGCATGGAAGTCACAAGTGAGTTATGTAGTCAGCTGTGCCCCCCTGTACCACTAGTAATGGGTGCTAACCCTCTAATGCCCCTTTCCTCAACCCTACATCTTACCTTCATTAAATTCATCCCATAACACTGCCACTATACAAGACACTTGGACACACAAAGAATACTATATTCTTCAGACTTCCTTCAAATCTCAACTGAAGCTATAGACTGTTTTGTCTCTATTCTTATAAACAGATCTCTCTCAAAATGTAAAAGTCCCCACCTCATGGAAAACATCATATATAATTCCACTGCACAACGGAGGCAACTCCTTAGAGCTCTCCAACTATCGCCCAATAGCAATCCTAGCACCTTTATCCAAAATATTAGAGAGAGTTGTTCATACTCGACTAATACAGTACCTCCAGAATAACAACATACTCTCCATATCCCAGCATGGCTTTAGACCTTTCCATAGCACCACGACAGCACTACTGTCATTCACCAACATAGTTAACCACCACAGAAACAATGATCTGTTTGTTTCTTCCATATTCTTAGACCTGTCAAAAGTCTTTGACATGGTAAACCACAGTCTGCTTCTTGATACCCTGTCCACCCTAAATATAAGTCCCTTCTCTATATCATGGTTCAACAGCTACTTGTCTGCCCATCAGCAAGCAGTCCTATGGCAGGACCAATTGTCCCCCCTGTTACCAGTAACCATAGGAGTCCTCAAGGATCCATCCTTGGCCCATTGCTGTTCTTTCGCTTTACAAATCAGATCTCTTCATCTTCTCACACTGCTTCAATAGTACAATATGCAGATGACACTACCCTCATATGTGTTGCCCCTACCATTAGTGAACTCCAAGCCCTTACCCAAAATAACTTCGTCCTAGCCGAAACTTATTTCACCAACATCATACTGCTTCTTAATCCTAAAAAAACAAACTAATTCTTGTCAGCCCTGGCAGAGCTCCTCCCCTAAGTAATAATTTCACCATTAGCTCCAAAGAAAACATTCAAATCAGTCCAACCACACACACTAAACTGCTAGGCGTAGAAATAGACAATAACCTAAGGTTCAACATCCACATAGCACAAACCATTAAGAAAGTTAATAAAAACCAAAAAAGTGTAGTAGAACTTCAAAAAACTGCAAATCCAAGAAACAAGTGCCAGGGAACGTTGATACACGGTTCAGATAGTTTATTCCACAGAAGTTAAAAATCACAAAGAGTGTTCAGACCTGCAGTGTACTGTGTTAACGCTCTTAACATCAACACTTCAAATATGTGTTTTCGTCCTCACACATAGGACTTCATCAGACAATATGCTTCAATTCAAACACCTTCACACTCACAGAATATTTTCCAGCAGCATACCAGCATGGTCCACAATCTGAATCAGATTGTAAGGGCGTGGACCATGCTGGTATGCTGTTGGAAAATGTTCTGTGAGTGTGAAGGTGTTTGAATTGAAGCATATTGTCTGATGAAGTCCTATGTGTGAGGACGAAAACGCATATTTGAAGTGTTGATGTTAAGAGCGTTAACACAGTACACTGCTGGTCTGAACACTCTTAGTTTTCTGAACCGTGTATCAACATTCCCTGGCACTTGTTTCTTGGATTTAAAGTTAATAAAAAACTTGGTCTCCTCTACAGGAACAGGCAGTTTATGACAAAATGCACCAAAGTAACCACCCTCCTCTATGCCTCTTCCATCTTGACCAATCTCTGCCAAACTGATCTAAATAAAATGGAATCTTGCTACAACAAGATTGCCAAGTTTGCTACTGAAGCCTCGTATAGGTCCCACCACTGTCTATCTCTATCCCTTAAGCAACTCAACTGGCTTGTGTTGCCTCATATACTTCTACTCAATCAACTCTCTATAGCACACACACTCTACTACCTTCCTGAGTTAATTCCAACACTTCAGCACCTAATTTAGCCCCACATTCCCTCTAGAGCCTTAAGGTCTAGTAACCAGAACCTTATAACTGTCATCAAACATAAAAACAAAGCTGGTAAGTCCCTCTTTGGCAACACCATTGCCAAAACCTGGAACACACTACCAAGCCAAATAACTTCTACCACCTCCTTTAGTCAATTCAAAAAACTCCTGAAAACCCACTAAGTAACTGCTATGCTCATGCCACTCACCAGGCTAATCCATACCAAGAGAATTTGCCAGGGTACAGCTATGTATAAACAGTTTCTCCCCTCAAAGCTTCCAAACCCGTATACATTTACCTTACAAAACTTATAACTGCAAAAGAAAAAAAAATGTACCTCTGATTGCCTACTGTAAGAAATGTTAATCACTAGCATGATGTCCTGTTGTGTGTATATATGCTATTTATATGTTTGTTAATCACCATATGTATATATGTTCTACTTCATTTTACTCATGTAATGTATTATAATGTGGAGCTTTTCTCACCGGGCCTCCGCTGAAAATGGGCCTGTGTTCAGTCGGACTTTCCCAGTAAACAAAAGTAAAAATATAATAAAATAAATATATATTATCCCTTAACCAAACTCTGACATTAATCCTACAATACACAAACTCTCGCACACATAAATATATAACCCCTATCTTTTACTCATTCCCTATACTATAACCCTACCTCACATACACATGCAGAAACCCTCTCTCCCCATCCAACCTCACTCACCTATCTCGACATTACACAATATCAGCAGTCAGCATTTCCACTGTGTGGCTATCTGTGCCATTGACCCATTGACATTAAATCACACCCCCTGTGTTTGTTGAAGAAATAGCATTCACCAAAAATGTGGGGCACCTACATAAATATATATATACATAGTAGTTTTATTGGCCATTTTGGGTCAATTCCAAAACTCCTTCATCTTCCTCTCTTAAAACCCTCTTTTGTGCGGTTTTGCGCCTTTTTGTGCATAGCGCAACAGCGGGCAGCGCCGCCTAATTGGGTTTAAACTATTCCTGGCTCCACAAAGTCTGCTCTTCACTTTTTCCCTTAGAACTGCTCTATCTCTCAATTTAAACACCATATTCTCATTCTAAGGCCCTTCACTGGTCCAATTAAGTAATCCTACAAGTTAGCACTATTAAACCATAAGCACTACTTACTCTTATACTCTGTACGATTACCCTGTCCTCTGTTGGTCCGTCTTAAATTCAGTTTCCCTATATTACTCTAGCATATCCAAAGGTCAGTCAATGTTTTCCTCTCCAGTCCAGCTGGTGAATCTGGGAATTTTGAGGCAATGCTACAACTGTCTTATGTACACGGACAACCCTCTCCTCCTCCAAACAGATTCAAATATATGTGAGAGATGCAACTATTTAGCCAAACTGGAGGCTGAGCTCTTCCATCTCAAAACTGGTGTAACCAGTCAGGAGGAGAAGGTAACCTCACACAACACAATTCCAGTATCACATAGTCCCACCACATTAGCGAACCAAACACATAAATACACAAAAACATACTCGGAGGCTCTAAATAAAAATCTACCTAAGCAACAGAGACCTCCAAAGCAGACATCCAAGCAAACGCTACCTCAAAACAAAACACGCAGAACACATGCCCACAAAGTCAGTGTGCCAAGCAGCCACAGCCCTTAAGGCTGAATAACACACCTGATACTCTTGTAATAGGTGACTCTATTGTCAGACACACTGACGTCCCGCTCACCAGGCTGAATAAAGAGAAGGTCACGGTGAGCTGCCTGTCGGGTGCTAGGATCCGCCACATAACGCAAGCACTCAGGTCACTCCAAAGCAAATACAAATATGACTCGTACATGCTGGTGTGAATGACCTGAGACGTACCTCCCTGGACTACATGAAAAGAGACATAGAGGAGCTCTCTGATCATGTAGCCCAGGCTGGTATGACCCTGACCTTGAGCAGCATCTTACCCTCACCTAGAATGATGCCACAGTACAAAGACAAAATGATCGATTTTAACAATTGGCTAAAATTTTGGTGTCATTCAAAGGGGATCCAGTGTCTGTCAGCCTGGCATGACATGCTCGACAAGCCACGTTGCTTCGCTAGGGACGGCTTGCACCTGTCACCACTGGGCTTTCGGATATTGGCAAAGGCTCTTGCCACCCTCATAGTGCCTTTTTTAGGCAAGGCTCAAAAGTCAAACCCACCCCCATAGACAGCACAAGGAACAAGAAACTAAGGGTAATGCTGCTAAACGCCAGAAGTCTTAACCTCAAGATGCATGCACTCGAAGCTCTCCTCAGTATGGAGAACATCGATATCTGTGCAGTGACAGAAACCTGGTTCAAGGCTCCAGAGAGCACCCCAGCACTACCAGGCTATACCTCATATCATGCTTTTCGGCCCCAAAACCCGGACCGAACCACAAAAGGAGGGGGAGTTTCCATATTTATCAAGGATATCCACACCTCCAGGTTAGTGGCACTGCACGAAGTGTCGGAGACCATCCATGTGCAACTAACAGTGGGGCAAGACTGCTTTTCAGTTTAAAGCATCCTACAGACCACCCTCTCAGTCAGGAATCCCACTCGGCTTTCCTGAAAACATTGGAGAACATGAAGATCTCTCCGAACACCATTATATTGGGCGACTTCAACTACCCAAACATTGACTGGGAGCACTACTCAAGCCCCAGCACCTTAGCCCAAAGGTTCCTGGAAATTATAAACTCAAATGCTATGGAACAACTAGTCACCACTCCCACAAGAGGGGACAACATACTAGACCTGATCATTACCAACATGGGGACTCTATGCTCCACACCAGAAGTATATCCCTCATTGGTAAGATCAGACCATAAATTAATTTCACTGGATGTCCACATCCCGACCCCACCCCCAGCCCAGAAAACCACAATGAAAAACTTCTCAAAAGTGAACTTCTCACTTCTCAAAACTGAAGTGGAATCCTTCAAGGCCCCAGGGCCAGTGGAAACTATGGCCCAAACTGCAGAATCCTATATAAACGCATTCTACGGACATCTCCAGGAATGCATGGATTATGTTATCCCAAACAAAACCAAGACCCAATCATCCAAAGGCAGGCGTCCAGTCTGGTGGACCCCTGCCATAAATAAACTGTACAACAGAAGGAGGAAGCTACTACATGATAGAGCAAAATCCCTAATAGGGAAGGCATCTCTGATCAGTACTAGCAAAAAATTATGATCCCTCATAAAATCCTCCAAAGCCAGCTTCGAGAGAAAAATTGCACAGGACACCAAAGACAATCATAAGGCTTTTTTCAGTTATGTTAGAAACCTGGGATGCAACTCCCAGACTTGTTCTGAGTTGATTCTAAATGACAAAAAATACACTGAACCCACAGACATTGCCAATATCCTGGCAGACAGGTTCAGTGCAAACTTCTCCACCCCCTCCCCCCAAAAGAGCAAGTATCTATCCCAGCAGAGGGGTGCCTCCCAAACAGCTCTGATACTCAGGTGAAGGCTGCCCTCTCCAAAGCAAAAAACACTGCTTCCATGGGACCAGATGGTGTCCCAGGTTGCGGCCTACATGAACTCCAAGAGGAACTAATCCCTCAAATAAAACAGCTATACAATCTCAGCCTCACTACAGGATGTATGCCCACAGAATGGCGTACAGCAACAGTGGTCCCACTCCACAAAGGTGGAGCCTCTACGGACCCTGGAAACTATCGTCCCATAAGCCTAACTAGCTTAGTCTGCAAGGCTATGGAGAGGATCATCATGGAGCTCATAAACAAAGACATTGGGGACCTACAGACACTAGATCCTACCCAGTTCAGCTTTGTCAAGGGCAGATCCTGCCTTTTGAACCTGGTTGACTTCTTCGAAACAGTCACCAAAGCCATAGATGAAGGGAAGGTAGTCCACACAGCCTATCTGGACCTTGCAAAGGCATTTGACACAATACCCCACTCGGGCATCATAGATAAGCTATCCAGCTTAAATATAAACCCCTTTGTCACAAGATGGGTCGCAAACTGGCTCAAAGACAGAACCCACAGTGTGAGAGTTGCTGGAGCCATGTCAGACTCGAAACCGGTCACAAGTGGTGTCCCACAGGGTTCTGTCCTGGGACCACTCTTGTTAGGTATATACTTTTCCGAGGTACAGGCAAACATGGGAGGACTATGGCTCACCAAGTTCGCAGACGACTGCAAACTGGGCGCCATAATAAACTCTCCAGCTGACACAAACATCCTTCAAAAAGGTCTCACAGAGACAGATAACTGGTGTCAGCACCACGGTTTAAAGCTAAAAGCCAAAAAATGTATAGTCATACCCTTTGGCAAAAACAATGTGCCCACAAATTACCACATAGGCAGAAACCCATTAAGTACAGAGAAAGTTATTAGGGACCTGGGGACCCAAGTTGATAGCAATCTCTCCTTTGAAAACCACATTGCCAAAGTGGTTAGAAAGACCTTCTACATAGCCCACTTCATCACGAAGGGTTTCACATCTAGATCAAGAGAGGTAATCGTGCCCCTTTATTCATCCCTCATCAGGCCCATCATAGAATACAATGCCCCTTTTGGGATGTACCTTACCCGACACCTGCAGCAATTAGAAAGATCCCAAAAGTATCTCACCAAGAGGACCAAGGGTCTCAAACAGCAGATGCCATATGCTGCTCGGTTAAAAAAACTCCAGCTCTACTCAGTTGCATACCGCCTACTTCGAGGCGATCTATGCCTGACATACAAAGCTATGTCAAATCCAGAATTAATGGACATGCTCCACCTCAGTAAATCTAAATCCCTTAGAGCCACACGCTTGAGGGACTTGAACCTCAGCACAGAAATAAATAGAACTTGCTGGAGGGACAGGTTCATAACCCAGAGGCTCCCTTCGCTCTGGAATAGAATTCCAGTTCATGTGAGGCAGAGCACCTCACTGAATCTCTTCAAGAAGACTCTCGGTAGGTGGATGGGGGATCGTAGGTTTGTCCCAGGGATTACTCCCGTGTCACTATTAGACAGAGGCACAGTAAACTAAACCTTAAAAAGGGCACAGTATACTCAAATCAAGGGGTGGCGTAAGCCATACAGAACCGGGCTAGGCTTATAATTGCCTCAGGGCAGATAGCCTAGTATGAACCTATGAACCTATATATATATATATATATATACACACACACACACACACACACACACACACACACACACACATATATATATATATATATATATATATATATATATATATATTTATATACATATATATATATATATGTGTGTGTGTGTGTGTGTATGCAGTATCATGTGCGTGTGGTATTAAGGTTTATAAGGCAGTCATAAAATCAGATTCATGAATGTGCACATTCATCATACAGCCTTCTGACGTGATCCCACTGAATACTGGTTTGGCAACCATCATCTTTATATAGAGAGATATGCTTAAATTGTCTGTCAGTATTTGATGCAACTAGATTTTATTAGTACAACAGCATTCTCAGGCTTGTCACACTTGTACTTTTGGATACATTACATTTGTATAGCACCTGTTACTAATATTTGTCAGAAGTCTGTGACTACATCTGTCACCAGAAATGAATTCATCCACAAAAAGAAACGTTTAAAAACTTCTTTGAGCACATTAAATGATTAAATCCCCACCAATAATACTGAAATGCATAATCAAGTGCAACAAAAATATTCTGCTTAATCATTTACTGAAAACATGAGTAAAACAGCAACATGACTAAAAATAGTATCATAATTTAGTAGACTTCTGTTTCAAAATGCATTTAATATTCATGGTGTCCTTTAGACCTAGTATCTTTATTGCTTGCAACTTTAGCCGCCAACATAGCTACTTAATATCCAATAAGAGTATCTTGAAATATTACCGTATAGCTAGGAATTCCACATTCTACGTTTTCTATATATGCAAACAGATTGTGGAACGAGTAGGTAAAACTGCAAGATTTCATAAGTACCTAAACCGTTTTTGAAACATGTCCTTTCATGGTCCACTGCACAGTTCAAATGTATTCAAGAATTCAAATTCCATGTGTGCAGAAGAGAAAGAAATAAGCAGTCAATCACACAGATGTAGAAGACTGTTTTTGATTTCTGCGTCTGTGTGCGACCAGATGCAAAGGGTGTTAAAGAAGAACACCCTTAAAAAAAGTAATTTTTTTTTTTATTTTAAAGGAAAATTTATCTCCTGGCATTTTTTCTGGACAATTTGCTGTCCTTTCCATTTTCTGGACAGTTGCATCCCTAGGTGTAATGAATGATTGGAATAGTTCTGGCTATGAGAGAAGAGAAAAATAAATGGAGTTGTAAGGAGGGGTGTGGCAAAGACCTGAGGAATGTTTAGAAAAGGCTTGTTAGGAGAAAAAAGAATAGGGGAATGAAGAGGATTGAAATGTATAGAGAAGTAGAGGAAGGGTCCAGATACTGGAAGAAAGAATGTAAAAAGAAAGTTAATGACTATTTGGTGAGTGAACTGAGTCTTTTAAAGAACATAACTTGCAGGATACAATTGGGATGCTTTGCTAGGCTTATGAAGGCCTCAGTGGTCATGAGCTTAGTATACACCTATGAGCCTATGAAGAGGAGTCCCAGTGTAATTCAATGTAGGAAATTAATGTAGGGGATGAAGAGAAATAGTGAGTAGTAGTATTTAGCTATGTGAGCAGGAGCAAGAACAGATTCATGTGTTGTGTGGATAATCTTGTAGATTATAGTAGAAGTGAGGGAGCTCCACATCTTAGATATGTATGTAGAGCATAGAAACCCCCAAAAGTACTGTAATTTTTGACAAATAGGTTTGTATCTGGAGAATAAAAAGATCTAGTGGGTGTATACCAACGTAGTAAGGAATTGAGGGAGGGGCATTTGTCTGGAGAGTACAGTAAATTATGAGCAGGTTTTTATTGTGAAAACTTTTGGAGGTTTGGGGATTCAAGAGAGTTTAGTTTTTAGTGCTAGGTAGTTGTGAGTAGAATTGGACATCTCACTAAATTTAGTTAATTTGCTATAGCATTGTTCTAACTTGTCATTTTAGGGTTTGTTCATATAGGAGAAGAAGCATAGGGCAGGATAGAAAAATGGGAAGAAGCTATGTATATGCGAGAGTGTGTAGAGAGGAAGATGTTTTGTGTAGAGTATCAAATTTTATTTGATTGCTTAGTATAACACCTAGGAGTTTGGTTTGGGAAACGATTACGAGTTGAATGTTATGGAATGTAATGACTGTGAAATTAGACCTTAGAATAAGACTTGGTGGTAATGAGCTTGAGTTTAGTTCGTTTTGGCTTTAGTAGCAACTGAGAGTAGGACAGCCGGAACTCAATGGAAAAGATTTCTTGGGCAAGAGTTTGCAGTTCAAATATAGATTGTGCAAAGCAAATTATAGTTGCATAATTAGTATATTGGATGAGAGTGGTATGAGATGATGTAGTGGTAAGATTATTTATAAATAGATTAAATAGGAGTCCAAGAATGGAACCTTGAGGGGCTCCAGTAGATAGAGGCAGGTTGGTGGAGAAAAAAGTATACTATTTCACTGTCTGGGTATGATCATAGAGATCAATAGAAAAACAGTTTAAGGATGAAAGGGAGAAACCTAGAGAAGAGATTGTGTGAAGTAGTTGTCCTATATGCATATGTATGTATATGTGCTTAATAGTGTCATGGAAGGATATAGGCTTGTGGGGTTGTACGATGTTACAGATGAAACCTATGTAGGGTGGGTGATACAGTTGTCAGAAAGGAGAAATTCTTGAATAACTCGCTCTACTCCCAGTATATTGCTAAACTCTGGAATAGTATCCCCACACAAATCTCTCCAACAAACTCAATAGTTTTAAGCCACTGCTTAAACAACATCTTAACCAATCCTGGTCCTGCATATGCTCATTACAAGTTTAAGACCTTGTGTTCACCATACAATACTCTCCAAATACTCTCCTAAAACTGAATACTCTCAACCTCTCACTGAAATGACAAAACAATTTTTATACTTAACTTGTGCCTGTACAATCCTCTAAATTGCCCGTGGGCTTTCTCTTTTTTAACATCCAACTCTGAAATCTTAGAATGTATAAATGTAAACAGAAATGTAACTACTCTGTGTTTAACTGGAAATTAGTATATTGCAATGTAAGCAAATGGGGCTTTTCTCCCTGAGCCTCCACTGAAAATGGGTATTACTCAATCAGACTTTCCTAGTAAACAAAGTCAATTAATACAAAACAATAAATTGAAGGACTTGGTTGTGAAAACATTTCTCCAGGATTGTAGAAAGGTGGATAGAATGGCAGTAGGCTAGAAGCTGGGCATATCAACTAGAATTCCCAGCTTTGTAAAGATTGTAAATGATTGTTTCCGTAGTGGATGTAAGTGGCTTCAGCTACAGATCAGTTAATGACTATTGATATGGGATAGGAGAGTAATTTGGCTGCTGGTTGTGGGCATACAGCAAAAAGGCTGTCAGGGTTTTTTTTTGGATAATGTGAGTTTCTTGTTTAGAGTTGCCTGTAATTCTGGTTTGAAGAATGATTTTAGTTGGTATGTCTTATTTTCCAAACTATATCTCTTTGCCTCATTATGGGTTTAATGTCAGATTTTATTCAGGGGCTGGGTTAGGTGTGGTTCTTTGTTTTCCTAAATTGGGCTAAGCTGTTGAGTGTTAAGGAAGATGGAGTTGAAAATGGCAACTGCTTGGTATAATGAAATTTTTTTGAGAAAAGTCCAGCTGCTTTATGTCAGTGTGGTGATGCAGTGTTTGGGTCAAAGTTCTTTAGCTTTCTAATGCAAGTAATCTTGAAGGAAATGGGGGGGGGGTGATCACATTGTATCTGAGAGGCTGCCTCTTTGTACTATTGTTTCTGGGAGCTGGTTAAGATGCAGTCAAGTGTAATAAATGTGTTGGCTGATTTAGTAATTGCAGTTGGATAGTTGACGAACTGTAAAACTGTATAGGTTAATTGAATTTGGAGATATGTATGAGATTGTTTTCCAGTCATTAAAGTCACCAAGGGGTAAGAGTTTGATGGTTGATTTTGGAAGATATCGAGGAGAGGGTGTCTTCTATTAGGTTATTGTTTGGGAGGTATGCATAGAGTGATGAAACAGATTGATTTGTTTTAAGCTGTAGGTAACTAATTAGGATTTCAGCATTAAAGAAAGTGGGAATTGTCTGAGCATAAGGTGAGAGAGTAATATGACATGATTAGATAAAAGATACTTCTCCACCTTATTAATTTTTTCAGTAAGTTCTAATGATATTAGAGCATGAGGGGAGAAAAGTATTATCATTAATGTGATGTTTGAACCAGACTTCAGTCACGGCCATTATATCAGGTGTATGGGTAATAACTCAGACATGACATTCAGAGATGTTACTGAAGATGCTATGTGTTAATGTTAAATAATCTGAGTATGAAATTAGGGCAGTGAGAAACTGGGAAAGATGTTATTTAGCTGGAGACATGTGAAAGAGTTTGTGTATAGGTATGGGATATTTCACCTAAGATTTGAAGGGTACTGATAGGAAGAGCAAGATGTATGCATTGTGTTGGGTAGTAAAAGTAGATTTTTTTAAATAATTTGTAATTTTATTTGGAATACTTTGGAATGTTTTTTTTTTTTGTTTTTGTTTTTTTGGGTGTGTGTAATAGATGAATATTTTTTTTAAAGTGAATGTTTTCTAGAGTAGTAAAGGGATGAAGTGTTGAATGTGGGAAGTGTTACTGGATGTAATATAGATAATGTAGATTTGGGAAGGGAGGCAAATATTAAAAAAAAGTTGCATGGGAAAGACATAATTAATAGGAGTGAGATCACTTTGATAAGGAGTATGGTGGTTATAATGTGGGATAATGGACTGGCTATGGGGAGAGTGTGCTGTTTTTTGTGATTGTGTTACAGTTTGAGTTGATATAGCGTGGTTTGGCCCTTATTCCAAATGGTTAGTGTATGAGATGTAAAGCTATGATTATGAGGAGGTATAGGGCTAGGAATTATGGGAAGAGAGAAGAGAGCATAAAGGTATTAATTTAGGTGGTGGATGGGAGATTTTCTATGTGAGAGTGAGTCACAAGGCTCTAAAGTCGTGATGAAGAAGGGAAAGCTCTATGTGAAATCAGTGAAACAATAATACAGAATGTTTTAAATTGCTCTGGTCAGAAGATTGTATTATGGTATATTTATGACAATTTGTCAGGTTTATAATGGAATAAAGCCAGTAACTGTATAGTGTGAAAGCTAGGGGAAGCATACAACTTGTAACTTGATTTGCTTAGACAGAAATTCAGGGGTGTTGCTTTGTTATGGGAACAGCAGACAAGGACATTCTCTTAGTTTCCTGTGCAAGCAGTATTTTCATTTGAAATGCAGAAACCTACAAAACTAACAAACTGTCTGAAAGGATAAGGTAAAAAAAGAGCATGTCTAGCATAAGGAGGTGGTTCTCATGAAGTGGCGTGTCTTATGATGTGCACTTTTTATGCAGCTCCACTGTTAGTCTGTTTCAGGAGGAAGAGATGTTGTAGGGAAGAGGAGGCTGTTACATTTTTCTGCAAGCCTGCTACCTTCTAAGATGAATTGTTTGTGATGCCATTATGTGGTTTAGCTGTTATGACATTTCAGGGGAACAAGATGATATTGGGAAGAGAAGGCTTTTTTTTCCCTGCAAGTCTTCCACTGTAGTCCTACGCTGAGGTGCAGTGCTACGTTGCACAACACTCGTATAGCACTATGCATCCATGCACATGGGTCAACCATACTGACCCTCAAGCAGACCACCTGAGTGGTCATGGTTGCTTCCTATAGTGTGAACCACATGAATCTTGTGTGGTGTACCAAGAAAAGCAAGATATTGAGGTGTGCCTGCTGGGGCATTATAATGGTCCCTTTGAAAAGGTTGATGCCAGCTTCTAAATGGAATGGATGCTGTCCACTGCCATAGGCATCACCTACACAAAGGAAAGAAGGAGGCATTGCTGTGATAACCTGAGGTAACACCACCATGACCTGCTTTGCCAGTGGAAGGCAGAGGTTAAGGAGATGCAAACAGAGATGCACCATAAGTATTTTTTTGTCCATTTCTCTCCCGCTTTAGGAGCAACATTTAAATATGATTAGCCGACATGTACTACTAGGCAAAGAGCTATGTATGTGTTCTATATTCTTTAAGTTTACAACCACTGGTGCTAGTCATGGCATATGTATCTTATTTTCTTCCCGCTGTGTCTCTTGTATGCAGGTGTAATTGAGGCAAAGGAATTGGTATGGCTGCATTCACTTCAGTCTCTTTGAGGTGCTGCAGCTTCTGCTGTGTCAGTGAGGCTGTCTGTTAGCCTGTCAGGAGGATCAGTGAGTGGGCGAGGGCTCCATTGCTGGAGGCAACATGGGAGGTCAGTGGTCCTTTGTTTCTGCTTCTCAAATGTAATCTCGACAATTGGATGTGGAACTGGAAATTCATCCCTGGTTTGTCACCTTTGTCTCTAACGGACATAGGCAGCCTGTAAGTTGTTCATCTCTCAAGTCCTAGCTTGTATATCTTTAATGACCCAGTCCCATGCTTACCCTTAGCAAGCATATGAGAACATTTCAAAGACTTAGGATGCATGGCTAGGCTTAAAAAGGCCCCAGTGATCATTAGCCTAGTACCTATGTTGCATTGTTGGTTAGAAAGTCCTTTTTTTACCTTGCACAGCTCATTGGAAAAGGTGCATCTTCAGGATCTGTTGCGTCAGCCTTCCATTCTTTAAATTGGTTGGCAGTGATGGGATTGATACCTCTCATATCAACCTTCATCCTTCACATTGGTCTGCAATGCTGGAATTCTGCCATTGTCTGTGATCCTTTTTACTCATCATTGAAAAGTTTTTAGATAAGTCATGATAGTGTATACATATGCTGTCTAACAAGTATACTGTATCCTCAGCACAGTATATGGCAAGAGCGCTGATTCTCTGAATGACTCCAAACAGCTGTTCAACAGCCCATTAACATTTCACTCAATATTTTATTACATGTCTTGCACACTTTCCAAAGTGCCCCAAAACACTGTCTTGCTTGATCTTGTGATAGGCAAATGGAGGCTGCAGGAATCAAGCCCTAGTCCACAGGAAGTGTCTTATTAACAGTTCATGGTCTTATTCTGCTCATGCTGTGCTAACTTCTAGATGAAGGATTTTGGGTTTACCACACATTTCCTCTTATTTGATGTAATTTTGGTTCATAAGTTTACATTTAGTTAAGTCCTGTGGTTTTAGCAGCATAGTTTAATTGCCCAAGAGCACAGTCTAGTTAAGTGCTTTGCTCAAAAGCACAGTCAACAAACGGAGACTGACTGAGTCAAACCATGGTCTACAGGAAGCATCTCATTAACACTTTATATCCTTAATCCTCTGTGCTATCTGACCAACATAGGGGCTCTTAGACCCCATTCCACTATTAGATATGTACCTGGCATCCATATCTCCTTAGCACCAGCAAAATACTATGACGCTTTTTGGAAACATTAGTATATAAAATACAATCAACAATAACAAAAAAAAAATATTCTTTGTATTTTTGCCTGGTCCCCTATGAAATGAGCCTTGTTCAGCAGGTTTAACACGGTTAACGTAATGCTAATAAATAGTAAATAAAATGTGACTAAATCATCTGCAGACAGTTTTTACAACTAGATGTAATGCTCAGCATGTGGATTGAGTTTTATGTAGTGGATTTTGCACATTTATTTATTTGTTTATTTTGTTTTATCAGGGTTGTAAACTTCTCACAGCAGACCATTGACAGACACAGCCAACTGAAGAAATTTACATGGAGTAATCAGAGAAGGTAGAGAATGCCACAGACAACTGAAACAATGAGCAAATATTAACAGAGCAGAAAAACAAATGTGCTTTAATTTTAGTAGTAAATATGAGAAGTAAGCAGTAGGTGAGAACAGATGACCAAACTAGAAGTGTTGTTGGTGAAGAGGAAGTTAAGTGATATGTCTGGTGGAGAAGCACTTGCAGTTAGATTTTTGATGTGGATGTCTTTTGATTTTTGCTCTGAAAGTGGGAAGAGATTTCTATTAGGTGAGGTGGAGAGAGTGCCAGAGATTAGGTACAAAAATGGAGGAGTGGTCTGTGCAATACAGTTTTATTTGGGTGATCTGGAGTGAGAGAGTTAATTGGGAGAGATTGTGGTGGTTGTAGGGGGTAGTTTTGTTATGGGGTTTGGCAGCAAGAGGTGGGAGTCATCTGGCTGAAACAGTTTAAAAAGAAGAGACTATAGGAATAGCCCAGCTGTTTAAGTGAATCAGATCTGTCTGACTTGTAGAATGTAGTGCACTGGTGTTTTGGGGGAGGGGGTAGTAATTATTAGGCAGATTTTATTTTTACTATATTGGAGTGGATGAGTTTTTTTTTTTTTTTTTTTAATCCCTTAGAGGCCGTGGCTGTGGTGGGGAGCCCATATTCATGTTGCGCAAGGACAGCTCCTTTGCCTAATTTAGTTCTAGCTGGTCTGAAAGGAAACAGAGATGTTTTTCAGTACCAGAATAAAAAAAAGAATTGATCTTTTTTACTGGTGGTTTTCAGTGTGGTTATGGAAGTCAAGTGATTGATCCAGTCATAAACTCAGCTATTTAAAGGGAGTGCTTGTTTCTTTCGATTCACTGTTAATATCTGCAATGTTGATATTTTTT
Source organism: Protopterus annectens (assembly GCF_019279795.1). Taxonomy (NCBI): domain Eukaryota; kingdom Metazoa; phylum Chordata; order Ceratodontiformes; family Protopteridae; genus Protopterus; species Protopterus annectens. The sequence continues at coordinate 546,698,666 of NC_056745.1, read as the reverse complement.
AGGACTTTTTCATTTTTCTGAGGTTCCAAATATCATACTTATTGTTTTGGAGGGGTTTGAGTAGCTTATGCTTGTTTAACCAAGAATTGTAGGAGAGGAGAACAGACTGAAGCTGGGTTTGAAGAGCTGAATTTGAGAGATTACTTGTAAGAAAACTATGTCCTCTGAATAAAGGATGATAGGAAGATTAGGGAGGTTGAAATGTAGTTTGTTAATAAAGATTGGAAATGACAGTGATCTGTATATGGAGCCTTGGGGAATTCCGTTGGTAAGGGGTGCTGGAGGTGATGGAGATGCTCTGATTCTGACTCTTTTTGTTAGGCAATCTTGGAACCAAGTGACACTGCTGGAGTTATCTCTAGTTTCTTATAAAGAGTGATGGAGGTGGGCAATAAGAATAAAACCTCCTGTAAAGTGTATCCATGTTGAGGAAGATCTCATCTGTAAGTGACCATAGTGCTATCATTGTGATAAAAGGTGGGTGCTTGAGTGAGCTGGAGGGAGAAGTAGAGTTTGTGCTACTAAAGAAGAGGCTGAATTCCTTCAGAAAGGCAGAGGTTGAGAGTTATCCTTGAGAGACCTGGATGGTGACAGGAGTGAAGATGGGATATATATCTTTGTTCGTTTTGGAGGGGGGGGGGTTGGCTGTTTTACGATACACAACACAGTTTGTCCACATAATTCTTATGCTAATAGTCACCTTTTAGAGAATGCAGCACTTCCCGTACCTCCATTCATTTTGTAAGAGTATTGTATTAGCAGTTATCTGAAGTTCAAGTGTGAGTGCTAATTGTGAACCCGTTCCTCCAATATCCAAGCATAGTCTTACATAAGCAAAATGCTCATCCCTATTGGGCAACATGTAATGCACTGTCATAATACAAATAGTACATACTTCCTGCTGCCACTACCACCACACAAAAACATACTACTGCATACACAGCACATACATCCACAGGGTTCAAATAGTGAAGTACTGGCCATAGGTACTTGTTTCCCAGTGCCGGCTAAAGTTCATGGCTCCATAGCCTATCTAAAGTCAAACATGATAATGTGAAATCCATACAGACATCCCAAGTGCTCCAGATGTAATCTTCTGCCACTGGGTAATCTTTTCAAAGTAGCTACTCTGACCCCCCCCCCCCAAAAAAAATGGAAAGAAGTTCAGACCGACTCCCTGTCACTATACTTAGTATCATATAGACTTCTTAGAGGAGACATACCTGGCTTACAAAGTAATCTCTGACTTAAACCTAATGAATTTGATGTGTATCCGTAAATCAAATGGGACTAGAGCTGCCCATTCCTGGAACCTAAATATGGTCTGCAACATGAATAGGATGTGCTGGAGGGACAGATTGGTCTCCCAATGACTGCTGTGCCTTTGGAAAAGGCTGCTAATTCATGTGAAGCAGAGCACCTCTATGACATTGTTCAAAAGGAACCTGGATGAGTGGATGGGGCACAGTAAAGTCTTAACTGGGATAGTGCTCACAACCCTCCTGGACATGGGCAGTCATTACTAAATACGATCCTAGCTATTGACTAAAGTATCTATGGTATTACATTGGGATGAAATGGCTAGGCTTGAAATGACCTCTGGGTCGATAGCCCAGTAATCTTCTATGATCCTAGAACATCTGGTAATGAATAAGCAGCCCATACACCCCCCCCCCCCCACAGTGTCTCACTTGCAACATACGGCAGGTGGCTACCTGCCTGACAGAGCCTGCTGTTGTCATATTTGACACTGGTTTGCCACCTATCCCACAAGCACAGTGCTCAATATTTGTTCAAAAGTGTCACAGTACCATGTAGCATATCACAGGTTCCCAGACTGGAATCCAAGTCTACTTTACTTATTCTAATGAGTTGGGATTAATTGCCACTGTTACTCATGACCAGCAGCTAGTCCTCTAAATGTATTAATTGTATTTTTTATACAGATGCTCAACTGTATCTTTCACCGAATCCTGATTGGGTAAGCATACTTGTGGGAAAGTGCTGTTCACTGAAGCACCACTTTCATACAAGTATGCTGCTTGTTCTGGTCGTACTACGGTGCAGTTAGGGAAAATTCCCTTTTCCTCACTGTAGTGTGACCTCGAAGTGAGAATATTAAAGTAGGGGGGGTGTGAGGGGCTTGCCTCCCACATAGGGGGGTGCAGGGGGGCTTATCCCCTGCATTCAAGTAGATTTAGTGGGTTTTTTGTTTTTTTTTTTAACATGCTTTAACGAAAGCGCTTTTTCGATGAAAGCACTTTCGTTGGCGTGTTCGGTGGTTTTGGATTTGGGCTTTTGAACTTTATATTAATTATGTATTAAAATACAGTAGCTGCCAGTATGGCTTAACAGGGATCCCTAGGACTGCTGCACTTGCTTCTGTCACTATTTTGCACATTTTGTAGCAAAGCCTTCCAGACACTGTGAGCAACTTTGCAAAATGATTTTTCTGTGGCAGTTAAGTTGATGGAGGACTTATTAATGAAATGATTTCCTGGCTTCTCAGACTGTAAGTGGAATTTCTAATATCTGATTTCTAAGCAGAGGGTAATACCTCTCATTCATTAATATAAAAAGATTACTCTGTATGAAACTGGCCTTATTCTGTTAACATATTGGAATCAGTCTACCTGTTTACAATGCATCAGATGGTAATAAAAGAGAATCTGAACAAGTATCTGCATCCAAGAACTATTGTAAGATGACTAGTTGACAGGGAATAAAAAATGTATCTATAATATGAGTTGCATTCCAGCTGTTGAAAGACAACTAGTTGAATGTGAAAAAAATGGTACAGCTGTTTGAAAATCAGCTGATCAGAAGTACCAGCCGTTTTTTTTCTGTTCGAGATTATGTTCAGTGGGATCAGTGAATTTGTCCTTTTCCTACTTTAGTGTGATCTCTGAGTGGTATGTATGTCAGCCACGAGCCTCAGTACACATTGCAGCATATGTGTAATGTCAAAAATATAGTTAAAAATATTCAGTTTAGCTCTTTTGTCTTTACTACAGAGACATCATCAGAACTGTGAATGCAGCACACACAAGCCATTTAAGATCTTGCAACAAGGTAGATTCACCCCTCTTTAATCAACCAACTTCTGCAGACATCAGTGCAAAGCAGAAAAACAAAAATTGCCGTAAAAGTCAAAACTGTCATATTATTCCTTCAATTCATATGTGTCCATATATGCATATTGCTTGATATATTTGAGATCTATAGCTAGCTACCCATATAAGTATGCATTTGATATAGGTGTGTGTGTGTGTGCATGTGCATATATATATATATATATATATATATATATATATATATATATGTATGTATTAGGGAGAGAGCATAGTGTTTATAGTAGTGGAGTGGGGATGAGAGGGATGTAAATGTCTTAGGCATATGGAGGATTATTTTATTAGCGAACTGTATGTATTGTAGTTCTGGATTGAATTCCAGTAGGAACTCTTCTGACTGCTGCAGTCTGTGCTAGTCAGTGAAAGTATTCATGTACCTATAGCAAGGTTTTGTGTGTACGTGGGTCTAGAGTTCATTGGTCTGACTGTTTTCTTTGACTGCCTATTTCCACTTGTGCAGAATACTTTGAATCTGAATCAGCAGGATCTGCTACAGTACATTTGAGGGAAAGCAATTAGATTATCTAGAGATGGTTGATGTGACTGCCCTGGATGTACAGCAAAGCACTGCTGCTCTAGTGTGATGGACATGGACTCGAGTATCTTCTTAATTTTTCAGTGGTGCAGTTGGATGATGGAACAACTTAAGTAGCTTTGGAGAAGAAAGTGTTTCTAAGCTGTACGAGGAGTTTGGTGAGACTTAATGTCAACATAAGTACTGTAGGAAAAGACAGGCATCATGGGATTGAAAGTGATGTGGGGGCTAAGTTCCCAGGCATTGACTATCAGTTTGATCTGTGACACGTTTCTAAAAGTACTACCAAGAAGGTTATTAATGTGGCCAAAACATGGGGCATGGAGAAACTAATGTAATGATGCTATAGTATTTCCAACCACTCATGGTGGTGGTCAGGAACCTGTGTTGGAGATGCATAGCTACTGTATGAAAAATGGAAGTCCCTCATACATAGTATTACAGATGTGCACTGCTGGGACTGAGGAGAGATATTCCATGAACATGAGATTCCATTACCAGACAAAGTAAGCAGTGGTTGGAGTTTTGTGATGCACCACACACTGTAATGGTAAAGACTATGACCAGTACAACATTAGTGAATGACCTCAAACTCCTAACCCAGTTCTGTAACACAGGCAGCTTGGAAGTGTTTCATGCTCTACTGTTTCAAGCACTATCCCAAATTTGAGTACTTTTCCAACACAAGGATGAAAGTACAGGCAATGCTTTCTATCTTAGATCACAATGTCATTATGCGTCATCAGCAAGCATTAGTGCATTGTCCCAATAGTAACACTACTGCAGAGGCAGAATTTGTATTACAAGATTGTGTATCCTAAGCAAAGCAAGTAACAGGTGGCAAAGCTAATTTTTGAGGAAAGAAACTATGACCACATCTTTGACATGATTGTGGATGTCATTCAGATGAAGTGTATAAATCTGTCAGTGCTAAGGTTCTGACATACCAAACATATAGAAAAACGTTACCAGTTGTGACAGACTAAGTGAAGTTATCATAAGGCATGTATCACATTTTGGTAAGTAGCAGTGACTGTGATCATTTCTTTATGGAGTTACTGGGCTATGACATAATATTTTGAATGAAAGTAATATTTCTGTGACATCACATGATGTATCCACATTATTGTAGTGTAATTCATGGTGCAAAGAAAATAGTTGCAACAGTTTTAAATTGTTCAGTTTTAAAAGTTGTAGCAAGTTGTTTAGTAATATTTTTAGTGTGTCCACTGGTGTCAAGTGTGAAAAAGACAGTGCAGCACAGGATATATGTCACATAAACGCTGAAAGAATGGCTTTAAAGGAAATAAGTGAAATGGAATTTGTACTACATTTTACCATTGGTTACTATTGACATCAAGGTATACACATAACATGGGAGTATTGGAACTGTGTGCATAGATAGAGACAGACAGTGACAGTTGAACATAGTATTGTACTGTGTATGATAAAGCTGTTAGAGGCACAATCCCTATGATGACATGAATAAAGCTTTGAGTTTGACATAGACAAATTGGGTTCAATTATGGTCATAATCTTTAGTTACAGGTGGAGTATGGAAGATAGGTATATGACAGTCCAGAGTTACTGAACATTTGTACAGTGCCATGATCCTTTCTGTGGATAGGTGGCAAAGAACACATGCCCCAGGGCCCTCATGTCACATAACTAAGCGGTGAGGATTGCATCCATCAGCAAGTTTTGAAGGAAATGTGTGATGCGTTGGGGAAAGTGCAGTGGCACCTGATTGACACGTGGTGTATTTTACTTGCTCTATAGTTATTACTTAACAGTGATCAGGGTAGCTCTGATGGTTAGGCAGCTTTATGGGAAGAACAATTGAGGGCTTTTTTCTCACAGGAAAAGTATAGTGGAACCCAATGAAATAGGTGTACATTACTGTACTGGCTGTGACAAAAGACTTGACCAGTGGAGATCTAATGGTCACCAGACAGTGTCATATTGCATGTCTTACTAGAGTTTTTTTACACAGAAGCAAATGTTTTAACAAGGTTATGTGAAATGAGAAGGTCAAAGGCATGTTTTAGTGCAGAAGTATGCAAAAGTGATGATGTGATTTTCTGAAATTTCATAATGGTTGCAATTGTGTAATATATAAAGTGAAGGAATTATCATGTAAATAGGATGTTATGGTTTGGTCATAATGAATAGTTATATTTGTATTTATATTATTGCTTCGGTGATATGATGGTCGCAGTCAACAGAAGCTGCCATTAGAGTCCTCTCTTTTCAAGATGCTCCGCCCATGGTTCACGACAAGAAAATGTCTGATATGTTAAATGCTGAAGTCTATACCCCGGTGTGACGACCGTGCCCTGGCCCAGCAATCAAGGAGCCTCAATCCTCACCACTAACACCAGGGAGATAATCTCATAGAAGAGGAAAGGATAACGAATACACACAGTAAAGTACAATTTCCCTTAAGTGCACACAGAGATCACAGTCAGTCTGGGGCTGGTTGCTCCCTTGCTAAAGGTTTGATTATGAGTGCCTATGCTAAGCTTTTAGATATATATCTGAAACACTTAATAGAGAAGGAAGAGCAAGTTTGCTTGATTCATGCGATTTACTCACTAAAATTAATAAAGTGCCTTTTAATGTGAATGATTTACTGGTCACGATTGATGTGAAAGATCTATACACAGTCATCCCAAATACCTTGGGAATGGAATGGTTTTGAGTATTTAATAAGTTATAAAGTTGTTCAAGTAAAGGTTTATTCGAGGAGCTACTGGAAATAGTTTAAACAAACAATTATTTGTTGTTTGAGGGTAAATGTTTTTTGCAAACGAAAGGGGTGGCAATGGGTTCTAGTTATGGTGCCTTTCTTGCTAATATAATTATGACCTTTTGGGAAAAACACTCTGTTTTGGAAAGTGCCTTTAAAGGATGTTTTAGAATGTATACCTGTTACCTTGTTGACATATTCTTGGTTTGGAATGAAAGTGAGGAAGAATTGTCACACTTCCTCAAAAATATTAGCCAAACCACTGGGTTTTGGAAATTTATGTCACATACAGACCTTTTAAACATTCCTTATTTAGATGTGCTGTTAGAGAAAGATGTGGTTGGTCATGAATATGTAGAATGGATTTATAGAAAGCCAACATATTCGAATAGTCTATTGCATTTCTCTAGTGCACGCCCTCTCTCACAAAAAAGTCAGTGGTAAAGGGTCTGTTTGTTAGAGCTGCTTGTATGGTATCAAAGGAGAAAATGTTTTTTGGAAGAATGTGATATTTTGACTAATATGTTCCTAAAAAGAGGTAATCCCCTAGACTTTTTGGAATCTAAAAATGAAGTGATTTATAAGAGGTCCATTGGCTATTTTGCACCCATTTTGCATGCTAAAAATACTCCAGTAATGTTTGAGAAGCAATGAGGCACTAATAATGAGCATTTTGGATGTCCATGTGTTATTACCTAAAATTTAGAATGTAACAAGATAAACCAAATTATGTATAAAAAATGGGCTATTGTTAAGGATGGTGGCAATATTTAAGTTGGAAGATTTTCCTAGATTTGTTTACAAAAAAGGAATGTGTTTAAAATCGATACTGGAAAAAAACATTTACACAGAATCATGGCGCAATGATTCATGGTATGAGAATTTGTGGACATTGTAATTATTGGAAATATGTTATTATTTGTGATAGAATTGAGCTAGGGAGTAAAACAATAGCCCAAAGGAATAGGTATGATTGTCAAGTGAGGGGCATAGTGTTATGCAGTTCTATGCCACCTTTCCGGAGCATATTATGTAGGAAAAAACAAGCATCTGTTAAAAGAGCACATTTATGAGCATTAGGCTGGCAACTCGACACTAAATCTCCACTGCCAATCATGAGTGGACAGATGATCCACTGTGGCGACCCCTAACCGGGAAAAGCCGAAAGAAGAAGAAGATTACAATATAAAAAGAAAACGGAAAATGATTTTGCTAAGCATGTCTTGTTTAATCAAAACCATGTGTTTAAATTTGTTATTTTAGAGAAAATTAGCAAGAATGAAAGGGGTGGACCATGGGTGGTGCATCTTAAAAAGACTGATACCTCAATTGGCAGCTTCTGTTGAATGCAATCAATTATCTGAGATTAAATGATCAGACATCTATTGCTTGTATGCTTAAACTAAAAGCCTTAAGCAGATGATTGTTTGCGTTTAGTAGGATATGTTGATTGAATTTGAGTTTTATCTTGCCACCAAATTTTAAATATGTCTGTTTTTTTTATCCTTTTTTTAAGAATGTAATGTTGCTTGATTTAATAGTAGGTTCGGTCATTGGTGGAATTCGATTGGACAATTAGAATCAGGAGTAGGAAGGACTACTATTGGTTTGTTTTTGAAGGTGTGTTATGAAAGAAAAATATTATTGGTTGTAATGTAAAAATACATACTATATTAATCTTGATTTTATGGAGTGTTTTTATCTGAAGTTTTGGCAAAGACCAATATAAAAACACTTTTCATTGTACTAGTGTATTGTTATTCTTCCATGATTTTTTGTTTTAATTGTGGTAATTAAAGTTTGTTGAGTACCTAATACCTTGGCCGTGAGTCTTTGTTCGTTGTTTTTGTTTCACGAGTTTGTTCTTTTGAGTGGAGTATTTTGTGTTCTCCCATGTGCCAGAAGAAAGCTGTGGAATGTTGTATGTAATCACAGAACATAGTACTGTTCCTTATAACACTGTATATATGTATTGTAGAAAACAGTTGAAGGGCAAAGATCGTCATAATGGTAGATTGGTATGATGTATTAATGTTATGTGTGGGATTGGAGACTAGCATAACACTCGCTCAGGTTTAGTAATGGCCCAATTGTTTTGTAGCTCAGTGAATAAAAAGGACCTCTCTGAAAGTAGTTTTATGTTGGAAGTGTGGCAGAGGAGGATTACTTTTGTTATGCCCCATTTATGCCGTTCTTATGTGAGACGTTGAGTGTTATCACTGCTGTTGATAGCATGCAGTGTTACCTCACAAAACAGGTTTGAGAGAAGTTTCCATATTTATACTGAAAATCATTCACTGCATGTGAATTTGGTGGTTGAGAATTAAACGGTTTGGTTTGTGTTGAAGTCAGACAGAAGTAAAAAATACTTCTTTTGCATGATTTGGTATATTCCCTCATTTGTTTTTATTTACTGTAATAGCAAAGATAGTAAGTAGAGGAAATGGGTCACATAATGGTAGATAATGGAGTGGGATGGGCAAGTGGTGGGCTGCAACCATCCTTTATGTAAGGTACTGTGCATTGCCCTACCTCTCCTATCCCGATTTTTGCCTCACATTTTTAGTCTGTTCCTTGTAAAACTTGTGATTGTATGGCAAATCTTCAGATAACCTGATAAATGAAGTCCCTAAATAATGATGTATATTTGAGTTTCAGACTTCAAATCCTTTAGAAAATGCATGTAAAAACACAAACCCTGTTATTCTAGCAAATTTTTGTTTTATAAGAGCAGTATTTAAAATATATCCCTATTTTTGGGCCTTTGCCCTCCCCCCATTATTTCAGGTTTTGTTCAGGTTTCTAGCACTAAGAGATCGAGAGGTATGTAGCATTGCTGTAATGTAGTGGGGAAGTGGATTTGTCACTAAGTACAGCTAACTGTTCTGTGTGTAATTATATTTCGAGTGGAGCCATTGACATGTGGTAATGGTATTCTCTGCACTGCTAACTCAAAGTTACTGTCTGGCATACTCTGTGTCAATGAGCCCAAGCTACAAATCGGGAAAGAGGATAACTAACTCCAATGGTGAAAGCAAGATTTGTTTGCCTAAGAATTTACAGTTCTGCTTCAGGGTTGTAAATGCTACTGCATCTTGTGCCTACTTTGTGTTCTATGTTTACTGTTATGTAGCATGCAGATTGAATGTTGACAGTATCTATATTACTATGGCCCTGTTGTTAAACCATGTTTAGATTGCTGACAGATTGTGATGGTGTAGCAACCTAAGCATTTGGCAGAGTATGCATGTATGAAGTATGGGTGGTGCAAAATGTTGAATATGTGATGTAGAATCATATGGGTCCAGTTTGTGTGTGTGTGTGTGTGTGTGTGTGTATATGTTGGTATAATGGTTAAGGTGTTTATCTAACAGAGGCAATGTACAGAGTTTGATTCTCACTTTTGAAAGAAAATTGGCTAGGCTTAATAATGGTCTGCTAGGGCAGCTAGCATAGTACTTACCTATGAACATTTCAGTTGAGTGGTATAGTGGAGAACTGTTGAGCACAACACACAAAAAAACAATGATGCTGGAGTGATCGTTTAGTGTCAGCACATAAGTTCTCCACAGCAGATAGTTTGTCTTTCTGAGAAGACTACCATCATGATCAGGTGTTCATATTTGTATGCCATCAGTAATTGATGTAATGGTGGGCAATTATTCCTAGGAATGTGTTGTGTATGTGTGCATTTTATAGGCCCATATGTATATAGTGGGAACAGTCAGGCCTTTATAAGCCTAGCCAAGCATCCCAATTTTATCCCACAAGTATTTTAAAGGGAATACGTAAACTATCTCAAGATTTACTGCCGGTGTCTACCCATTAGAGGAAAAAGTGCTAGACCTGGAGTATGAATGCGTGCTGTTATGACAATGAATATGTTATTGTGTGTTGCAGAAAAGTGTGTGTGTGTGTGTGGGCCCGCTCACATGTTAACATACACTTGGTCACTGTATAATCGACCGCACTTTGCAACTGCAGACTGGCATCACACTGCTGGGCTAGGGTTACCATCTGTCCCTCTTTGAGCAGGTGTGTCTTGTGGGTGGGGGTGGGGGACTAAAAATAGCAAATATTTTGAGATTTTAGGACAAAAAAATATTTCATACGTTTTCTTGAATAGTTTACATAAAACAGTTATTTTGTATCTGAAACACCTAAATGTAATATGAAATTGCATAAGCAGGTCAAACACTGGAAGAATAAGCTTTATTTTGGCAAAAAAAAGTGAAGCTCAGTCATTTGTACTGGCTGTGTGTATGTTTTTTTCCTGCAAAATCTCACATTTCAAAAAAAAAAAAAAGTCCCATTTTGGACATTTAAAAAGGTGACAGCCCTATGCTTGACAGGTGATGAAAAACTGGTATTGATATAGTGGATTTGCATTCATGGGTATTAATATACTGACCTAACTGAAGTTGCTTTGGCCACAGTATCAGTGCATGTTTGTAAAGAACCGGCCATGCCATTCACTTGTGGTTGTGTGCGCGCATGTGTGTGTGTGTATATGTATATGTATATATATATATATATATATATATATATATATATATATATATATATAGATCTACTTCATATGTTCGACACTTCAAAATGCCAACTTTCATATGACGTGACCATATGATCGACATTTGAAATGTCGGACATATGAAGTACAAAAGTAAAACACAATAAACACTTACCTAAACAGTACTAGCAGGAGGGCAAGCACCCCCTTCACCCCCCGTGGGGGGCTCCGCTCCACACACCCCCACGTAACTTAAATATACCAACTCTGAGATCGCACTACAGTGCAGGAATGGAAATCTTTCCATTCCGCAATGTACGGAGATGCCGGTTCCGCATTGTCAGTATTTCAAATGTCGATCATATGGTCTCAGCCATATGAAATTCAGCATTGTGAAGTGTCGACAATGTGAAGAGGACCCATATATATATATATATGTATATATATATATATATATATATATATATATATATGTGTGTGTTTATATATATATATATATATATATATATATATATATATATATATAATATGTACGCACACCCATGCTTTGTATATATGATGTTATGGAGAACTGTGGAACAAACTTAGACTGACACCTGTTGGGGGGAGAGTTGTATCAGTACTGGGGCTTCCTATTGTAGCTGTGAAGGGGATGTACTGAGCCGAAATTGTCAGTGGCGTTGGTCTTCCATGGCCATTACAGCAGTGTTTTGTGGAGAGGTGGACATAGCACCATATTTCACCAACACAATTTGACAACCACTTGTAGCTGTAGACTGACATCAGACCACTGGCTGGCAGTGGACAACAGGTGTCACTATACTGGATTAGCAGCCATGGGAAGTGACATATTGACCTAACTGCAGTTGCTGTGGCCAGAGTATCCATACATTATTTGGTTTGTAGAGAACAAATTATTGCCTTTTGGTTGTCCAGTGCATTGTGTGTGTGTGTGTGTGTGTGATATATATATATATATATATATATATATATATATATATATATATAGTTTAATGGAAAAATGTTAAACTAAGTTAATAAATTTGCTCCAACATTTGAAAGGTGATGGATTATCATTAGCAAATAATGGCCATCATTGCTATTACATACTACTTTTTCTTCAGAAAATGCATGCTAATTCATGCACTCTTATTTTGTCAGCTGCCTATATCAGTAGCACTGCTATTTGAAATATATCCTTGATTTGGGCCCTATTTCTGTGATCATTGTGCTGAGAGGTTGAGAGCTGTGTGTTTAGAAGTATATAAACTAAGGTGAGCAAAATGAAGCAGTAGTAACAGAAAGTACTTGAGTCACATCAGAGGCTTGGGAGGTCACTGCTGAGAAGAAAAACAAGAAGCATTTTACTGTTATGTAAAGTTTTATATGAAATAACTGATCTGTATTATGTTATCGAAAAGTGAGTTTGCCAGATTGCATCTTCATCGGAAATGCAGTTCAGCGAACTGTTGATGGTGGGATCGCAGTACAGTGAAGATTGAAAAATTTGCCCTTTCCTCACTGTAGTGTGATCTCAGAGTTGATGTATATAATTAGCGGAGGGTGTGGGGGGCACAGCCTCCCACAAGAGCAAATTTGCTGAACTGCATTTCCGATGTAGATGCAGTTCGGCAAATTCACTTTTCGATTACATAATATAGACCCGAAATAAAATAGTTCAAAGTCATGCTATAACAGGGTTAATATGCAAAAACAAGCCAGAATAGATTTCAAATGGAATATTTTACTGTTTACATTCGCAGAAAGGGTCAGGTTCACCTAAACTCTGGATTGATGCATGCATTATTTTTAGAATTTATTTCTGTGAAAGTGCTGCTTAAAAGCCGGGAGTAGAGAGACCTATGCAGGAACACTTTTAATGGCAGACCAGGCTAAGTGATTTGTTTGCTGTTTGTTATGCAATGTTAACTAATTATCTGGCTCATTGAAGGAGGGAAGATGGGAGGAGTAACTTGTCCAGGAACTACAAGTCACAAAATTGCACTTCAGTTCTCCACAATTGTGACTCAAATTTTAGCTGTGTGCCTCTTAATCCCTCCTAAAACTGGAGACATTTGGAGAAAATATGATGAATTACACTTATTTAATAAAAAATTATAATAATTAGAGTTGTTGACATCTTTTTTTCAGAAAATGTAGATAAATGCAGATTCTCTTATTCTGTCAGTGTCTCCTGTTAGTAGTAGTACTAATATTTTAAGTGTCCCTAGCTGATTGTCTGTGATTATTTCTGGATTTGTCATGCATTCTGTTGAGATTTGTCCCTAATTGGTTGAGAGCTATAATGCTCTTTGTTAAAAGGCTGTTTATCTCAGTAATTTGTTGACACTTTTGTAAGCTTATTTTAGTGAATGAGTAATGCATAAGTAGGAAAAAAATATTTGTAAGACTCAGTATAGACCACTAATTGACACTTGTTCTGAAATCTTCCAAAGTTAGCTTTTTTGTTTTTTTTCAGGTCTTCTATTAAAAGTGAATGAAGCTGTACCCTGATCTACAGCAGTGTGACTTAATCTTGCAATCTGTGCTGTCATAGTACATTATGGGACAGATTTAGCTTTCTAAAGAAACAAAGTCTCGTCAGGATGTCTACCCCCCCCCCCCCCCCCAATGAGGACATTCAGGCTAAAAAAATATATATATATAAATGCCCTTGTTTTGTTGCAAGCAGCTTTGTGTATAGTTGATGTTCATGAAAACATAGATGTTTGCTTTATTTTTGTACATAATGGTTCTTTAAAGGAGAACCGCACACAGAGACTCAAAAATCATGGTTTGGTATTTCCTACATTTTAATACCACTCTGGGACTATTTACAGGTCTTTAAATATTTTTATATGTAATTTCTGAGTCTGACCACATGGGGACTAGCATCTTTTGTTTCCCCAATAAACATCTTTATTAAATTATCACGTATGACATAGGCAATCTTACATTTATATAAATGAAAAACAAACATTGACACCACATTAGTTGCAAACATCATACATCACAGATACCATTGAAACAACTGCAGTTGCAAACATTATACATCACTTATCCAGTCATTGTCAGTTAAGTATCATATATGGCTCATTCAAATCCTGCCTCTTAAACCTTGTTCGTTCTCACAGTTCCCATTTTCTCCTATGTAGTTTGCTCCTTCCCTTTTCTAAAGATCCCAGTTCCAGTTGTTTTAAGTTGGTCTAGACGTTGATTTCCATTTTCTAGTAATTGCTTTTTTGGCAGGCACCATAATTAGACTCAGCAAGGCTTTACTATATGTAGGCAATTCCAATTTTGTATCATAGCTCAAACAAAATCATCTCACCAATCAATCCAATTCGCTCACCCAGCATCTTGGGGTCTAGCATCTTGAAATGATCCTGATTGTTTAGTCTGCCTCTAGGTATCCTACAGTGCAGTGTTTGTCTTTAAAAAAATTACTTCACGTAGGCCTCTTTCTTCCTAAAGCTCCTGTCACTGCATTGATTTTATATGCATAACTGCTGTTTTTCAGTAAGTTAATTTTAAGTAACATTTCATGCAATTCAGTGACTACTTAAACACAAACAGTGCAAATGCCACAGAACCGACTTTCAAAGTGCTTTTTACTGCTGCAACTTTTTAGAATGATTAAATTGCATTCTTTTGTGAAGCCTGAATTGTTCTACTTCAACTCATTTCCCATCCCCTTCACACCTAAATTCCCTAGCTGTCAAAGTGCTAAGGGTAATTTCAGCTGTTACCGGCTGTGATGCCTCACAGTAAGATGTCCTGTTCGATTCTCAGCTAGACCGTCTTCTGTGTGGAGACGTGCGTGAATGGGCGTCAGGGCTGGCAACTCGGCACATAAAAAATCTTCTACCAGTCATTAGCGGACTGGAGTTCCGCTGTGGCGACCCCTAACCAGGAAAAGCCAAAGACTCAATAAGCAGCTGTGATTGACAACTTACAGCAAGAGACTTGACTTATGCACTGTTTCCTTGTTCTATCCTTTACTTTCTGTATGGAAAGGGGAAGGCCTGGAGAGCCGTGACATCACAGCATGGGTGGGTTTTTAGGACGGTCTTGGTGATGTCAGTTTGTGGAGGGAATTGGCCAGAAAACTACTTGTATTCATTGGACTTGATGACATTGATGAATTAGAGACTGCAGCAAGCTTTTTTTTTTGACAGTGAAACCACCACAGTATGATAAGGTACTCTTCTAGTGGAGAGAAACAGTCGGTTTAAATTTTTTTAAATGCTGTATTGTTTATTCATAGCAGGGACTGTAAATAGGGAGAAAACTGACAGAGAAGTTGAGCGTTTAATAATAGAATCCCATTGTTGTCTTTAAGTATTTTTTATTATTTAGCTTACAGCCAAGAAATGTACTAGTATATATCCAGCAAATGCTGTAAAGTACTTTCTTGCTAGATGACTGTCGCATAGCAGATTTTTGACATTCACAGACAGTCGCGCTTTGTTATGACAGTCGTAAGTAAAAACAGCAATAGTCATAAAGATTAAAACTCATTTATTGGTAGCTGGAAATTGTCTGTTTGCTTTATTATAATGACCTGGTTTACATTGCTTTTTCACTTTTCTATAACAAAATGGTACATTTAATAATGTCAAGAATTAGTAACATCACAGCTTAACCCAAGTTGATGCTATGCTCCCAGCAGTTGCCATATGACTTATTGACATTCTTATCAACTTTTAATTAAGGCATTTACTTTTTACCCCATACTTACTTTTTTCTAGGTATGGTTGACACTTGCCGATCAGTATTTGCATAGCATCTCTATTGACTGGGAGAAGACCATGCGCTTTACTTTCAATGATCGAAGTAACCCTGATGATGATTCGATGGGCATACAAATTGTCAAGGTAGGAAGCAGTTGGTTATTCTGTATTTCATAGGTATGCTTTCAGCTTCAGAATGTTCTTTGCATCTGTTTTACATATATCCAATTTGGTCACCTGTTTAAGACCACTGACTTTACAAATACCTGTGCTATGGACCTAAATGTACACCAACTTGCTGGAGGGAGAGGTTCTTAACTCTCACTGCATTCCTATCCTGTGGAAGAAGTAACCGTTATAGGACAAAGTACTAATTAAGGCCAGTCTTGTTGAAAGGATGGGTCGACACTGATTTACCACAAGACTGTCATGTATGGCTATGCTTTTTTTTTTTTGTTATAATAAACACCTTTATTGAATTATCACTAGTGACACAGGCATAATATATAAAAGTAATCAAACTGCAAACCGGGCTAGGCTAGACAGAATTTACATTTCACAAGAACATGTGTATTTAATTGAAGGTCTTGATATGCACCCAATAACTATTTCAGATCATGCTTCAGTAATAACTAAAATAAAAACACAGGGTGATGAAATAAAAATGAGACACTGGCGCTTTCCCATTTAGCTGTTGAAAAGAGAGGAATTTAAGGAATAGGTAATGGAGATTATTCAGGAGCTATTGGAGAGGACAGAAATTTCTTCTGAAAATATATCCAGGAGTTATTAGAGAGGATAGAAATTTCTTCTGAAAATATAGCTAGGGAGTGGGATAAAATTAAGGTGGAGTTTGAGTGGAAATAAAAGAAAGGGCGCTATGGTTAAGAAATAACAAGAATTTTTTATAGGGACTGACAGATGTTAAGGTATTGCAGAATAGGGGGAATCTTGCAGAACAAGAAGAGGATCAGCTGTAGAATGCTAAGCAGAAAGTGATTACCTCGATAACATGCATGAGTTTAGAAAGATTGCTGTTAAGCAACTGTTTTTTGATAACACTAGAGCACAAAAACTTTTAGCACAAGAACTTGGGCTGCAGAAAGTAGAAATGGCTCGCCAAGCTTAGGGAGCCTATAACAAGGACGGTAACGAGATCCTGTAGAGGTATTAGAAATATTTTGGAAATTCTATTACTAATGGTTAGGATAGGAGGAGATGACATGAAAATTGTGATATAAAATAATCTGCAAGTAAGATCCCAGGAATAGATGGAATTCCTGTGGAAGTTTGGAAGCTAAGAGGGAAAAAAACTGATAAAGATCTGGAATGTTTTGTTAACGTGTTTTAAGAGGAGGAGTAACATCCTGGAAGATAGCAGTAGCAGCTGCAATACCTAAAGAGGGAAATGATCCATTGGACCCAACTTCATACAGGCCCATTTCAGTACTAAACTATGATTGTAAAGTGTTCTTATCTATAATAGCTAAAAAGAATGACAAACATAATGTCAAAATTGATAAATATTGATCAGTGTGGTTTTGTGGACAGGAGGCAAACATTTGACAACATACAGAACACTGATGATCCAGAGGGAAGCAGAATGTGAGAAAATACCACTGTTGTTGGTGGGTCTTGATGCACAGAATGCATTTGACAGAGTAAGCTGGGACTTCATGATTAGGGCATTTGAGAGTAGAACACTAGTAAATGTTAGGATGGCAAGAACATTAGTGTGTCTACTTAAAGGTGTATATCTCTAGGTATCTTATTTAAACAGTAACTTAGCAAATCTACATGTACTGGATTCTACCAAGTTTAGTTTTATGAATGGCAGGTCATACCTACTTAATTTGGTGGGCATCATCTTCAAGAAAGTCACAAAAACTGTGGATGAGGACAAAATAGTGCACACTGCCTGTCTCAACCTGGTCAAGGTGCTTGACACAGTATCTTACTTAGGTAAACTTCCAAAACTAGGCTTAAACACATATGTCACCCAGTAGATAGCCAGCTGGCTCACTGATAGGACAAGAAGTTAGGACTGGAGAAAAGAGAGGCCAGTCACTTGCCAAGTTCCACAGGGATTGGTGCTGGGAACTCTCATGTTTGGCATATACTTCTCTGAAGTCAAGGCAAACATCAAAAGTTGATCAAGTTTGCAGATGACTGCAAACTATGTGTGTTCATTAACTCCCCCTGTGGACACAAATGCCTTTCAGGAGAGTCTGTATCAGACAAGCAACTGGTGATAGAGTCATGGACTAAAAGTCAAAGTGAAGCAATGCATAGTAGTACCCTTTGAGAAGACTGCCACCCCTGGAAATTGCAACATTAATAATACCCCCCCCCCCCCCCAAAGTTAGATGCATTGGTCAGGGATCTGGGATCACATGTTGACAGTAATCTCACCTTTGATACCATGTCTCTATTATAGTAAGAAAGTCATTCTGTGTTACATAACTTAAGGGCATGGCATCTAGGTCCAGTGGGGTCATTGGTCTGATGACAGAGGAGTATAACGGAGCAATCGTTGAGTACAGTGTACCTGACCAGCCACTTGCAACAGCGTGGGAGACCACAGAGTTTTCCTCACAAAAAGAATACAGGGAGTAAACAATAAGTCCTTTGCA
The DNA here is from genome assembly GCF_019279795.1 of Protopterus annectens. NCBI lineage: Eukaryota > Metazoa > Chordata > Ceratodontiformes > Protopteridae > Protopterus > Protopterus annectens. The sequence continues at coordinate 546,680,375 of NC_056745.1, read as the reverse complement.
GATTGTTGCAATTAAACAGTAAGTCCTTTGCAGATTGTGTCAAAGCACTATTTCCTGTACTCATTTTCCTACAGACTGCTGTATGGCAATCTATGCCTAGAGTTGAAGGCATCCTGTGATTCCACACAGATGAATTTGTTGCACATTGGTAAAACCAATAACATCAGAAATACCTTTACTAAAGATCTAAACCTCATCTGTAGCATAAACAGGACATATTGGAGGAATAGGTATGTGTTCCAAAGATTACCTCTTCTCTGGAACAGACTTCCCCTCCGTGTGAAGCAAAGCTCATCTTTAACACTATTCAAATGTAACTCGGACTAATGAATGGGTAGTCACAAATTTATCCCTGGTTTGGCACCTATGTCCCTAATAAACAGGGGCAGCCTGTGAATGCTTAAGGTTTACAATCCTGTGTCATAACTTTAAAATTCCTTGGGGTATTGACACATTAGCAATATTTTGGTAAATTTGAGGAAAGCTTGGATAGGCTTAAAATGGCTGTTGGACCGATAAGCTAGTAACCACCTCTGAACCCAGACCTATTGATTTTGCATAATGCTGTTCCTATACTCCTAATATCATGCGGTATGAAATATGAGGCTTTTATATTGCTTTGTTTAAAAGTAGTATGCCATTCTGAAACCATGCCTTTCTCAAAATACTAAGTCTTGGTGTATGGCTACTGCTGAAGTCACCTAAACTCTCATGTACTTTGAGGCTTATGTTCTAGGAAGTATTTGTTCAGCCTTTCAGTAGGATATGAAATAATGAAGTTAACATCTGCATTCAAGAAATGATGATCTAAAAAGTCCATATTTCAAGTTCAATAATAATCTTGCTGAATTAGTAAACTGATGCAGTGACTCTTAAAGGTGTACAATGTCTGGCCCCGGGGCCAAATCCAACCCTCGACTCAACACCTTCGGCCCCCAGAGTGTAAACAATTTTTTTTTTAAAAAGTGAAAAAATGCTATGCCTTACTCCAGTCATGCAAACTTTCCAGCATGTGCTTACTTACCTAATTTATTGCAGTTGCGCACACCTCTAATTTTAGCTGCAGAAGTAACTGTTCTTTGTTGTTTATAACTTGTAGTCTGTAAACAGTAGTAACTTTCTGTAAGAGTTTGTAATTAGTCATGGCTTCAAGCCAGAATAAAGTTAAATGCAAAGTTGATGTAGAAAACAGGCAATTTCATGACTGCTGTCTTATGTAAAGATGCGAGTCACCTGTACCTATTGTTAACTCGTAACGACTTACTAGGTTTTGAGGTGGCGTGCAGATGCATTAAGAATTCGTGTAGTGGCCCTCCCCACAAAAAGGTTGTGCACCACTGGTTTAAAATTAGGGTCAGAGTTAAGCTTGACAGAAGTCACGCCCACTTCGATACATCACTTTCATTCCCACCCACGGTGTCATTTTACTTTTAAATATCCTGTAAATCTACAGTTCCAGTCTTGTTTCAGCTCTCCGAATAAACTAATCTTTGGATATGCCCCCAACTTCCGGCTCATATTTAAAATAAAGAAAGCTCTGCTGGGGGAAAAGGGACATCAGTGTATACTAATTTTTAAATTTTGCATCATTCATGCTTTTACAGATGAACAAGCACATTTGTCTAGTAGTAGTCAGAAATCGGCACATGTCAAACTAGAAGCTGAAAAAGGAACAGAAGTGTATGTCTACTAATGCTCCAACCTTCTGTCACACACTTGCTTTATATGGAATTACTAGCAGGTCAGAAAGTCACTACACCAGGCTAGTATTCAAAAGTCAGAATACAGTAAAACATGAAAGAAAGAGAAGTATGGTTTCTACTACTGTTTGCCTGACTCGGATGCTTTTTGTAGGTAGAAGCCATGTTATAAAATTGTTGTAGATGGCCAGAATTCACAATCAGCACATAATAAAATATGAAATGAAAGAAGCACAAAAACTCTGTTTACTAATGTTTTAAAAACCTTGCATTACTGATGTGCTTTCTAGAGTAGCAGCGGCAGTCAGGTTATAAAATGACTTAAAGGCTACGTTTTTCAATGGGCAAAATTCACAGATTAAACTAATGAATGGCTCACAGGGAGCTGAGCTGTTGTCAGTACAACTGCAATTTGAGGTGGAATTTGGCCAACACCTTAGAAACTTCCTTTAGGCACTCTTCCACCACCCCCCACAGCCAAAGGTGAGCATGCTCAGAAAGGCAAACCTGAAATCTAAACAAAGGCACAGAGACTGAATCAATACAAAAAATCCCTGGGACTGTCCCTTTAAGGTCAGTCTTCAGACTTCAGTTTTAAATATAAGATTGTGAATGATGAATTTAGAGATCACACCTGTACTGCTAAAGTTTGTACTGTTTTTCATTTCTTGAAAAAAAATGTGTTTTCCTCTCAGATATGTGACAGATTATTTTAGGGTAGTACAGTGTACAGCACTTGTCCTTTCCTCCCCCAAAAAAGTAGGAAGACCTGTTACGAATGCTACTTTTGTTGTCACTAGATCTTCTTTCAGGTAGCAGTTAAAAACAGTTTTACTTCTGATGCAACAGTCATATGATCTTTAGCTTTGTTGCAGTATTCCTTACAGGTGGGATATCCTGACATGAGGTAGCATTACATCTGCCAGCATACCAAAGCCTGGGCCCTTCCACACACTGCACACCTGATATATGACCGAAGCACGAAGGCAGGAGGTGCTTTGGGATGTACACAGGCAAGAACCACAGAACATTTTTGTATCAACTCCAAACAGGATTCAGTCTTCAAACTGTTGGTTGTATACCTCAGAGCTGATTACCTAGCTGTTTGGGCTCCTGGACACTAATCCTGGAGCTTTCTTTTCTCAACACCTTCCTATTCCTATGGTTCCCAGTTTCAAGATTTTAACACTTCAAGCTCTGTTTCCCGTGCTACTCCCTCAAGCCTTTCTGATCTACCTTGATTTGAAGGATAAGTATCTTCACATTCCTGTTCATTCTGTTTTCAAAAAAGTTTTTAAGATTCTGTGTCCATCTAATTTTTAGTTTTCTGCTTTGCCTTTGGTCTTTCTACGTCTCTGAGGATATCTACCAAATGCCACTGGTGCAGTAGATAGTACACTTGCCTGTGATGCAGAAAACTGTAGGTTCTTTTCCCACACCGGGTAAATCAATTGCAGACACTGCAGTGTTCCAGTTCAATTCTTGGCTGGAGTGCGGGGAGTGCCTTCTGTGTGGAGTCTGCATGTCCTCCCTGCGGTTGGGTGGGCGTTCGAAAGACGTTCGTAAATTGGCGTGCCTTCATTGAAGGTTAAACGTCGAACTGGCACCTTGGCGTTTGTCAAAATCTACTGCCAATCATTAGCGGACCAGAGTTCCGCTGTGGTGACCCCTAACCGGGAAAAGCCAAAAGACAACAACAACACTACAGTGCAGCATAAGGGGGTACTGCACTCGAGTGTGTCATCCTTCAGATGAGACATTAAACCTATGTCTCGTTTGCTTGAGTTGGTGGTAGCTTAGGTGAAAGTAAAAGGTCTCATGGCACGTCTCAAAAAGAGTAGGGGAAGTTTCTTGATGCCCTGGCCAAATTTTCCCTAGTAGTATAAATACCACAATGGGTGTACCCTGAAAAGAGGCTAGTAGCCTAATGAGACTAAATACTCCTTTATCTGCATAACCTTTTGATTTAGGTTCCCTCCCCACTTGTTTTTCAAAAGAACTTGGAGTTCACTATGCATCTTCTTCTTTGCAGTCTTAGGTTCCCACTAAACCTAAAACAAATCTGTTCTAGTACCATCTCAAGAACAGATTTTCTGTGGTTGCAGAATTCACACACTTTCTGTGACAGCTTTCCTTCCTTCCTACAGCTAAGGTTCCGTCTCTAATGAACTTATTTCAAAGCCTTCTTTCATTGCAGCTGACCTTGGCAGAGGAGACTTTGGTGAGCCCTGAGGTTCATGGAACACACTATTTTTATGATTCTGTTTGCCAGACTCCATATGATGAAGCTGTAGTGGTATCTCAAGGCAGTTTGGCTTTAACATTGCCATCCATTAGATTTCCAGATTCCTGTCTTGCTTACCTGAGAAAGGAGTTTCTATGGTGGATTAACCAGATTTCCATCAGTCTAGGACTCCTGTTTGTGGTTCCTCCCCCAACTCAGGAGCTGTATAGAGATGTGTCAGACCTGGCTGGGAGGGTAACCAAACATATCAGTATCAAGGAAATGAGTACCTTGATTCTGACACTTCATTCCCCGTTCCTTGTTCCTCAAATTGATCTCTTTGTCTCCCTCCACCACAGATGACAACACAAATTCTGTTCAAGGATGCCAAGCCTTCTGCCATGGAAAATGGATGCCTTGTCCTACTCTTGGACAGGAATGTTTATATATACATTTTCCCCTCTTCCCCATCTGCCAAAGGTTCTATACAAGATTTTGTTGGACAGGACCCGAATCCTGCTGGTGACTTCCTTTTGGTCCATACAGCACTGTTCTCCCCTTCTTTTTCCTCTGCCCAAAGGCAGTTATCACTATTTATTTCACAGGATGGACTTTCTCAAACAGGACAAGTGCTCACTCATTCAACCTCATCTTTTCACCCTGCAGTTGACGTTTTGGGTGACAGGGTTATAATTCCTTTCAGGCACTATTTATCTGAGTATGTGCCCCAGGTTTTACAAGAGGCTAGAAAACTAAAAACAAGGAAATTTTATGTTTCTAAATGGCAAATATTCGATTTATGGTGCAAGTATTCCTTTTATTCTTTCCTGTCTGTGAGTTTATCAATTCTGGCCTGGCCTTCTCTTTCAACAAGACCCATTTGTTAGCCATTTTTGCTTGTCTGCCTCTAGATCCACGTCTTTAGTCTATTTGAGTCTGCCTCTGGATCCACATCTTAGTCTAGGTTTGAGTCTGCCTCCAGATCCACGTCTTTAGTCTAGATTTGAGGTTAAGTGATTTTTAAAAGGTGCCTTTCACATTAGCCCTGCTTGGGACCATAATTATGTTCTGGAAAAGTTGAGCCAGACACTCTTTGAACCTACAGCCAGTTCTTTCTTAAAGATTTGTATTTCGAAAATTGTGCTATTGGTAGCACTGACTTCTGCCAAGAACTACATGCACATATGGCAGTTCCTCCCATCTTGGTTTTTCATACGGACAGGATTTCTCTTAGGGCTACTCCATCCTTTTTATACCTAGAGTAGTTAATGACTTGTCTTTAAACCAGTTTATCAATCTTACATCCTTTTTTTCCCCCTCATCTCAGAATAGAGGTGAGAGGATTCTTCATTCTTTGGATTTGCAGAGACAGTTCAGGTTTAACCTTAACAAAACTAAGGACATTAGGAAATATGAGCAACTTTTTGATGTTCATCGTGTTTCACTGCTGCAGTCATTGCACTTGGGTTATCCTGCCGTCAGGCTGTCTGGCAGTCGGCCAGAGTTCCAAAGTCTTGGCCTGGCGTCAGTTGCTGTTGCTTCTTCCCTGACGTCAGTGCACCAGGGGTATATAAGATGCAGCCGATGCCATTTTCTTCAGTCTTTCTTGCTGCGCGGTGCCCGAAGCAAAAGCAGTTCGCAAGTGCTGGTCGGCCGACTCCTGAGATTTTCAATTCGAATTTCAGAGCCGAAGTCTTCGATAAAGCTAAGTACCTCGTTGGGGAAACTTTTTCTTGCCTCAGACCGATGTCAGTAAAAGTTAATAATTGTATTTCTTGTAGGAAGCAAATACCTCATAAGGATTTTCATTCTTACTGTATTCCATGCCTAGGCCCAGACCACGACGTCACTAGTTGTCGGTTTTGTGCTAGATTTAACAAATGCACTATTAAACGTCGGTTTGAATTTGCTCACCATTACTTTGGCCGAAGGTTCAATTATACCATGCCATCAGAACAACCGACCAGAATGCACAAAAAATGCAAGGACAAGGATAAGGACAGGCATCCGAGGCCCAAAACTGACGATGAAGCCTCCTCTAGGCCAGTCGCCAGTTCTCAGTGAGGTGCTTTCACAGCCCCTGACACCCGCTACCTCAGAGCCACAGGCCGCCTCCGACTCCCACGTGGAGATGTCTAGGCCTCTGGAATCTCAAGGTATTGGGCCTATGGAAACTATCCCCTCAGATGGGTCCGTAGCTGCTGAGCAGGCGTCGGCTTCTGAGGGTGTTTTCAGACCTTCACAACTTACCATTAAATCTACAGCCAAGTCTAAAACTCCATTAAAGACAAAGAAGCAAGTACAGCATTCACCTGGACAGGCCTCCATGCCTAAAAACCAGATGCTTAAAATGGCTGAAGACTTAATTACTCTTATCAGGGGTTCCCATACCCCTCCAGATAAAAGGCCTAGGCAGGATACAGACTATGATTCCTCTGAACAGGTTTCCATTTCTTCTGATTCCTCTTCAGACCAGGGATACTCTTTACCCCCTTATGAGGACTCTGATGCTGAAGAATCAATTTCTTCAGCCTCTCCTCCTGAGGATTACTCTTTTGGGGAAACTTTACATACCATGAGGGGGAGCATTTCCACTGGGAGGGCCAGGATTACTCAGAATCCAAGAAAAGGCTCAGAGACTTTCTTTTATTGCCTCAGCACAGGCCCCTTGGTATTCCGCCAGTGCTAGATATTGTGGATGATGTGTTCTCTGAATCCAGTTTAAACCCTGATTCTTTGCCCCCTGCTCCAGTCAAGCCAGACAGGTACTACAGAGTCCCTGACTCTCACAAATTTCTTTATAAAAACCCTGTTGCTGACCCAGAAACTATTTCCCAGGGTAAAGGCTTCCACAGCTAAAAACCCAGTTCCGTCTGACAGGGACTCTAGAGCATTAGACAGATGGGGGAAGAAAGTTTACACTTCTGCAACTTTGGCAGTGAGGGCTTTAAATTGCCAGTTTCACATGCTTAAATACCAGCAATATTTAATGTCTCTGTTAAAACAGAAAATGCTTACAAGTTCAGAACATCCTGACTATAAGGAAATGCAGGATTTATTGCATGCAGCTGAACAAGTGGGAAAACATACTCTGCAATGTGGTTTTGATTCATTAGAGGCTTCTTGTAGAGCAGCAGTTACAGGATCTGTGATACGAAGGCATGCTTGGTTAAAAGAACAAGGTTTACCTGATCATGTTAAGGCAAAATTATTGGATGCTCCTTTACAGCAGGATATTTTATTGGTGTTAAGGCAGAAGAGGTATTAAAGAAAATGGAGGATAAGGCAAAATCTATGCAAACAGTGAAGGATTTCTTACAGGTACAGCCACCTCGATTTAGCAGAAAATGGCCCTCCAAAAATTGGTCCTTTCCAGTGTCAGACAGACCACAAAGAGGCAGATACAGACGCCCAAGAGGCAGATCTCAGCCCCAAGGCTGTTACAGACCACGACAGTGGGGTGCTTCAACCCCAAAAGGAGGGGAAGACGGGTCACAACCTTATAGGAAACAGTCCCAATGACTTCCCCCTTCAAATGCCATACACTTACCTTTTGGAAACTCCCTTAGGGGGAAAACTAATACTTTTTTCACAAAATTGGCATATAATCACCCAAGACAAATGGGTTCTGAATATTGTGTCTGAAGGTTACAGGTTCCACTTTCACACTCTACCAAGGCTTAAAAGGAATGCCAGACCTGCCACCAAATCAATGGGCAGAGGCACAAAAACAAATTACAGCACTCATGGAGAGAGTTATTGAAAAAGTACCACAACAGGAACAAGGACAAGGATTTTACTCAAGACTTTTCCTGGTCCTCAGAAAGGACAAAGCCTGGAGACCCATACTGGACCTTTCAACTCTAAATACTTAACTGGATGTTCCAAAATTCAAACTGTTGACTCTTCAGCAGCTTCTTCCTATGCTGGGCAAGAATGCTTGGCTTGTAACTTTGGACCTCAAAGAGGCATACCTGCATGTCTCTATCAGACAAAATTGCAGAAGATACCTCAGATTCATAGCTGGTTCAATGCATTACAAATTCTCTGCACTGCCCTTTGGCTTATCTACTGTGCCCAGGGTCTTCACAAAATGCCTGGCACCAGTAATTGCATTTTGCAGACAAAAAGGAATTCAAATATATCCATACTTGGACGACTGCCTTATTCAAGCGGAGAGCAAGGACATTCTTCTAAAGCATCTGTCATTTGTAAAAAGATTGCTAATTTGCCTAGGGTACACAGTAAACGAAAAGAAGTCAAAACTAGTGCCCTCACAAGAGATAATATTCCTGGGTGCCAGCTTAAATACAACGGCCCAGATGGCTTATCTCACGCCAGACAAGCAAAGACAGCTGACTCAGTAATTTCAATTGATTGCAACAAAAACCCAACTCCCTTGGGATTCATGGCATCCTGCATACTACTAATACCATATGCCAGACTGCATATGAGGAAATTACAATGGTACCTAAAAAGTGTGTGGACTCAACACTGTCACAGTTTGGAAGCAGTAATACCACTTATTCTCTTCCCTGCCTACAGCAGGAGTTTCGATGGTGGGCACAGGCCTGTCACATCAACAAGGGACAGCCTTTCACTCTACTCACAGCCAGGCAGACACTAACAACAGATGCTTTGGATTACGCCTGGGGAGCACACATGGTAGGAAAATGTATTCAGGGCAAGTGGGCCGCAGACCAAATGCATCTTCACATCAATCAAAAAGAGATGCTAGCTGTACAAAATGCCCTAACAGCTTTCAAGTACCTTCTGCATCCAGGACAACTATTACTCAAGACAGACAACACCACAGTCATGTGGTACAAAAAACAAGCAAGGGGGCACTCATTCTTATCCCCTCTGCAGACAAGCCATGACCTTGTGGAACACAGCTCTAACCTATCAAGTTCATCTGCAAGCACAATTCCTGCCAGGAAAGAAAAATACTCTGGCAGACGACTTAAGCAGAAACATCATGGATCCTCATGAGTAGAAATTAAATCCACAAGTATTCAGCATGATAACACAAAAATGGGGGAGCCCAGACATAGATCTTTTTGCCACCCCAATGAATTGCCAACTACAGAATTTCTACACAAGGACTTACCACACACAAGCATGGAAAGTGGATGCTCTTTCGTTTGTCTGGAAAGGCCTAAAAGTTTATGCCTTCCCACCACTGCCTCTCCTTTCAAAGGTGCTCCTAAAAGCCAGACAAGAAAAGCCAAAAATGATCCTGATTGCCCCAGACTAACCACGCCAGCACTGGTACCCAATCTTAAAGAACGTAGCTCAAGGCCCTCCATGGATTTTACCTCAAATTCCGCATCTTCTGACTCAACAAAACAATCAGATCCTGCACAGTCAGCTCATAACCTTAAACCTGGCTGCATGGCGGATTCCTTAGTCAAGCAGACAACACCTCTCTCTAAAGCTGTTATGGATGTCATTTTGGAGGCCAGGAGGCCTAGCTCCAGGAAATCCTCCTCGGAAAAATGGAAGAGATTCTGTGCCTGGAACCAGGCTCAAAGCTTTGACCCTCTTGTCCCAAATATTCCTCAGATATTACAATACTTAACTGAGATGCTGGACAAAGGCTTATCCTTTTCATCCATTAAGATCCACGCCTCTGCCATCTCGGCTCATTACAACACAGATCCTCCTATTTTCTCTCATCCATTGCTAAAACAGTACCTCAGAGGGGCTAAAAACATAAGACCACCCCGGAGAGCACCAACACCAACTAGGGACCTCAATTTTGTCTTGGAAAAACTAATTTTACCTCCTTCTGAGGCAGCCAATTCAGCAGAATTAAAATGTGTCATGGAAAACTGCTCTGCTTCTGGCGATATCCTCAGCACAAAGAGTCTCAGAGTTACAGGCACTAATGGCAGTATTGCCTTTCATCAAGACAGTGTTTTTTTTAAGAACAAACCCTTCATTTATGCCAAAGGTGGTCTCCAGTGTGGCTCTTAACCAAACTATTCACTTGCCAACTTTTTATCCAAATCCCCAGAATAAAGGGGAGAGACTTCTGCATTCATTGGACATACACAGACAGCTATGTTTCTACTTGGACAAAACAAAAGCTTTCAGGAAAACTGAGCAATTGTTTGTAGCATATGCTGCAGGATCATAGGGAAAGGCTATTTCAAAGCAGACCATTTCAAAGTGGATAGGACACTGTATCCGTTTCTGCTACACACAGCATGGGAAAACTGTACCTAGCAACATTAGGCCACATTCCACCAGGGCAACAGCCACTTCAACTGCCTACCTTAGAGGAGTACCTACCAAAGATATCCTGGAAGCTGCAACTTGGAGTTCAGTGCACACCTTTACCAAACGTTATCACTTGCCTCTTTATTCTAAATCCAGAGCTGGCTTTGCCACTGCAGTGCTGCAGGGCCTCATAGCCACCCCAAATCCTCTATAGAACCAGCCACCCTACCTCAGCTTTGGGATTCAACCCAAGTGTAATGACTGCAGCAGTGAAACACAGTGAACATAGTACAGTTTTGTACCTACCATAAATGTAGATGTTCGAGTGTATTCACTGCTGCAGTCCAGGTTACCCTCCCTCTATCCCCTCTTTCTTAGCTGGGAGTTATCTATACCTTTCTACCCTATACTACCTATGTGGTGTATTTGCTGGTAACTGAAGGTTTTGGTTTTACCTTTTATGTATGTTTTATTAACAATATGTATTGCCTACATATTTGGGGGCATCTGACATCTGGGGCAAGAAAAACTGAAGAAAATGGCGTCGGCTGCATCTTATATACCCCTGGCGCACTGACGTCAGGGAAGAAGTGACAGCAACCGATGCCGGACCAAGACTTTGGAACTCTGGCCGACTGCAGGACCACCTAACGGCAGGATAACCCAAGTGTAATGACTGCAGCAGTGAATACACTCGAATATCTACATTTATGGTAGGTACAAAACTGTACTTTTCTTTTCATGATACAAAGCTCGGTTTGCCAGTCTGCAAACAAACCATTTATTCTTTGATTTCTAAGGCTGTTTCTGTTTGTTCTTATCTTTAGTAAACTGTTTTCTTCCTTTGTTAGAGACCATTCAACTAAGACAGTAGCCTCCTCTGAAGCTTTTTTCAAAGACTTGGATATTAGTTGCATTCTAGAAGCATCTACTTTGTCTTCTGTTTACACTGTTATATTATTACTAAGCACTATAAGTAAGATGGGTTTTCTAGTTCCATAGCCTCTTTTGCCAGGTCCATCCTTCTAGGCATTTGGATTGCTCTTCCATTCCTTCCACCTCTCTTCAGTAGCTTTAGTACTCCCCATATTGTTAGGATATACTGTGACAGCGATCTTGGAAGGATACAGTACAATTTTGTATGAACTTAACATAACAGTAGATGCCCTACTGATAACTGTTGCAGTACTCCATTCCTCCACCCCCCCCCAACCAAGGAGCGTCTTTTTTGATGGACATGTACATATGCATATAGTTTTTTTTTTCTTTTGGGAAACTTTGATCTGAGGTTCTTGAATGCATACCTCCCTTACATCCATCCCACTTTTGGGCTTAGGTTATAAGTCCAGCATAAGGTGTGTGTAAGGGCCCAGGCTTTGGTATGTTGGCCAGACCTGGGGCTACCCTTGGCAGGATATCTCACTTGTAAGGAATACTGCAGCAGTGATCACTAGGGCAGCTACTGTTATAGTAAGTTGTTCTACAACTCTACTACTTGCAATGTTGGTAAAGTCTAATATTTTTTTACTGAAGTTACACAATTTGTAAATTTTTGCATAATGTCTTTCCTTTCCCATTTAGCCATGCCTTTACAAAATCGCATTATAGAAAGGTGATAAATCTTGCATGTTATTCATAAGGTAGGGTAATGGAAATTAACTTTTCCTTAATAAAAGCAGATGGAATGTGAAACTGCATCTATTTTTTTAAATGTAAACTTTAGAACATGTCACAATTTTAGCCCCAGATTTTATTGTCTGTATAGTAGCAACAAAATAATGCTCTACTAACCAGACATTTTTCAAAGCCAGACAGTGATGGAGGCCTTTGTCATGAAACTGATTTTGAACTCACCACTCAAAATCTTTGTAAGTGGAAGAACTGAATATTTTTATTTACATGACTGTGCGATACACAGGACTGTTGTGCTGAACATTTCGCATGAAATAAAAGATTAATATTACCTAATACTTATGAAGCTGTAGCTTTTATGACTCTAGTTGTGGTTGTTTATCATATCTATGACTTTTATGTTTGTATTTGATAAAACACAAAACAATTAACTTTATTGTAACACATGGATCTCACTGATTACACTTTGAAACTGACAAATAAATAATTTTCTTGTGGTGATGTTCATACCCAAGCAGCTGAATATAACAAACGTTTTATAGCAAGTTACCAAATGAACATCCATGGTTGTTAGAGAACCTCACACTGCCAGACAGATGGCAGCCACCACAGAACTGTATCCAAACCCTGCTGACAGCTTGGAAAGATGCAACACATGGATCAACTCTGGCATAGAGTTATAAAACCCCAACTATACAGTTTGTACAACCTAACTTTGATTAATGGCCCAGGCTGAGAAGAATGGCAGTGAATAGTCTCTGATAGCTTACCCATCATGGGTGGAGGGAGGTGGTTGTGGCTTTCCATTTGTGACACCTAGAGGGAGCACTAGGTACTGTACCCATGGAGCTTGAGCCTAGGAGCATGCACTCTCAATGTGGCAGTCAGCAGTAGCTGAGTTGTGAGAGCTGCTGTGAGGGAGAGAAGGAAGCTGCATGGGACCAATAAGCTTTTCCATTCCCTGTCACCTGACTGTTACCACTGGGGAACAAATGGACCATTGTGGCATAAGGGTAGGAATACATAGGCTGTATAAGACTCCCTTACCTCAGAAAGGCCAGGCTGCCACCATACAAAATGAATAGGCTAATAGTGTGCAGATGGTAGGGCCCTGACCATGCAGAATGAATGGGCTGATTTGGTGCAGATGTTGGAGCTCTTGCCATACAAAATGAAGGGGCTGATAGTGTGCAGACAGTGGGGTTTTGACGGTATAAAATAAATGGGCTAATAGGGTGCAGATGGTGGGGCTCTGATGGTGCAAAATGAATGGACCAATAGGATGCATATGGTATGGCTTTGACCTTCCAAAATGAATGAGCAGATAGGGTGAAGGTGGTGGAGCTCTAACCGTACAAAATGAATGGGCTGCAGATGGGGCTCTTGCCATACAGAATGAATGGTCTAATAGGGTGCAGATGGTGGGACTCTAACCATACAAATGAATGGCCCATTAGGGTGCTGAGGATACAAAATGAATGGGCTGACAGGGTGCAGATGGTGGGGCTGTGACCATACAAAATGAATGGGCTGATACGGTGCAGATGGAGGAGTCACTGGGACAGTCCTGTGGTGGCAAAGAAAAAAAGAATGCTACACAAGAAGAAATAAAAGTGTAGCAACAGCTTTTAAAACTGTTATTTTAGAAGACATACACTTCACTTTTACCAGCCACTTGGGTAAGCTTTGTTACAACTTTTAAACTGTTGTATAGACTACTACTTATCACATTTTAAATTAGTAATACATCAGTGTAACTAGCACTCCCCATGTATTAGAGAATTCTGATAAGATCTCCACTCATAGTTTCAGTTTGTGTTTGCGAAATGGATTTCAAGAAATGTACTGCTTGAGACTTGCTCTCAAGGTAAATTTCTTGGAATCTGGTTTTTAAACACGCAACAAACTGAGTATGAATTAGCCAGCTGCTCATAATCCTCTGTGTTAAGTATATGGTTACAAATGCCAATACTGTTTTCTTTGCTATCACCAGTAACTATGAGAAGATTCAGACTGGATAGAATAATTCATCAAGTTAGAGTAGCTTTTTGTAGTAATCCTGGCTTTTTTGGCAAATGAGGTAACATCAAGATTATAGAAAATGGATCATAACTTTAACATCAAGTAAAAGCGAAAGGTAGTAAGTATATGGGGGACGAATTTCTGATACTAAAATAGCTTATTTTAGTTGGGTCTTTTTGAAATCTTTTGTTAGACAGAGGCCTGTCTGATTGCCATGTATGACTTTTGCTTCATAACTGAACTTAACACATTATGTCTTTTCCCTTTTCTTGAATGGTATCCAAATCACGGATTTCCCCTAAGTACATCAATGTTTCTTATTTAATTTTGAATCTGAATTTTTGAATTTGTTAACTGGGGTAGAGCACTGATCCCAATGGACCCATTTTAGTTTCAGCCTGAGGAAAACACAATAGATAAATGTCATTAAATACAGAGTAAATGACAAAATGGAATGTGCATGTATATTGTATACTTATTGAATATCATAATTAGCATAAGGGTATAAAAGCAATAGATAAATGACATTATATACATTGTGACTGAAAATGCATTATATAGAGAGAGTTGGCATGCTGAGAGAATCACAATCAAAAAACGAGTTGTGACGCCCCATCACTGGCCCAGTAATCAAGGACTCTCAATCCTCACCAGTGGCAGCAGTGAGGGACGGACACACTGGCAGGATGACAAGTACACACTCAGTAAAGTGCAATTTCCCTACAGAGACCCCAGTCATACAGGGTTGAAATCTCAGCTGAGTGGCCAAATCAAGTCCTCCAGCATCCTCACTGTCTAACCAGTGCTTCTTGTTCCTGCCCAAGTAGCTGACACACACACACACACTTTGAGATTTGAGATACACACACATACCTGGGAAAGACTGGCACAGGTTTACTAGCTATGCCCCCTTCTGCCCAGACTATAAGGTAGCTTCCACCGCCACTAGCCACTACTTATCAGCTACTTTAATGCCCTTAGCAAAGGGTGGTCAGTCCTACTGTGTAATGTTACTATTAATCCAAATGGTAGTTTGACCAAGAGACAAGGCTACTAGGAGTGGCTCAGTGTCACTACATAGATATGCAAGTACGCTAAGAGCTTAAATATGTATCACACATATCAGCCACAAAGATAGATTTAAATATATTTAATAATAAAAAATACATTTATTTATTTATTTAACATTTGTTATCCAGGATAGTCCAACTGGACAGCAAGTGTCCATTTTCAGCGGAGTTCTGGGGAGAAAAGTTCCACAACAAAGTAGAAAAAAAGCACACACATTGCATTAACATAATATACAAAGTTACAAATTGCATAGAGATGAGAGAAAATAAGACAGAGCATAGATAAAAAAATTTACAGGTGGATATCACACTATAAAAATATTTCAGTTAACAGCAATGTGTATTCCGTTATTGGATAAAAGATGACATTTTTATACAGAGTGAACACAACAGTTTGTAGCATTCACATTGGTGGATGGATGAGCAGATGACTTTTTGTACAAATATTTATAGTGAGCACTGAAAGGGAGTCAAGTGGGTGTTGTGCAGCCTGAACAGCATATAATACGTTTCTATAGCAGCCCTGATAGAGCATGCACCTGTGTTGTTAAAGGGTATCCCTGTAGTAATGTGTGGGTCTATGGAGGTTTGTTGCAGTTGCATAAATGGTTGGAGTAGAGAGATGATTTCAGGAGAGTCTTAAAGGAGGATGTACATTTTAGAAGTCTAAGGTCAGGAGGAAGGTTGTTCCAGGACTTGGCAACTTCATGGACAAAGAGAGATTCCCCAGAGTTGTTTATGCAAGAGATGGTTTCAATTAAGGTTTTGTTGCTGGAGCGTAATTGTCTGTTAGATTTGTGGAAGTTAAGGAGGCCATTCAGGGCAGGAGTTTTTGGCAATGGTGGGAACGTGAGTTGGCATTAGCATCGAATTGTTGTAGCAGGTAATATTTAATTCAGTTTTATTTAGATATGTTAGCGAGGGAAAACCATATATGTAGAAGTGTGGATAGAAAGGGAATTCTGGCTATGGCAACACAAGATTCAGGGGTTAGATACCTTTTGCATCTGTAGAAGGAGCCTAGTTTTTTGTGGACTTTAGAGATGAAGACATGATTATGTGCAAAATCATATACAACTGTTATTGGATTATTTTCGTCCTGTTGAGAGAGACGTGTGTGAAGTGATACGAATGCTTCATGATGACGTCTGTAAAATTGCCAGTGAATTGCATGTATTACCATGTATCAGTGATGTTTTAGACAAGGTCGCTGGATATGAGAATAATCTCATGTTCATTAAAAGGAGAAAAGTACATAGAGACTTAAATGATTTTGCGCATAATCACGTCTTCACTTGGCCAGCATTCAACCTACAGAGGTCTGGAATGAGTGATAATGCTCTGTCCAATGAGAGCAGTGATACACAGCAACCTACACAATCAGGAGAGAGGATGGGGACGAATGAGGCTGTACAGATGCATAAGGAAGGCTTATTGGAAGTGAATGTAACAACCAGGGCGAAGGAACAAGAAATGTTGGTGGGAACAGCAACTGCAACTTTGGCTGCTAGTAATCTTTTTGCTGAACACTTAGCTGCTCAGGGTGAAACCAGCTTGTATTTGGCTTCTAATGAACCTGTAGTATGACTGAAGGACAGGAGTTTTGTCCAGCCAGGTTTTTACGGAACTTCCACTGCCGTTTTGGAGGAAAGGAAGGAAGGAATGGAGGGGACCAGTGGGAACAGCAAATAAGGAACAAGAGGAAACAGTCGTTCCAGGAAAACGGTGTCAGAACAATAAAGAAAATGTACTCAAAACATTTAAACTTGGTATGTAATCTGACAGAATTCTGAGTTTGAAATGAATGTTTTAAATAAGGGTTTATCTTTCATTCCAGCAACTAGAGCTGATTTAACTTGATACATTGACTGATTTACATATGTTCATAAGAAATGTAGCATTGAAATTGAGTTTTAAGAATGTCAGTAATAACAGAAATGTTAATGATATGGTGTTCCGGAAACCTACTAGTTTTATACCACAATCTTATTCTGTTCTTGAGATTTTTATCAAACTTTGTGAGGGTGAAATATATGCAACTTTGGGATACAAAAAAAGGAGAAAGGCTTTGAGAATTTGTCATGTGCCAATAGCTACGCCAGCCTGGTTATGGTTGGATGGGATATAGACTATATTCTATTCACCATACAACAGATATATTAGATTCTGGCCATGTATTAGAGGCAGATTCTAAGATAGCAGGTTTAGTTGGAATACAACCTAAGTATGGGCACAAGAGTAAAAAATCACTTAAGTATAGGTTAAGCTATTCAAAGATCACTGAGTGTTCAGTTGATAATGAGGGTGGCTATGGAACACATAAGTGTGGAAAATGCAGGTAGTGTGAATGTATAGATGAAACAGATATGTTTATACATCCTTTTACTGGGCAGGAATACAACTTGAAAGCCCAAGGTGATTGTAACTTCAGGAATTTGGTGTATATAGCTAGATGTATAAAATGGCCATCATTTTATGTGGGCAAGACCAACAGGCAGCTGAGAGAAAGGGTTCGAGATCATCTATATTGTAACATCCATAAAGGTAAAAAAATGTAGGCTCCACATATAAACATCCATAGAAACGTTGCTAACAAGTTAAGCGCTTTCACTCACTGAATGTGAGCTTCATCAGAACACAGACATTATCCTGTGGGCGCCTTAAATTTCAAATTTGGCGCCAATTTTGTCAACTGTTATGCTATCTTGGTCTTTCAAAAATCTTCTTAAAGCAGCAGTCAACAATAAAACATCTGTACGTGTAAACATAGTACATGATCGATCTCTTTACACTAAAATGTATAAATACTATAAATGTAAAATACAAATGAACTTATGAATATAAAATCAATTTTAAAAGATGTTAAAAATGGAAGAAATGTTAAAAATACATTATTTGGACACTGAATACAAAGAATAATAGGTATCTACTACTTCAAGCGTTTGTGCTACTACTAATTTGTAATGCAGATCGCTAGTGTCTTTCCAACTATTCTAACTGTGACATAATTACTGATTAAAGAACAATAATACTGAAGTATATACTATATATTGAATTGTATAAATGTTTATCCTATACCATAAAAGTTAAATATAGCCATAACCATGATATCAAAATATCTAACTGGGTGTATCCTATCTATAATAGTTTTACTATATCGTTATAATGATTCTTATGTACTACTTGACAGTAATAAAAATGTTTTACTTGATATCCATCTCTAAGATGGGCTTGCATGAATTAAAATCATTTAACCCCGGTCTTCTCATACAAGTGGTGGTACACTTATTGGAGTTTCCTGGCAGCTTCGTGCTTTAAGTGGTGATTCTGTTGTCGACTTCACCTATATTGTGCCCACAGAGGTTTGAAATATAGTGCCATAGCCAAACATATTAGTAATATGGGGAATGAACATAGTTTTAAGTTCCTAGTCCTAGAAGTCTTGCTGTCGAATGACAGGAAAGGGGGGATATAGTTAACACAACCGAACAAGCGGAACTTAGATGGATTCTGAGGCTGAGGGCACATTCGAGCCCAAGGCTGAATGACCAAATTTCGATTAAACCAACTTTAGAAGCACGGAGGGTGAAAAGATGATTGTACTGGACATGTATGTAATATAGGTCTGTGTATTTTTGGTTGTTTTATATGTATTTTGGGTATAATATTTTATTTAATTTAATTTAATTTAATTTAATTTTTTTACAGGTTATTATAAAGTGTTTTCATGTTTTTTTTATATGTATATGTTTGAAATATAACTTAGTGTAGTCTTGCTGTTTCTAGAATTTGGTCACTATATAGTTAACAGGGAAGTGATAGGTTGCTTAGCAACATAGGAATGCACATTGTTCCCATTGGATGATTAGATTTAAGAGGAAGAAATAAATGTAGAGTATTTTATGGTGTGTTAAGATCTGATGAAGCAACAGTGTTTCTACAAGCAGGGCCGGCCTTAGCTGAAACGGCGCACTAGGCGAAGTACTGCTGTGGCGCCCCTTAAGCCCCACCCACACCATACTCAAGGAACACCCGTATTTGAGCCACGCCCAGAGATGGGTCACTCCCACAAATTCCACTCCAGTTCTTTCAATGTTTAAATGCATGAAAAATCAGTCATACTGTAACAAACACCTTGTAGTCTAAGGTGGTTGCATAGGGTGACCATCCCCATGACCCAGCACTAGGTGCATTGGCTGGAGCAGTCTAAGGTGGTTGCAGAGGGTGACCATCCCCATGACCCAGCACTAGGTGCATTGGCCAGAGCAGTCTAAGGTGGCTGTAGAGACTAAACATGCTGCACCACAGCTGAATCTGCAGAAATAGGAGACAAAACTAGGATTTCAATTTTACATGCTAGACAGTGACATACTGTATGTACACCTCACCACCACCTGTTGGAGCTGTTCATGTAAACCTCCTTCTCACCTATGCTGTTTACAGTACAGTGGTCATTAGTCTCCCTCACCTCCCATTGGTGCTGCAGCTCTGGGTGATACTTGTGCAGGTCACTATATTGATGCTTTTTCACTGCTTACCAGAGCAGGTGATTCCAATGGCATCACTCACCTCCCTGGTAAGCTGGTGTCAAGCATCTGTTTCATATAATGGGCCATCACAATGACCCAGCAGGTTCTCCTGATAATCCATGTATAGTTTATACAGGAAAATGTTTGTCTCCTGGATGAAGCAGGCAGGAGTCCTGCTGAACCAACCACCCGAAGAGGTCCTGTCCACTCAGCAAGTCAGAACAGGGAGAAAAAATGATAGCCCCATGTGCACAACAACATAGCATAGACAATATGCAGCATGAACATCCTGGCAGCAAGGGTAAACTTTGGAAAGTATCTAACAGACAGTTGGCTCTATGGGCTTCCCAATGAATGTGCATGGTCATAATGTGCACGTAACATACTAGTCTTGGAATGAGCATGGGCAGGCGTGGTAACACTGTTTGAAGGTAACTAAAATAGAGTATAAAGAGGTGAACAGTGGTAGCCTCTGTGGTATATATCCATCTCTCCACAACATTCAGTTTAGATACCTGGACTGAGTATTTCTGATGCCATTTGACTTGCTGATGATCAGTAGGTCCATCTGTAACTTAACCCATTACAGACTTGTGATGCCTTCAGGCATTTCTGAGTTACATCTTACTAATGCCTCTACTTGTCTAACACTGGTTGTTCATATTTGCATTAATATTCCAAAACCATGCTATAAACAGTGTAATAAAATATTTTATCTTAAAGCTTACGTGATGGCAAATACAATTGTATTTATATTTCTCTCTGTCTAATACAGCTAGAGAGATACTGAATATTATTTGTATACTATTTATTTGTATTGTAATTGTTTTCTAAATATATCAACATTCAAGTGACACTGACAGAACTATTAAACCTTATACAAAGGCACACAGTTGAAGAAAATGCTGCTGGCAGCATGTGTCTTGTCTGAACGTTCTCTCATATACAGCAAGCTGCTTATATAACATTACAAAAAAGTTCACCTTTACTGTGTTTACTGTAGCTTAAAAAAGCCAGTTTAGACCTAGAGTCAAATGATTGCTACCACTATGTAGAGTACTTTGTGCTGACTAATTTGCCATTTACAGTTTTCTAGAAACATATGTGTTCCACAGATAAGAACATTCATTTGAACTGTGAGGCAATAATTTCATTTTTAAAGGCCCAGGCCACACCCATTGGAAGTTAAAAGTACAAACTCAAAAGAGCTCCCCTGGGGTAAATGAGATAATCGTTGTAATTGCAAAGCCCCCTTGCTTGTCTATTCTCCTACAAGTTAATACTGTTAGCATACACATTTATGTATGAGTATTTGTAGAGCCTCTGCTTTTGTGAGCAAATGGAGGACAAATAGGAATGGGTCTTTCATTGCTCAAAAAGTGAGAGACGGGTCACCTAGGAGCATCTGTTAGGCTACTGGGCGTAAACAGAGTTGCTGTAATCTATAGGGGTAGTTGAAGCATTTCAGGCCTTTAGTTTTTTATCTAAAAATTGTTAAGATGACTTATATGAATGCTGAAGGTATTACCCTGAAAGTAACAGGGTTAGGTAGAAGTACTACTGCTGTGTTACTCCACAGCTTGTCTGAATCTTTCAGTGTAATGGAATTTCCATGTTTACCACAAGTAGTTTCTGCCTCTGATGTTGCTTCACCAGACATTCAGTGATTCCTCAGCACAATGAAGGTAGACATCAGTGTTGCAGATACCATACTATATTCAGTTAAGATTTCCCAGCAAAACTGCCTTGGGAGTGTTACTGTTTATATGGTGACAATATGTGGCTATACTATGGAGACATTCAACTCTTAGTATGTAGATGATTAAGCTATGGTTCTGTCAGGCTTTAATCCCTCTCAAATGACCTTAGTCATAGAGTATGTGCTGTGTAAACCTGAATACATCTAGCCTTTTTTATATTCTTTTTTCCTGCTTTCTGTTCTTGTTGACAATCAACCTCTGCCTCTGTGATCATGCCTATGCATTTCCTATCATTGAGGCATAAAATAGTCAAACAAGGTGTCATTTTGCAAGCAGCCCTGAAGGATTTTCTGATTTCTGGTTCTAGCCTCACCCTTGGTGGTTGACATTATGCGTTTGTGCATTGGCAAGGACCTGCGAAATCTTCCTGTCTGTATACACATGCTCCCCATACCTCCATTATGAAGACTACCAAGCAAAAAAGACTTGAAAGGCAAGCTACTCATGGGCAGCTTATAACACTGTATTCCATACATGTGTAGGTGCTGACACTGCAGCAGGCCAAAGTGCTTCACTCCCATTCAGGACAAGTGAGCACATGCTGGCCATTCACTCACTCTGTCACTGGTGCCTTCAGCATCAGGGTTGTTAGTTAATCCTATATACTCTGCTTCCTGAGGCTGTGACTTGTATTAATATAACTTGCATTACCATAAAGTAAAAACTATGCCCCAAGTTTGACATGACATGCTTGGTTAAAGGACTTTTTACACACACACACACACACACACACACACACACACACACACACACTCCTTACCTCAGCCTGCATAAAAACGGAGCTTCCTTCCAGACCAGCGCAGCCACTACATTTGTCTGCTAATTTTGTTTGCTATACCTACAGAGTCTGAGTGGGTGGTGAAATTTTGGATAAGTCTGCAAAACTACTGGGTGTTATTTCTTAGTTAATGTAACCACAGAAGGAGTTATTATTACTGTTTTTAAAGTTTTTTTTCTGAAACTACCTTAAGTCCACAGCACTAAGCATAAAGTGTTCTACTGTGACATTTAAATAAAGCCCCAAAATAATCCAAATAAATTCTGGTCTACCCTAAAAATACTCTTGCAATTCGGTCAATAATCAACGCCAATCCCATTAGTGGCTAACATTCAAGATAGTATAGCTACGCAATTTAATTCATTCTTTAGTACCGTAATACTTTCTCTGTCCAAAAACACCTGCAACTCCCCACTACCTCTCTACTCTCCCTACTCCTCCTAAAGAAAGGATGCTTTTTACTTCAAGCTGATCCAAACTAACACCATAAAAAAGCTACTTGGTAAACTTAAACCAACCGGTCTTGGCTGCATAACACACACTCAGCTTAACAAAACGGAACCTCACACATAAACACACTCCTTACCTCAGCCTGCATAAAAACTGAGCTTCCTTCCAGAACAGCCTGCATAAAAATGGAGCTTCCTTCCAGACCAGCACAGCCTGCATGAAAATGGAGCTTCCTTCCAGTACATGAACACCTCAGCCTGCATAAAACGGAGCTTCCTTTCCGCGCATTTTTGTATTTGAATGTTAGCGTGCAATGCACGCATGGGTACTATAGGTCTTACTGCTGTAAAAGTGGGGGGCACTCCCTCCCCCTCGCTCTATGGTTCCGGCGCCCATGCGTGGTTAGTGAATCGTGCTTTTAATTACGGAAGTGGGGGAGGGCGCAATGCTACAGCTGAGAAGTAAAGTTTAAATTAACTCAATTTGCGCCCCTTATGATGTTGGCTTTTACGGCGCCCTAGGTGGTCACCTAGTTCACCTATACCTAAGGCTGTCCGTGTCTGAAAGCACATATCAAAATTAAATTACCCTTTGGTTTTATGCCATGGTGGTTTCTTTCAACCATTTTCTGTTCTGTGAAGTTTGGATTTTATATATTTTATTTGTTGTTTTCAGAACAGTTCATTGCCTGGATTTTTTTGTGGACTTGGATTGTAGTGTGAAAGTTTATAACCCTGTCTTCTCCACAGTTAAAATGATATCCTAAGCATAATTCTCCTCTGTGAATGGTTTTGTCCTGCGAATGTGTCTTTTATGCAAATATTTGCAGTAAGTTATTCATTGACTGCATTGTATTTTAGGACCTTCATCGAACAGGATGCAGTTCCTATTGTGGACAGGAAGCCGAGCAGGATCGAGTGGTATTGAAGCGAGTGCTGCTGGCATATGCACGCTGGAACAAATCTGTTGGCTACTGCCAAGGTTTTAATGTGTTGGCAGCTCTAATACTAGAAGTAATGGAAGGAAGTGAAGGGGATGCACTAAAGGTTTGTAAAGGCTTAAATACTAGAAATTAGTTCACTCTGTATAAAGTGGATATAAAAAGTGTACACACCCCTGTCAAAATGTGAGGTTTTTAT
Source organism: Protopterus annectens (assembly GCF_019279795.1). NCBI lineage: Eukaryota > Metazoa > Chordata > Ceratodontiformes > Protopteridae > Protopterus > Protopterus annectens. The sequence continues at coordinate 546,656,846 of NC_056745.1, read as the reverse complement.
GATATAAAAAAATGAGACCACAATATATCATTTCAAAATTTTTCCCACCTTTAATGTGACCTAAACCTGTACAACTCCATCGCAAAACAAATCTGTTAGGGGAAAAAATATAAAAAAACGCGTACAATAAGCTGGTTGCATAAGCGTTCACACCCTTAAACTAATACTTTGTTGAAGCATGTTTTGATTTAATTACAACATTCAGACTTCTTGGGTAGGAGTCTGTCAGCATGGCACATCTTGACTTGGCAATATTTGCCCACTCTTCCTTGCAAAAGCGCTCCAAATCTGTCATTCCAAGGGCATCTCTTGTGCACAGCCCTCTTCAGGACAGATTTTCTATTGCATTTAGGTCTGGGCTCTGGCTGGGCTATTCCAAAACTTTAATTTTCTTCTTAGTGAAGCCATTCTTTTGTTGATTTGGATGTATACTTGTGGTCATTGTCATGTTGAAAGATGAAATTCCTCTTCATCTTCAGCTTTCCAGCAGATGCCTGAAGGTTTTGGGCCAAAAGTGACTGGTACTTAGAACTGTTCAGAATTCCCTCCACCTTGACTAAAGCCTCAGTTCCAGCTGAAGAAAAGCAACTCCAAAGCATGATACTGCCACAACCATGTTTCACCATGGGGATGGTGTTCTTTTGGTGATGCAAAGTGTTTTTGCACCAAACGTACCTTTTGGAGTTGTGGCCAAAAAGTTCAACCTTGGTCTAATCAGACCATAACATATTTTCCCACATGCTTTTGGGAGACTTGATGTATTATTTTGCAAATTTTAGCCAGGCCTGGATGTTTTTCTGTGTAAGAAAAAGCTTCCGTCTTGCAACCCTACCCCATAGCCCAGACATATGGAGAATATGGGAGATTGCTGTACACATCCAGTACATGCTAGAAATTCCTGCAGCGTCTTCAGTGTTGCTATAGGTCTCTTGGCAGCCTCCCTGACCAGTTTTCATCTTGTCTTTTCATCAATTTTGGAGGGACGTCCAGTTCTTTACAGTGTCACTGTTGTCCCATACCTTCTCCACTTTTTGATGACTGTCTTCACTGTGTTCCATGGTATATCCAGTGCTGTGGAATTTTTTTTTGTACCCTTCTCCTGATTGATACCTTCCAACAAAGAGATCCCTTTGATGCTTTTTAAGCTCTCTGCGAACCATGGCTTTTGCTGTAGCAGGCAACTGAGTAAATGTCAGGAAGATCCTACTAGGACAGCTGAACTTTATTTGGGGTTAATCAGAGTCTCTTTAATTAATGACAGGTGTGTACCCAAGAAGACTGAATGTTGTAATTAAAGCAAAAGGTGCTTCAACCAAGTGTTAGTTTAAGGGTGTGCACACTTATGCAACCAGCTTATTGTACGTTTTTTATTTTTTTGTATTTTTCCCCTAACGGATTTGTTTGTTTTTCATTTGAGTTGTACAGGTTATAGGTCATAATAAAGGTGGAAAAATTTTTGAAATTATTTATTGTGGTCTCATTTTTTATATCACAAAAACCTGGCATTTTAACAGAGGCGTGTACACTTTTTATACCCATTGTAGTTATAGGCCATAGTTTATCAGGAAGCTATTCAGTTTGTGTTACTCTGCCATGTTTTCTTCACAGCTTCTGGCAAATGAAATATCTATACCATAGAATTGTCTTTGTATTTTGGAGAAAATACAGTTTATTTTTACCTGCCTGTTTACTTAATTCATTGTTTGCTTGTGTATTTGTAGATGATAGGTTAGGCACGTGTTATGTGGTACTAATAAAGACTAATGTCTTGAAGTGACTTGGAATCAGGTTTGCTGAATTCTTGCATGTTTTTCTTTGTTATTAATCAAGTTCTGTAATGAAAGTCATCATGTGTACAAGTAGACCTTGCTCTTGATTCTAAAAGGCCTTTTTGTGAAACATTATTGAAGACTTCCAGCACTCAAGCAGAAAGCTGGAAAACCTAGCTATATCAGGACACTGTCAAACTGGAGTTTCCTCAAGCTGACATAACTAAGAGTAGTGAACAGCACAGTGCTCAAAATAAATGGAAATGCAGTGATTGTTTGCAGCACCACATAGCACACAGAAAGATACAGGTAAATGTAAAGTAAGGATTACAACATACTGACACATGAAATTCTAAAGTAAGGATTACATCATGCTGACACATATGAAATTCTAAAGTAAGGATTGCAACATGCTGACACATGAAATTCTAAAGTAAGGATTGCAACATGCTGACACATGAAATTCTAAAGTAAGGATTGCAACATGCTGACACACATGAAATTCTGTGCGACAGCAAGGCAGGAAAGAGCATAGAGTGGTAAGCAAAGACAGATACTAAAAGGGATGATAGGGAGGGATATAATATTTTTGGCGGAGTTAATCCCCGTTTTTCACTTTGACAGGAATGGGTAGAGTAAGCATAGTAGTTTAGGAAATTGCTATTAAAGCTGTAAAGGAAGGAAGTGCAAAGCAAATTTACTTGTCAGATGCAACAAAACAAGAAGGCATGGCACGCATGATTTGGAAACAGTGATGAGTTACCAGGCAAACAGAGGCTAGACAAAAGCAAGAAGAGAATGGGTCAGTAAAGTAGGATATGAAGCACCAACCATGCGTGTCTGTAATATGTCATATGTAACCCACAAAAGGTTGATGTGGTCTTGTGCATTACTGTGCGAGTGTAGAGGTGTGAGAGAGTACACAAACAACTCTAGAAACTGCACTGCATTCCAGCCAATGCGTCTTATGTGCCACATTGACATGGCAAGCATAGTATGGAATGTTACAAGTAGATAGCAGTCTGACAGCTTGCACAGTAGAGCATGTAAGACAGATGTATGTGTATTTATGCAGCATGCTGTGGCGCATGGCAGTTAATCTTCGATAACAGACAGTGGCACATAAATGTCAAATACTGTGCAGCAAAACATCATGATACAGTAATCCAACGGCAAGTCTGTATGACATGTAATATATAGCTGCCATGCTGTGCTTCCACAGCATACCATCTGTCTCTGAAAAATCTGTGACAGTGAAATGCAGAAAAGGTATCCCTGCAACTTGGAGCACAGAGCAGGCACAGTGTCCTGCACACCTGTAAAGGCATACACTTCACTGCTTGAGACCAATGATGCAGTGATATATACCTACACACTGGTTACATGTTCATAGATTCATATGTGTATACTCGGCTAATGGCCCTGGAGCCTTTACAAGCCTAGCCCATAGTATTACCCTGGCATCGTGCCACCTGACCTTACTTCCCGGTGCCTCTTTCAAGTAGAGCCACTGGAGTGATCCCCGAGGTGAATTTTCGATTTCCCATCCATTCATCAAGATTTCTCTTGAAGAGGGCCAGTGAGGTGCTCCGCTTGATATGTATGGGAAGTCTATTCCATGGCATGGGCAGTCTGTGGGTTATGAACCTGTCCCTCCAGCTTGTTCTGTTGTTTGTGGTAATGAGGTTGAGGTCTCTGGAGTGTATTGTGCGGAGGGATTGGGATTTCTTTAGCTGTAGTATTTCTAACCGAGCTGGGTCAGACATGGCTTTGTAAGTCAAGCAGAGATCGCCTCTAAATAGGCGATATGAGACAGAGAATAGTTGGAGTTTTTTTGAGTCTGTCCATATAGGACAAGTGTTTAAGGCCTAAGGTTCTCTTTGTGAGGTATTTTTGAGGCCTCTCCAGTTGTTGTAGGTGTCTAGTGAGGTACATGCCAAATGGGGCATTGTACTCGATGATTGGCCTAATGAGGGAAAAGTAGAGGGAGACAATGACCTCTTTCTTCCTGGATGCAAAGCCCTTAGTAATGAGATGTGCTACATAGAAGGACTTTCTGACCACAGTGGCAATGTGGTGGTCAAAAGAGAGGTTGCTGTCAACCTGTGTTCCCAGATCTCTTATGACGCCTTCTGTGGTAATGAAACTTGGACACCCAGTCTCAGCATTGATAAATAACATAAAATGCCCTGAAACATGTGATATCTGTATCCAAGAACAAGTTTACAAGGGTTAGTGACAGAGGGGTAAGCTGTGCCAGCTGATGCCCTGCAGGCCACACATTGGCTTGGTGTACATGTTGGAGTTGTATATATGCGCTAAGAACAGAGATATGTCATGCTGGACATCCTTCTGCTTTTTATACATCCAACCCGTACTACATCCAACTGGAACAGCCCAGTTGTACATCATTAATACCTTAACTACATGTAATAGGTTCCTAGGTTTGTAGATAAGTACTAGGCTAACTGCCCTTGTGGGCCATTTTAAGCTTAGCCAGTTACCTCATGTGAGAATCAAACCCCGCACCTTGTGTCTATAAGGTAAACACCTTAACCATTATGCTAACCATTACTGAAAATTTTCCATAGACATGCAACAAACTGTGTCATTTACCACATCTTCATGTGTGGGTAGATCCTGCATTACCCACACACAGAAGTGGACAATTTCTATTGTGCAGTGACATGCATATGAATGGCTTTATAGTATATTGTCATGTCTGCCCTCACCCCACCCCCACCCTCCATCTAGATTTTCTCAGAATGTCAAGTTGTTTGTGTCATATTTTTGGTCTCTTCTTAATAGGAGATGTGATTTAATGACAATCATTGTGGACTGAAGTCAGTAAATAAGTGGCATCTCCATTTTAGGTAAGTGAGGTTGCAAAGTATGCCCTGGAGCTCATTATAGTGGCACTCTTGACATGGAAATGTGTGACTTTTTTTTTTTAATATATTATATCCCCAAACCATTTGGATCCCAAGTATGAAGGGCATCTATATGAGGTGTGGGGGGATAATAGTGGGGAGGTAAATAAGGATTTCTAGGGGCGGTGTTAGGATATTACTTTTCTTATTGACGGCCTGTGTCCATAAGGGACATGGGTGCCAGACTGGGGAGTAAGTTTATAATTTCCCATCCAATTGTCAAGGTTTCATTTGAATAGGGTCAGGGATGAACTCTGTTTTATATGGATAGGGAGCCTGTTCCACAGCTTGGAGGTTGTTTGGGACACATTTCTGTCTGTCCAACACATTCTGTTTGTCATAAGCATAGTTCAGATCCCTGGCTGTAGTGTTTCTGGTGCTGTTTGTTTTACATATGTGCAACAGATCCATCAATGCTGGGTCTGAGGAAACCCTGTCATCCAGACAAATATACCTTCTCAGCAGCCTGTAGAAGACGGTATACAGAGACAGAGCCTTTAGGTGATCAGTGTAGGACAGGGGTATTCATCCCCTGAATTTTGCTGATGAGATGCCTTTGTGTGCATTCCAGCTGTTCCAAGTGACTGGTCTGATACATGCCAAAGGGGCATTATATTAAATGATTGGTCTGATAAGGGCCGAATAGAGAGGTACTATAACTTCCTTGAACCTGGATGCCATACCGTTGCCTATAAGTTCGATGACAACGTAGAATGCTTTTCTTATTGTCTTAGCCAGATATTGGTCAAAGCCCAGATTGCTGTGTATGTATGTTCCCAGATCCCTTACTACTAGGACTTTTCTTAAAGGTGTTTTATCGATGGAGTAATTAACTTGGGTTAATAATTTTCCAAAGGGCATTAAAATGCATTTTTTGGCATTGAGTTTTAGGCCATGGCTGTGGCACTAGGCATTTGTATTTATTAAACCTTCTTGCAAGATGTTGGTGTTTCGGGGGGAATTTGTAATAGCTCCCAATTTACAGTCATCTGCGAACTTGACAAGCCTGAGGCCATGAATATTAACTTTGACTTCAGAGAAGTAAATGCCAGACAGGTGCAATCCCAGCAGGGAGCCCTTTGGTACACCAGCAGTGACCTATTTCTTTGCTGGAGGTGGTCTCACTGATCCTGATTTCTTGGGGCCTGTCAATAAGCCAGCCAGCAATCCAGCAAGTTATGTAGGGATTTGGACCTAGTTCAGAGATCTTGTCAACAATGCCTTAGTTGGAGTATTGTATCTTATGTCGTGGCTAGGTCAGGATACACAGTATGCACTGTTTTACTGTAGTCTGTTGCCTTGCTGACCCTCTCAGGGAAGTCTACTAGGTTAAGTAGGCACAACCTTACCATAACAAAGAGAGAATGGGATGGGTCTAATGTCTGCAGGTTGCTAATGTCCCTTTTATCATTTCCATGATAATTCATTCCATGGCTTTGCACATTAAGCTTGTTAGAGTGATGGATTTGTAGTTCCCTGGATTGGTTGAAGGTGTGCCCTTGTGAAGGGGAATGACCACTGTGGTCCTGCATTCTCTTGGAATGTAGCCTTTTTCAAGGCTGTTGTTGAATAGTGTCGCAAGTGGTGCAGATGTTTTAGACTATTCAGGAGGCAACCAGGGATGTTGTCAAGACCCACGGAGGTGATGTTCTTGGCCTTAGCAAGTACTGCCAGTATCTGGTTCTTGCTGATAGTTGGGTGTAGTATGTTGGAGGAGATTTCACCTGGTAGAGGTGGGGGGCAAGGAGTTGGGGGAGGGTAAAGTTTGAGCTCAATTTATTAGACAGTTGACTTGCTCTGTCACCCTAATCAGTGAAGGTGGTACTGTTCACCAAAAGTTTAGCACACTGCTGTGTGTTACCGTTAAGGTTTCAGACACAGCTGAAGGCCTTGTGATTTTCCTTAGCCTGCAAGGCTATCCTGACCTACTAATTGATCTTATTGGACTTAGATTTCATAGTTTCATGTGTCACTGTATAAGAGAGCATTTGTCTTTAAGGAAGTTGCTCTTCCTGATTTTGGCTATAAGTTTTCTTTTTTTATTATATACACTGTTTAGGTGAGGATTCCACCAGTGGAGTTTGTTTTCAGTGTTTGTTTTGAGTTTACTTCTGGTAGGTATGGCAGCCTAGATGCAGCCACATGTTTGTATAGGAACTCTCTCATAGTTAGTGGGAGCCTTGAATTTTGACAAATTTTAGGATGTAATTTGCCTTGGAATAGCTTCTGACTGTTGCTAGTTTTGCTGGGTTTTTCCAAGGATGATTTTTTATTTCAAAGGAGGACCGCTTTTTGATATGACCTCACTAGTGAGAATGTGATACAGGGAAGGGGGTGCAGTGCCTTTCTGTATTAGTGATTACCAGAAGCATTGTGCCTGTGAGTTTGAGAAATTATAAGCTTCCTAGTCTATAAAGGGGTAGTTAGAATTCTGTGAATAGAATGACTGGTTGGATAGTGAGTGCCTGTAGTAACTTTAGGTAAGAGTCATGAGACGCTAGGGACATAGATGGCGACATATAGTTAGCCATGATATGGTGAGAGACCTTACTTATGGTGACTTGCTTGTGAATGAACTCCAGCATAGATCAAGACACCGCCACCTTTGGCCCCAATCTGTGCTGTTGTTGGTCTAAATGTATGGAAGGATATGTAGTCTTGCACTGCCAGAGTACTTTCTATGGCTTTAAACCAAGTCTTGGTCATGGCATAGATGTCTACATCCTCCAGAGTGAGGAGGGCTTGAAGAGTGTTGAGTTTTTTGTTTAGGCTCCTAGCGTTGAACAGTAACACCTTAAGTTCGGTTGCTTGGAGACTTTTTGACAATGTTGGCAGTTTTGTCATTTTGGCATTGACTAAAAAAGGCTCTAAGGGTGTGGGTAAAGTTTTAGTCAATGTGGAAAGGATTGGGGGGACAGGTGCAGCCCATCTTTGGCAAGGCAACATGGTTTATTGAGTGTGTCCTCCCATGCTGACAGGTATTGGATTCCCCTGGAGTGACACTATAAACTAAGCCATTTATTAAAACCCATCATTTTGTGTTAATACTGTGGAATGCTGCTCAGTGCTAGGCTTATACTTATCTGTCACACATTCTGAAAGATCTGTTATAGTCCAGTGAGGTACATTCTTACGTCTTCTATGCCCACATGGACTATGATAGAATCATATTAGTACCTATGGTGTAGTAACTTTAATGGGTGCATACATGGTATTGTGTATCTTGACTCCTTATTCCGGATAGGAAACTAACCATTATCTTCCCCTTGATTAACCTGGTGAGTGGGGCATTTGTGTGTCGAACAGTGGAGTTCCCATTGACAAGTGTATTAGGCAAAGTATATGCTTGTCTTGTGGGCTTTGCTGTTGGGGGACCAGTGAGTGTAGGCTTATGTGAGATGTTTGTTGCTTTTGGTGTATGATTAAGTAATTGCTGAGGAGCATTGTTGCCATTAGTTACAATGGATATAAAAAGTTTATACACCCCTGTTAAAATGCCAGAGTTTTGTGATATAAAAATGAGACCACAATAAATCATTTCAACACTTTTCCCACCTTTAATTTAACCTATAACCTGTACAGTTCAATTGAAAAACAAATATATATGTTAGGGGAAAAATATAAAAAATGTACAATAAGCTGGTTGCATAAGTGTGCACACCGTTAAACTAATACTTTGAAGTACTTTTTGCTTTAATTACAACATTCAGTCTTCTTGGGTAGGAGTCTATTAGCATGGAACATCTTGAATTGGCAATATTTGCCCACTCTTCCTTGTAAAAGTGCTCCAAATCTGTCAGAATGCGAGGGCACCTCTTGTACACAACCCTCTTCAGGTCACTCCACAGATTTTCTATTGCATTTAGGTCTGGGCTCTGGCTGGGCCATTCCAAAACTTTAATTTGCTTCTGGTGGAGCCATTCTTTTGTTGATTTGGATGTATACTTGGGGTCATTGTCTTGCTGAAAGGTGAAATTCCTCTTCATCTTCAGCTTTCTAGCAGACGCCTGAAGATTTTGGGCCAAAAGTGACTGGCATTTGGAACTGTTCTTGGAACTGTTCATAATTACCTCCACCTTGACTAAAGCCCCAGTTCCAGCTGAAGAAAAGCAACCCCAAAGCATGATACTGCCACCACCATGCTTCATCTGGGGATGGTGGTCTGTTGGTGATGTGAAGTGTTTTTGTGCCAAACGTACCTTTTAGAATTGTAGCCAAAAATGTTCAACTTTGGTCTCATCAGACCATAACACATTTTCCCACGTGGTTTTGGGAGACTTGATCTGTTGTTTTGCAAATGTTAGCCAGGCCTGGATGTCTTTCTGTGTAAGAAAAGGCCTGTCTTGCAACCCTACCCCATATCCCAGACATATGGAGAATACGGGAAATTGTTGTCACATCTAGTACACAATCAGTACTTGCCAGATATTCCTGCAGCTCCTTCAGTGCTGCTGTAGGTCTCTTGGCAGCCTCCCTGACCAGTTTTTGCCTTGTCTTTTCATCAGTTTTGGAGGGACGTTCTTTGCAATTTCACTGTTGTCACATATTTTTTCCACTTTTTGATGACTGTCTTCACTGTGTTCCATGGTATATCTAATGCTGCGGAAATTTTTTTGTACCCTTCTCCTTACTGATACCTTTCAACAATGACATCCCTTTGATGCTTTGTAAGCTCTCTGCAAACCATGGCTTTTGCTGTAGCAGGCAACTGAGTAAATGTCAGGAAAATCCTACTAGGACAGTTGAACTTTATTTGGGGTTAATCAGAGTCTCTTTAATTGATGGCAGGTGTGTACCCAAGAAGACTGAACACTATAATTAAATCAAAAGGTGCTTTCAGCAAAGTATAAGGATGTGCACACTTATGCAACCAGCTTATTGTACGTTTTTTATTTTTTATATTTTCCCCTAACAGATTTGTTTGTTTTTCAATTGAATTTTACAGGTTATAGGTCACATTAAAGGTGGGAAAAGTTTTGAAATGATTTATTGTCGTCTCATTTTTTTATATCTCAAAAACCTGGCATTTTAACAGGGGTGTGTACACTGTTTATATCCACTGTAGATTTTGAGGGCTTTGAGATTTAGGAAGGCTTCTTTTAAGCCTTCAGCGTAAGACAATGTCTATGTGTGGTGAGTGGTGTGTGTGAGGGATGTAGTGTGATATTCCTGAGAACGTTGTTAGTATGTGACATTTTTTGCTTCCAAGGAAGTTGCGTATTTACATCTCTCACATACTGTGTTATTTTCTTTAATGTTTAATTGGTTGTCTGAGAACATAAGACTGTTGCTACATTGCTTTAGCATGCCCAAATCTACAAAGGCGGTCACAGAGACATTTGGAAATTGCATATTCATGTTGGCTGGGCCTGTAATAGGGTGAACTATTTAGGATTAAGGATTGGTTTTAACAGAGGTCTCCTAAGGTAGTTTCTAAAGTTAGAGACAAGATGTTACATAATGGTAGGATATGGTAGTACTGAGGTCATTGTTGTGTTAAAAGGTGAAATTCCTCTTCATCTTCAGCTTTTAGCAGATTCCTGAAGGTTTTGGGCCAAAAGTGACTGGTATTTGGAACTGTTCATAATTCCCTCCACCTTGACTAAAGCCTCAGTTCCAGCTGAAGAAAAGCAACCCCAAAACATGATACTGCCACCACCATGCTTCACTTGGGGATGGTGTTCTATTGGTGATGCGAAGTGTTGTTTTTGTGCCAAACGTACCTTTTGGAATTGTGGCCAAAAATGTTCAGCCTTGGACTCATCAGACCATAACACATTTTCACACATGCTTTTAGAAGACTTGATGTATTGTTTTGCAAATTTTAGCCAGCCTGGATGTTTTTCTGTATAAGAAAAGGCTTCTGTCTTGTAACCCTACCCCATAGCCCAGATATATGGAGAATACGGGAAATTGTTGTCACATCTAGTACACAATCAGTACTTGCCAGAAATTCCTGCAGCTCCTTCAGTGCTGCTGTAGGTCTCTTGGCAGCCTCCCTGACCAGTTTTTGCCTTGTCTTTTCATCAATTTCGGAGGGACGTTCTTTGCAATTTCACTGTTGTCACATTTTTTCCACTTTTTGATGACGGTCTTCACTGTGTTCCATAATATATCTAATGCTGTGGAAAATTTTTTGCACCCTTCTCCTGACACCTTTCAACAATGACATCACTTTGACGGTTTGTAAGCTTTTGCTGTAGCAGGTAAATGAGTAAATGTCAGGAAAATCCTACTAGGACAGCTGAACTTTATTTGGGATTAATCAGAGTCTCTTTAATTGATGGCAGGTGTACCCAAGAAGACTGAATGCTATAATTAAATCAAAAGGTTCTTCAGCAAAGTATTAGTTTAAGGGTGTGCACACTTATGCAACCAGCTTATTGCACATTTTTTATTTTTTATATTTTTCCAATATATGTGTGTGAATGAGAGGGAGGATAGAGGAATGGTGAGGATGCAGAGAGTAGAGGTGGCGAAGGTGGATGCGTTTAAATACTTGGGATCAACAGTTCAGAGTAATGGTGAGTGTGGAAGAGAGGTGAAGAAGAGAGTACAGGCAGGATGGAGTGGGTGGAGAAGAGTGTCAGGAGTGATTTGTGACAGACAAGTACCAGTAAGAGTGAAAGGGAAGGTCTACAAGAGGGTTGTGAGACCAGTTATGTTATATGGGTTGGAGACAGTGGCACTGACAAAAAGGCAGGAGTCAGAGCTTGACGTGGCAGAGTTGGAGATGTTAAGATTTGCACTGGGTGTGACGAGGATAGACAGGATTAGGAATAAGTATATTAGAGGGTCAGCCCAGGTTGGAAGGTTTGGAGACAAAGCCAGAGAGGCAAGATTACGTTGGTTTGGACATGTGCTGAGGAGGGATGCAGAGTATATTGGGGAAAAGATGCTAAGGATGAAGCTGCCAGGTAACAGGAAAAGAGGAAGGCCTAAGATAAGGTTTATGGATGTGGTGAGAGAGGACATGCAGGTGATTGGTGTGATAGAGCAAGATGCAGAGGACAGGAAGAAATGGAGACAGTTGATCTGCTGTGGCGACCCCTAATGCGAGCAGCCAGAAGAAGAAGATTTTTCCCCTAACAGATTTCTTTGTTTTTCAATTGAATTGTACAGGTTATAGGTCACATTAAAGGTGGTGAAAGTTTTGAAGTGATTTATTGTGGTCTCATTTTTTTATCTCTCAAAAACCTGGCATTTTAACAGGGGTGTGTACACTTTATATCTACTGTAGCTTTGGAATGTCTTTGAGATTTAGGAAGGCTTCTTTTAAGCCTTCAGCATAAGACAATGTTTGTGTGGTGATCGGTGTGTGTGAGGGATGTAGTGTGATATTCCTGACAGCCTTGTTAGTATGCGAGTTTTTTTGTTTCAAAGGAAGTTGCATATTTACATCTCTCACATACTGTTATTTTCTTTAATATTTAATTGGTTGTCTGACAACATAAGACAGTTGCTGCATTGCTTTAGCATGCCCAGATTTACCAAGCTGGTCACAGAGACATTTGGAAATTTCATATTCATGCTGTCTGGGCCTGTAATAGGGTGGACTGTTTAGGATTCAATAATTAGGTTTTAACAGAGGTCTCCTAAGGTAGTTTCTGGAGTTAAGGGCAAGATGTTCATAATGGTAGTACTGTTCACTGTGCCATCTTGCTGCTCTAAGCTTGTTTCCACACAATGCCATACCGTTTAGCAGGTTTCAAACATAATTCTAACTTTGTAGGATACAATATGGGGATCTGCTAACCACTGTTGCATGATGGACAGCTCCGCACAAACTTGTCTGATTTATAGCAAAGAAAAAAAAGCTTGAAGACTGACTCCTATGCCTCCTAGCCAATAAACAACCACACTTTTAGCTTCCTGGAGTGCATCCCAACTCAGAGAGCAACCAGGCAAGCACCTTCTGCCATAAGCTGGATGATCCTGGAACTTCTTAATGTAAAGGCATAGCAAAAGTAGCTCTCAAGTGCAGGTTAAACAACAAAACTACCAAACAACTAAGTCCCTGGCTAATTCACCGTTCTTCAAGGTAATTGAGAGGCAGACAGAACTAGAAAAACCAGCAAACAGAGAAATTGCTATGTTTTGCCACAAAATTAAATAAATACTTTAAGAATGTTCAAAAACAGTAGTGGTCGCTGTGTGAAACAAGTACAGGAAAGAACACAAAACTGAAAACTGGTTCAGGAAGGAAGGCACCAAACACAAAATGTAAGAACAAGCTGTTTAATCCAAAATGAAGCGCTTTTCGTCACAGTAAGTACTGTGACTTCTTCAGATAAATTACAGGAAATTAAGAAAATATTTTTATCTTAGTTTAGATGGCTCTGGATGTAGTTGAAACACTTGAAAAGCATTGCAGAGTTCTGTGTAAGTTAGCACAGAGCCTTGCAAATGTGCCAGATTCATAGCAGACAAAAACAAACAAAATCTTGAAAACTGACTTATGCCGTCTAGCCAATAAACAACCACACTTTGAGCTCCCTGGTGTATTTCCCAACTCAGAGTGACCAACTAAAAACCTTCTGCCACAAGATGGGTGATCCTGGAATTTCTTAATGTTAAAGCACAGCAAAAGCAGCTCTCAAGTACTGATTAAACAGCAAACAACTACCGGACAACTAAGTCCCTGGCTAATAGTAAGGAGAAAGGAACTTAGTAAGTCTTCTTTCTGCGGGGAGCATGCATTATGTGAAGAATAGGGAGGATGTAAGTGTAATACATGGTATCATAGACTTGCAGAAGTAATTTCTTATCTACCACAAAAACAAAAATTTTACAAGGGAAAGGATGAAAATATAAAGAAAATTAGGGAAGTTCTGCAAAACTGTGGACACCTGAGAGAAATGGTAATCAGCAGTATGATATGTCATACTGTTGGTAATCATAATTCACAGCTTTCCACAGTTTTGCAGAACTTCCCTGTTTTTCTGTCATATTTAGGTGTGTTTTTGTAAAGTACAGTACAGATAGCATTACAGATCATATTCCAATAGAAAGTTCAGCCACCAGACTATTTTATATTGATATATCCTTGCTTTACAATAGGCAGAATGATTTGGCCCTAAGTAATAGTAGAAGCACTTAGAGCTCACACATGTACTCACTTGCCTCTGTAACTGCATCACAGTTAAGACCTATGGAAACACAGTAAAGCACAGGCTCATAAAACACATTGCATACAAACTAGTACATATGTTCATTCCATCAACCATCAAATAAAGTTACATGATGTATGCCAAATATACACAGAGAGAAACCAGAGTGGAACATATTGCATAAAATGGTTGACTAGTTGCACACCTACTGAAACCATGTGGTGGGTTCTCTGTATTCCCTATTGCACTGAGTCATCCAATTATCTTCTGTTGAAGTCGTTAATGCAGTTTTGAACCTATACCCCTGGACCACTTGATTCCTTTGTGTTGGTTGAGATTGGTTGCCAGATCCTCCAAAGTATTTGTGTGATGACACAGACACCTCCATGATCCAAATAGGTGATCCTCATTGTTCCCAAGTTGTAGAAGCATATCAGTGTTGCTTCGTGATCAAGGTAGTAGCACCAATGAGTCTGACATTGATTGGGAAGCGCACTGTTGCATATGCTGCAGATGGTGCTATACACCACTGGCAGAGATGTACGACCCTTGCTAATAATGGCAAAACAAAGAAATATAAACTGACAGAGCTGTGCTATCTGCTATAAAAATGTATGTATTACCAAGCAAAAGATATGCAGTTCTTGCATGCTGTAAATTTCTGTGGATTGGGCATATTTATTTATTTATTTATTTATTTTACATTTGTTGACTGGGATAGTTCGACTGGGTATATGTCCATTTTCAGCGGAGGCCTGGGGAGAAAAGCTCCAAGATAATAATACACATTGAACATTTAGTAAATGCTAGTTTCAAGCAGATTACAGTCATAACCAATACCAGTATTTAGCACATAGAGTTCTAACTTATTATAAAACACTTTATAAAACAACATTATTTTCAAAGTTATGTATACATAACATTACATTCAGGTTTGACACATTGAGCAGCAGTTATACAATTGACCATTCCTAAAAAGGTGTGGTAGAAAAAAGTTAGAAGTAGTTGAAGTCAAGGCACATAAGTAATAGAGAAGTCACTAATTGGGGTTAGTGCAAGGACATAATCAGTGAGTTTTTATTTCTTGAGTTTGTTTTTGACTCGAGTTAGTGAGGGTTCTAGGGTCAAGTCAGCTGGGAGTCTGTTCCATGTTTTTTCAACAGAGTTGGCAAACAGAGAGTCCTCAGCTGAGTAGTTGGATTTGTATGTTTGAACTAGGAAGCTAGTGGATGATCGCAGTGGCCGGGTGTTGGTGTAGAGACTGATTATATTTTTAGTGCAGGTGTATTTTCTGGTTGGTAAAGGACTTTATGTGCCACTATTAGCTGGTTGAACTGCAGTAGGCTAGGCAGTTCAAGCCATCCTAGGCAATTTAGGTTGTGACAGTGGTGTGTCCAGTAGGCTGTGCCAGTAGCAAATCTGGCAATGTGGTTATAGCAGGATGATAGTTTATTAAGATCTGTTTTAAGTTGGAGAATAGAGGTGTGGCGTAGAGAAGAGTTGGTAGTAGATGAGAATGGGCAATTCCAGTTCTAGCAAGTTGGGTAAGGAAAGGTTTGATTCTGTAAAGAGAACCAAGTTTTTTATTAATGGTTTTGATAGTTTGATATGCGCATCAAACTTCAGGTTATCAACTATGACACCCAGTAGTTTAGTTTGGGCTTCTTGGGAGATGATAGTGCCATTGTTAATGGTTATGTTGAAGGATGACAGGGGGGGTCCTGCATGCGGGGGAGAAGAGGAGCAGCTTAGTTTTGTTGGGGTTTAGGATTAGATGTTGATTGGAGAGCAGTTTTTCCACTGTATTGAAAGTATTTTGGGTTAATGTGAATAAAGTAGCTGGTGAGGTGTCAGAACAAATCAAGGTGGAGTCATCCACATATTGAATGCAGGTAGCATCTGGAATGACTGAATGAAGGTTGTTGATAAAGATGGAGAAAAGAAAGGGATCCTAGTATTTAGCCCTGGGGGACTCCTAATGTGTGATGGGTAGGCGAGATGGTAGCTTGTCCTGCCATAGGACTGCCTGTTCTGCAGGGAGGATTGCTCAGACTCACTATCCTAAACTCAGCTGTTACAATTTTTTTTTTTTTATTATTCAATGTAAGCAAGACCAGACAAGATCTGTAGAATCTAAAAGAAGGATCTATGGAATGGAGGAGAAGGAGTATGATGACAGACCTTTTAGAATGGACTACCAGAATCTTAGACAGCATACCCATTTAACACCCCCCTTAATGGTTTGGCACTTTTCAAGTTGTCATTAAGCAATCATAATTATACTCTTAATAAGTCTAATAAACTGTCTGTCTGGTCTTTTTATTATAGAAGTTTACAAGCTGTTAACCAATCCAGATTACAGTTGCTTTTCAACTTTTTTATGCTGTTTCAGCACTGTCTACAGGTTGCAGTTAGAGGCAGGTCTCCTGTTATCACACAGAGAGGGGGTCCACAGAGACATTCCACAAGATATGGATATTAAGGCACTTATATTATTGGGGTAGTAGTCTTTTGTACCGCAAGTGTCTTGAGATAGATTTTGGGCACTGGGGTGGTCTAGGAAGAACCTGTTTTGGGACGACTCTTTAATAGTGGCTGAGAGTCATCTTCCAGGGGGCTTGTTCTTGTGTAAACTACAGACATTGAAAATAGGTACAAAGGCCCTTGAAAAGTAAATACAGCCTGCAGAAAATATGGGCATCTTGTTGGCATAAAATTTGAATACCAAGTAGCACATAACTCTTCGAGTAGGAATGTGGAGTACTATTCAGAAAAATGTTTAAAAAACAGTGTGTGAAAAAAATGATGGAAAAAATATAAGCATAATATCAGTGAGACATTTTAAATTTGTAGACTTTATTGAACTGTATTGTGAAACTCTACCATACAAGGCTATTTATTTTTGCATCTAAAAAGGGAGATATAATATGCATGTCCTCTGTCTTTAAATTATTAGTGCTACTAATATGGCCACATAGTGTGGGTTTCTGTGTACTGGACAACTTTAGAAATCATATATGAGGAGGGGGAGTCAGAAAATTGTGTGAAGGGATAAATTAAGTATGAAAATAGAGATGTACCTCCAAAAATGGAGACATCATGTGCTGGGATAAATCTGAACTGAAAATAGGAACATTTCTCCAAAACGGGGACTGTTGAGAGGTCTGAACAGAGCATGGTATGAAGTCTGTCAGGGAGGCATGTGAAGGAGAATGCATGCAAGACACCCCATGTGACTTCACTACATACTATGAGTAGGATTTAGGATTGAAGGGTTAGAGCAGAAAAATGTGAGATTCATTCAGTAACATTTACTTATATATTTACCAAGACTAGTCAAGATGAATTATTTAGGCTGGTTTAATATAAAAAAAATCGAAAGAATCAAGAAAAATTTCAACACAAAAATGACCACAATTCAGGATATACTGTATCCCCTTACAAAAAGAAGGCATAGAATACAGCATTGTCCATGACTTTCAGTGGATATAAATAACAAAATTAAAGCCAGAGATTCAGCCTGAAAGAACTGGAAAAAGAACCAACAGTAATACATCAATTTTATGTTGGTGTAAAAGAAACAAGAATCACAGCAAATAACTGCAAAAGCCCTGTACCTTAGGTAGAAACAGGAAGCAAACTGGTCTAGACGCAGTTGGTTTTGGAAAGAAATAAAACGCTTAACAGGGACATTAAATAACTTTCTATCTACCAGAACTGAGCTAACAGCATTGAATTCCTCCACTTTTGCTAATGATTTTGCTCACGTTTCTCAGGCCACCATAACCAGCATGACTAAAGCCTTTTCAACAACATACTCCACCATCAATAAAGAAAAAGAACCTCCATCACCCGTTCTATACCCTTTAACTTCTTAAGGCAGCAACTTTTCACTTCTATGAAATTCCAGTTAAACAAACATTGTCCCTACTTCTCAAACTCAGCAATTCAGGATCTAAATCCAGCAATTTTCATCCCAACGTCTTAAGGACTGTAGCTGAAAAAAAATCACTAAACCCCTTACACATCTGTATCATCTCTCTTGCCTCAGGGGCTGTCCCACCAGCATTGAAGCACACAGTTATAATCTCTGTACCTAAAATCACTTTTCCTAATGGTCTGAAGGATTATCCATTTATCTGTCTGTTTCTACCCTGTGTCCTGTTACCAAAATATCAGAAAAAAACTTTTATACAAGCAACTACTTACATTAATAGCTAAAGCTTATGTGATGCACAGCATGGCTTTTGCAATTCCTCCAGTATCTTTACTGCCCTAGTAATGGGCACTGATACAATTTATTGCAACCCGGACTTCCAAGTTGGCTGCACATTGAGTATCAGCTTAATTCTAGCTCTCCCAACTCAGCAGAGAAAGCAGTGGACTTTTATTTCTGGGTAAATTTCAGTAACTGGCTAGCAAGTGCAGGAGAAAAGAATACAAAGGATCTGAAAGAAAATCAGCTACAAAATGTGAGGAAAAAACCCTGAGTGGGAAGAATGATGCAGCTGTTCAGCAAAAAACAGTGCAAGCTCCAACTTGACTACATGACTTCCATTAACCTAGAGGAAAGTATAAGACAACTGCACACAGACCTGATTAAAATAAACAAGGCTGGAAAAAATGAAAGAAGCTTTAAACAGATATTCAGATGAGGTGATAAAACTGCAAAAATCAGAGGTCATAATGAAGAAACGTTTGGCTGAATAAGAAACTGCTCAAGAAGAGATGTTTCAAAAAATAATAGAATGAGAGGACAGAACACGTAGGGAAAACGTGAGATTTTCTGCTGTACCAGAGAGGCTGGAAGGAACAGATTATTTTATGAAAGCACAAATAAGCAACTGGACTGGTATTCCACAAGAGGAGGTTTTAATTGAAAGGGAACATTATGTGTATGCTCCAAACCTGGCATTGAGAAAGCAACCTAGACCTTTAGTAGTAAAGATGCAATACTACCAGCAGATGGCATAAATTCTGACAAAACCGTGGCAAAAGGACAAAGTATTAAAAATGTTAGACAGATGAGTGTTTGTGGAGAATTGGTTACTCGATGTTCACCAAGCAGGAGAGGAGTAAATTTATTCCACTATTCAGGGAATGTCGAGAAGCAGGCATGAGATTCAAATTGCTATACCCAGCTATCTTCAGAATATTCTTTCTTGGAGGGACAAATAATTTTTTGATGAAGTACCTGCTAAGGAGGAAATATAAAACTTTGTCCATCAAAAAAGTGAGCTGTGAAATGGAAGGAGATTCTGCTTCGTGTTCTTTTGGTAATAAAGACCACAGAGGGACTGTGCCAGTGAAACCTTTGGCAGTGTTTTAATAGAAAATGCTTGAGAGAAGGAAAAAAATCACAAGAGTTGACTGGAAGAATCGAGAGAACATTGGAAATGAAGCAGAGATGGAATAGAACCAGTAGGTTGGAAATCGGCAATGTGGGATTACAAAGCAATAATTATATTTGTGAAACATGACAGAATAAGAAAACTTGGAAATATTGGACTTTTTTGGATTTTTGTTAAACTTATAGGGGACTCTAAAGCAAATACCCTACTTCGTGTCATTAACGTTTAGAAAAATACTTAAGGGAAGGGAAGAGGAGGGAGAAAGCTGCAAGTAAAACGACATTTTTTTCTTAATAGTAATATTTTCATAGTGCATGATTTTCTTTGCATGCTATAAACTAAAGATCTGATGTCAATTTTCATTCATTGCTCAACAGATATGTTCAGATCTTGTACGTGGTAACTGCTTCGGATTCGAGAAGGTCGGATTCAATGAAACTGAATTAGTCTGACACCACTGCAGGGAGTAGCTTTCAGATCTGATTTTCTGGCCACCCTCTTCGGTGGTTCAGTGGTAAAGTCTGAGGAAGGTGTGGAGGATCCTGAAGCCTTGGAAGACTCCTTTGCCTTGTGTTTATGTGGGGGTTGAACCACAGATAAGGCTTCGGAAAAAGAATAGGGAAGTCACTTTAGTATTAAATTTTTTTTTCAATTGGCCAAGACAATTCTTGGCAAATTGAGCATTCAACATTGAGATGCTGAGGGTCTAAGCAATACACGGATAACGCATGGGAATCGGAAACCATAATCTTATGTCCACATTCTAAACATGTCTTAAAACCCAATAGGTCTTTCTTCGACAATATTGCTACAGAAAGAAAGGAGAAAGAAGAATGATAAAAAAGCTTTTTTTTTGACAGAAAATACCAATTGTGGTAGGAAGATTACCCGAAAAGGGTTAAAAGCAGGGATGGCTCATGCTACAGGACTGCAGCCCACCACCTACAAAACAAGCAAATGAGTAAAGAAAAGAAAAAAAAAATTTAAATCGCGAGTCCCGCGCATGCTCACACGTACACTGGGAACCCAGATAGAACTCCAAACTGCATTGTCAGTAGTCCGGATAGAGGAGAAGACATCTCTGCCCCGCAGATGCCCAGAAGTCTGTGCGGTGACGACCGCACAGAACAGAGGAGCTCCGGACTTCTTTATCTGCAGGCTGGACCAATCAGGAGAGAGGTGAGGTTGAGTATTGAGCTCTCGCGGGGCTGGATTTCACTGCACGGGTTACTTGGCTTTAGTACATGCTCCGTTTTTACAGCAGGTGAGCTATTACAGTGATGGATGTGGATTTTACTGCAGGTGAGCTCCATTGGTGGATTTTATCGGTAGCTTACATGCTCCGTTTCTACAGCAGGTGAGGGGCTGGATGTGGATTTTACTGCAGGTGCTCTGTTGGTGGATTTTATCATTAGCTTAGCTTGCATGCTGCGTTTCTACAGCAGGTGAGCTATCACAGGGCTGGATGTGGCTTTTACTGCAGGTGAGGTTATTGGTGGATTTTATCGTTGGCTTACATGCTCCATTTCTACAGCAGATGAGGGGCTGGATGTGGATTTTACTGTAGGTGCTCCATTGGTGGATTTTATCATTAGCTTGAATTTCTCTGCACGCATACATGCTCCGTTTCTACAGTGTGTGTGTGTGTATGTGTGTGTGTGTGTGTCTGTGTGCTCAATGTTTTTTTTTTTGTTTTTTTTTTTTTGATAGGCTGCATTTTGTGAATCTGATTTTGCAATACATGATCACATACCTTATACATGTGGGTATGATATGGTAGATAAGTCATTTGTTCAAATGTGTGTGGTTATTTTAGTTGTATGGCCAATTAGTAGAAGGTGCATTTATTAGGATAACATTTTTTGTAATTCAGTAATGGCAGTGTTCATGATTGTGTCTCTTATTTTTACCTGTGCCTCATGAATTTTTTATTTATTTATTTGAAGATATAAATTATTACAGACAGTCAACAGTGCAAGACACTAAACTTTCATGCTTCTTATTCTATTAAATGTTTAGGTGACTTGGAGCAATACTTAAAAAAAAATTCCCTGATTTTCTGTACAAATCATTATTTTCCATACAAAATCATTGTTAGTGCATTTTCTGAGTGAGCATCACAGGCAATTTGCTTCTTTTGGGAGATTTTCTCCCTTTTACAAGTTGGTGCAATCATAGATCTGGTATGTATAAGCTCAAGGGGGTATCCTGGGGCTTGCCCCCTCTACCGATGCAGTGAGGCTTGATCCCTGCAAAAAAAAAAAGAAGTTGAGGTGTAGCTATACATAAAATGATTTTTACTTGTATGTGTGTGAATGCAATGTTAAGTTTCATCACATGTATTCGGGAAGAAATGATCTGATATTGTTAATCCTCGTTCATTCCTTACGTGTGGGGTATCGGTTTCCACCTCGGAACCGAGCCGACCATCTTCCAAGTTCGCGTTGGCTACAAACTGTTGAGCTAAAACTCTTGCCCAGAATTCCCTTCTCCCCCAAATTTCATTTGCCGCATCGCCATTCGGTTGTGTCAAGCTACTTCTCTTGAGCTAAGTACAATATTTTTCGCCATACTAAATTCTAAAACAACCTTTTCTCACCGAAAAGTTATTAGATAGTTTTCTCTTACCTTATCGCATTTAGCGACTATCCTTTCTTGAATATTTTCAATTCCTTTCCTCCTCTTTACCGTGAGGTAATTTCTTTTTTACCATCGTTGGTAAACCCCCTTTCCTTCTTAACTTCGGGTAATTCTTGTACCATTGCTGGTATTTTTTTCTGGTTTTCCTTCTTTCTTTCTAACATGGCAGATAAAAAAGGTAGTCCAGGATTTAAAGGATGTTCAGATTGTGACCATAAATTACTTACTTCAGATGCACATTCCCTGCGTGTCTTGCTTGGGTGTGCCTCATTTAACAGTTGACCCGCCCTGCGGGATTTGTAAGAAGTTCTCTAACAGGACGTTGATTGAGAGAAAATAAATTGATATTGAAGGGGCTACTTAAATCTCCCTTTTCAGAGGCTATTTCTGGGTCGGAGGCTTCAACCCCTCCAAGATCCCGTAAGAAAGAGTCATGAACATATAAAGGCCAAGTCTCTTCCTTCGTCCCCTGCTGGGGACTCCCACAAACCGAGACCCAAGAAAGCTAAGCTTTCCACTTCAGATTTGACTTCTTCGGCTCCACCGCTTTCGGTACCTAGACCTTCGGCACCGAGGCCATCGGTGCCATCTGTGACTTCGGCACCGACTATCGTGCCCTTTACCATATCTGTACCGAGGGGCTCCTCGGTTCAGACTTCTTTACTGGCACCAACTGTCCAGTCGATGCAGACTGTTACGACATCAATGGATTTTTCGACGCCCATTGCCCCTTCGGCTCTGACAACTTACCCTGCACCGACTACCCTCTCAGCACCGACAATTCAGTTATCGGCACTGATATTTTCGGTTCCAGCCTTAGCGCCTACAACCATTTCGGTACCGACCTTATCGTCGATGCAGACCATGACTTGGACACCAATGATTTCCTCGGTGCAGACACCTGTAGTTCAGTCCTTTACAGCCCCGTTGTTTTCAGTGCAGACCTGCGAGGTGGGCACCGAGCTTGCTCCATCTTTGGATAGACTTGACCCTCAGCCGTGTCCGTGAAATCCACTAGAAGTCTCTCTGAACATGACTTGTCGTGTCTTGTGGATCAAGTGCTTTTGGCCAGAGGTATCCCGCCCCCTAGGACCTATCCTTCCTCGGGAGGTGATCACCCTTTGCCAAAAACCCCTACTTATTCTCCTCCTCCATTGCTGTTGAAGCCCCTTGATAAAGCACAGTCTTCCCCCTCTACGGTTCCCTTTATGGACCTCACTAAGGAGCCGCAGTTTCCTTCGTGGCAGGAGAGTTTTGCTATGACCCAAGATGTCAAGTGTGGCATACGTAATTTGGTGTTTCACAGCCATCCAGGGACTCCAAGTCGGCAGGCTGGGCCACTTACAAGAGTGGGTGGCCCCTAGCCTGGACACTCACCCCTCTTCAGGTGGACTGGCCTTCCAGCTAATGGAGAAGGCTCTCGTGTCGGCTGGCGATCCTGTGCTATCACTCTCCCCGCCCTCCTCTGGACCACTATGTACACAAGTCGCTGCTGGCGGACACCGGGCACAAGGCCCTCAGGATATACTCCCACAGGAAACCCCTTTTGCGCTGTCTTCCCCAGCTTCTCCCTCTGAGGAAGTTCATCAAAAAAGCTTGTGCAGGAGGAAGCATATGGACTCCACAGAGGAGCCCCTTACTGAAGATACAGACTTTGATGATGGGGAAGGGTCCCCTCGCTCACCCTCTGAGGTATCCTTTGGTGATATTCTTGAAATTCTTCAACAGAGAGGTGACTGGCAGCCCTCGAACCTGACCTCTGAAGAGTTTGTGTTCCTGCAGGCCTTTCGCTCCTGGCCCCCTACCTCCTGGGTTACTCCACCTGCCGACGAACTGGTCTGTTTCATCGTACAGCGTGCGTTGAAAGCTCTTGACACCATTGAGGCTATTCCCCGGAGGCCAGATAAAATGTTGTCCCCTCCTGCTACTGACCCCCCATTGGTCCAAAGGTCTTCCTGTAGATGCTTTGGTTGTGGCGGCCACAACTGAAAAGGACCTGGCGGAAGAAGAAAGCCAGACTGTCCATTTACCCAACAAGGAGTCCAGGGACAGAATAGGGAAGCGTACTTTTGCATTAGCGACCTTTGCAATCAGGTCCCTGAACTATATGGCACACTTTACCAGGCTTCAAAGAGATTTAATTTCTGAGCTCTCTGAAACTTTGGCTGGTGCCGTGTCTGATGAGGTCCATGACAAAGTGGCCTCTCAGCTGGCCACCATTGAATAGATATCTAACTACTCCATGCGCCTGATACGTCACGCATCAGAAGGAGCAGCTAGAGCGGTGAGTTCAGGCATTGTTCTGAGATGACACGCCTGGATGCGCTTGTGTAATTTCATGGAACCCTTCAAGGCTTCCTTTCTCAACACTCCCATGGAAGCCTCTTCATTGTTTGGACCCAAGGTTAAAAGCACACTGGCCAAATGTGAACAGGATGGTAAGACCCTTTCTGCCATGGGTGTCCGTTATTCTTTCCCTCAGTGGGCATTCTCCAGAAACCAGAAGAGTGAGAAGATATGGTACAAAAAGTCTTGGGGGTCCTTTCTGTGATACACAGGCAGAGGTCGCCCCTAGAGGCAGAGGAGGAAACTCTCAGGGAAGATGCCCTTTTTGGGGCAGAGGGGGTCTGCATAACCAGGGTTCCAGGGACTCTTTCCCTGGCCAATCCTACCAGCGCTCCTGAAGAGCAGCGCAACTGCTTTCCTCTGGAAGTGGTTGGGGGTCGTTTCTCTTTGTACCCTTCTGCCTGGCTAACCATCACCACCGATTCTTGGGTACAAAGGATAATAACCAGAGGTTATCATATTCCCTTCGATCTTTTCCCACTCCCCCAGCAAACTTTCCAGACGTTCCACCCAGCAAAGGGAAGAAGCAGCATTAGAGATATCAAAGCTGCTAAGAAAAAGAGTCATCCAAATAGTCCCTCCAGACCATGTAGGATCCGGATTCTACTCAAGACTATTTTTGGTGCCAAAGAAAACCGGGAACTGGAGACCAATTTTGGATCTCAGCGTATTGAGCAAGTTTGTAAGAGTAGAAAAATTCCGGATGGTCACAATACAGTCTATACTTCCACTTTTGGAAAAAGATGATTGGATGTGCTCGATAGATCTTCAAGATGCATACTACCACATAAAAGTGGACAGGCCATCAAGAAGATTCCTTTGCTTCCATGTGGGAGCCAGTCACTACCAGTTCAAAGTACTGCCCTTTGGACTCTCTACAGCTTCCCAAAGTGTTCACAAAGTGCATGGCAGTCATCACAGCTCACTTGCGACTACAAGAATTCCAGGTGTTTCCATACCTAGATGACTGGCTCATCTCCGCCCCCACCAGACTTCTGTTGGAAGAAGCCATGGCATACTCCCTTCTCTCTGCAGGAAGGCTAGGCATAATCATAAACTGGCAAAAATCCAGTCTCACGCCATCTCAATCCACAGAATTCATAGGGGTCATCTTGGATACAAAGAAATGCAGCGCATCCATTCCAGAGCACATAATTCTAAGGATAAAGCAACAACTGATCCCAATCCTTTCAAGGGAAAAATCCACAGCTCACTGTGTTCTACAGTTGTTGGGTTCCATGGCAGCCTCCATCACCATTGTCCCCCTGGCCAGGTTTCACATGAGGCTTCTACAATGGCTATTGCTCACCCAGTGGTATTTCTTTCAGTACCCTCTTTCAGCCATGATTCAGGTAACTCACAGGTGCAAACAGGATTTAAATTGGTGGATGGCCCACAACCCGTCACATTGGTCTCGCCCCTTCTCCCCCCAACAGCCCAAGGCTACAGTGACCACAGATGCCTCCTTGATGGGGTGGGGGGGGGGATATGTCAGGGACAGACAGTCCAAGGTACTTGGTCCAAAATGGAGGCCCATCTGCATATAAATGTTCTAGAGCTGAGGGCGGTGCTTCTGGCGTTGCAGGCATTCCATCCCCTGCTGCTGTCTGGGACTATTGCGATACAATCAGACAACATGGCAGTGGTCTGGTACATCAACAAACAGGGTGGAACCAAATCTTACCCACTCTGTCGTGAGGCCATGAGGATATGGCAATGGGCGATGACTACCAACCATTTTCTTCTAGCAATGCACATTCCC
Organism: Protopterus annectens; assembly: GCF_019279795.1. Lineage (NCBI taxonomy): Eukaryota > Metazoa > Chordata > Ceratodontiformes > Protopteridae > Protopterus > Protopterus annectens. The sequence continues at coordinate 546,630,938 of NC_056745.1, read as the reverse complement.
GGGAGCTCCAATGTGATAGCAGACAGACTCAGCAGGTGTATTCTACAACCTCACCTGTGGTCCCTGAATCCCTTGATATCGGCAGAGATTTTCAACTGCTTGGGTCTTCCTTGCTGCGACCTCTTTGTGTCCCCGACCAACTACAAATACAGCAACTATTTCGCCCTGATTCTGCCTCCAGGTCAGTCACCCAGGGACGCTCTAGTCCACGATTGGCCCTCAGGCCTACTTTATGCATTTTCGCTTCTCCTCCTCATTCCCCAGTTTTTGAAGAAAGCCCACTGGTCGAAGAGCATAGTGATCCTCGTAGCACCATATTGGCCTCGTCAGATTTGTTTCCCCTTCCTTTGGCCTCACCTGCTAGATCAACCGTGGATTCTCCATCCAACCTTGGGGTTGATCTCCCATCCGCAGAATCTGATTCACCCCAACTTGGACAGCCTGAAGCTCACAGCTTGGCTCCTCCATTTCCCTTGATTGCCAGGCAGAATGATCTTTCTTTGCCAGTACGTGACATTCTTATTGCATCTCATAAGTCTTCCACCAGAATTACTTATCTAAGCAAGTGGAAAAGATTTACTTTTTGGCTGAAAGAAAATCAGGTAGATCCTTTTTCGGCACCAGTGTTGATGGTACTGGAGTATCTAGCCACCCTATTTCAACAATCCCATCTATGCACAAATGTCATGTAAAGAAGCTCTGGCATGGAAGGCAGCAGAAGTTGCCACCGACCTTGTAGAATGAGCCTTTATGGTAGTAGGTAATGGAATGTTACGTTGTCTATAAATGAAGGTCACACAGTCTTTCAGCCATTTAGCCAATGTGATCTTGAAGGTCTACCGAGCACATCCAGTTGTCTTTTTCCAAAAGTGGAAGGATAGACTGTATTGTGACCATCTGGAATTTTTGTATTCTTACAAACTTGTTCAATACGCTGAGATCCAAAATTGGTCTCCAGTCCCTGTTTTCTTTGGCACCAAAAGTAGTCTTGAGTAGAATCCGGATCCTATCTGGTCTGGAGGGACTATTTGGACGAATCTCTTTCTTAGCAGCTTTGATATCTCTAATGCTGCTTCTTCCCTTTGACTGGGTGGAACGTCGGGTAAGTTTTTTGGGTGAGCGGGAGAAAGATCGAAGGGAATATGATAATCTCTGGTTATTATCCTTTGTACCATTAAAGTTCATTTGGCTGCAATATCTAATTTCCATGATGGTGTCCAAGACTCCTCTCTTATGTCACACAAATTATGCAAGACTTTCAAAAAAGGTGTGAATCATCTAAAACCCCCCTTTTAGAGAACTACTCAATCATGGGACCTGTCATTAGTCCTACAAGCTTTGACAATGCCACCTTTCGAACCAGCTTCTTCTTGCGACCTCAAATACTTGTCATGGAAAACCTTATTTTTGGTCACCATTACTTCTGCCAGATGTATCTCTGAGCTTTCAAGCCTTATACATCAAGAGTCCATATTTGATTTTTCATAGAGATAGAGTGTCGTTGAGAACTAATCCTTCCTTTTTGCCAAAAGTGATCTCTGAAATGTCCATTAATCAAACCATTGACTTGCCAGTTTTCTTCCCCAACTATTCAAACAAAGGAGATTATTGCCTACATACCATAGATATTCACAGGCAAATTCGCTTCTACTTGAACAGGATTAAGGCCTCTCGTAAATCAGACCAGTTATTTTTGGCCTATTCTGGATCTAGATTAGGGTGTGCTGTTGCTAAGGTCACATTGGCTAAATGGTTGAAAGACTGTGTGACCTTCATTTATAGACAACGTAATATTCCATTACCTACTACCATAAAGAATCATTCTACAAGGTCGGTGGCAACTTCTGCTGCCTTCCATGCCAGAGCTTCTTTACATGACATTTGTGCAGCTGCAACTTGGGCTACCCCTCATACCTTCATCAATCATTACAAATTGGATTTGGCCTCCAGGGGAAGAGCATCTTTTGGTTCTGTGGTGCTCAGGAATGTCCTTCCATGAGAGCCTCCTAGGAATAAAGGTAGCTGGGGACTCTGTCCCACACGTAAGGAATGAACAAGGATTAACAATATCTGATAAAGAAGTTATATCTTACCACAATGTTCCATCTGTATTGTTGATCCTCGTTTAGTCATTACGACTCTCCCTCCTTCCCCTTCCTGTGGCTTCTAGTGGATCTCACCATATGGTTCTATTAGGTAATTTGACCAGAGGTAGCCTCTACCTTCTTTTGACTTGCAAACTCAATCTGAGGTAACAGGGAGAGGAGAATTCTGGGTAAGAGTTTTAGATCGAGAGTTTGTAGTTGACGTGAGCTTGGAAGATGGCCGGCTCGGTTCCGAGATCGGAACCGATACTCCACATGTAATAACTGAATGAGGATCAACAATACAGATGGAACGTTATGGTAAGACATAACTTCTTTTTTTGTGCCTGTGCATGGAGGGCCCTGAGCATTGTTGATTTTAGTACAGTGGTCTCTTCATCTTCACACATTTATGTGATGCATTTTTTTTTGTTTGTTTTTACTATTTTCATTTAAGTAGCAGCTGAAATGAAGTATTTGGGCACTTTTTTGACCAAATTTGATAGTACAAAGCAGACTTTCTTCTAAAATGATGTTCTATTTATTTATTTGATTAATTGTCATTCTACTATTTGCAGCCATCACTAAACATAATATGTACACAGATATGTATGTATGTGTATATATGTATATGTATGTATATATATATATATATATATATATATATATATAGATATATATATATATATATGTATACACACGCACACATATATATATATTATGTATACATATATATATATTTTATATATATATATATATATATATATATATATATATATATATAGAGAGAGAGAGAGACACACACACACACACACACACACACATATTTGTTCTGTTGTGTTCCTCATAAGATCTGCGGTTTCTGTATTTTTGTTACACAGTCAGTGGTGCATTGTTGCCTGACAGTTACAGTCTCTCTGGTTTGATTTTTGTCTGGGGTGCTTTCTGTGTGGAGTCTGCATGTCCTCCCATCTTAGTACAGATTTATGCCTCATATTTGTTGTGTTCCTCCTAAACTCTGTGGTTTCTGTAGTTTTGTTTCCTTACACAGTCAGTGGTAATATTGTTGCCTGACCGCTACAGCTTATTTGGTTTGATTCTTGGCTGGGGTGCCTTCTGTGTGGAGTCTGCATATCCTCTCATCTTATAAAGACATGTGTCTAGAGTGTTTCTCCCTGGACCTGTGCTGAAAATTGGCTTTTGTTCCAAGTCTGACTTTCCTGGTTAACAAATGTTAAATAAAAATGACCGGCATTTGAATTTTAGACTTCATATTCTTCAGAAAGTACATGGTAACACAAAACCTTTTATTCTAGCAATTTTCCAAGTTTATAAGATGGATATTTGAAATTTGTCCCTATTTTTTAACTATATTCCCCCATTATTGGCTTTGTCCAGGATTTTTGTGCTAAGGTTGAGAGCTATGGTGAGAACTGAATATGTTTGGGGGCTGTATTCCCCCATTACTGGCTTTGTCCAGGTGTTGCTTTGCTAAGAGGTTGAGAGCTGTGGTGAGATCTGAAGTCACTAAATGGTAGCCATTTAAGTTTCAGTCTTCCTCTCTTTCACAAAACAGCTGATTTAGCATAGTGGTATGTTCCTCTGACTGTTTTGCACAGGGTCCTGAGTTCAAGACTTAGCTGTGAAATGTATGGTGGTAACACAGCATGTTATTCTAGCAACTTTCCAACATTATACAAGCAATGTTTAAAATGTGCCCTTTTAGGGCCTTTGTCCCCCCCCCCCCCAATAAATTTTGGCTTTTTCCAGATTTCTTGTGCTGCAAAGTTCAGCAATACAACTGAGTGTCGAGTAGATTTTACAAGGAGCTGAGAGCTGCAGGGGAACAAAAGTTTAGTGCTACTTATGCTGAGTCTGTTTGTATTCTTAATAGCATAACAGGCAGTGTACTTGCTTTTGATGCAGAAGGATGTGGGTTCTACTCCCACAGTAGGTAGATGCATTGCTGATATTGTACTGTGTTGTAAAGGGGGGTGGATGCTGCACTCCTTTTTGGTGAAGATACCTAGTAACTATGAACCTGCTATCAGTTTCCAATACATTCCCTATTGGAATAGTACTAGCTTATCATTTTTTAATGCAACATAGGTAATTTATTCCTCAAGGGCAACAGGCAACCTCTTCATTAGTTACATATTTCTTTAATGTGGAATTATTTAGATGATTTTACTACTTCAGAGATTGCGCATATTTACTGATACTGGTGGACTGTAGACGTTTTGATTAGACTTTTATGATGGAAATGTTCTGAATTGGGCAGTTTTGTCATTATTGGTGCTTGCATTTTGTTTCATTGTGTACTGTAAAAATGTTCAAAACAAATTTAAAACGCCCTCGAACAACTATATGGTATTGTACAAGGAATATAATTTAATACAATCAGGAAGGTGTATCAAAGAGCACGTGTATGTTTCGTGTGCAAGCGGACTATGATTTGAAAACAGCCCCAAGTTCATCTTTATCTGCCACTGGCAAAATGTATTTTCTTTGAATATGGGTTTCAATGCTTTTTAAATGTATGTGAGTTTCAAGGGCAGGGAAGTTTTAATGCGAAGTCTATTTTCATTGTGAGACTGCACTGCTTTGTTTAGCAGATATTTATTAGCGTTTGTGCTGTAAATTGTAAACTAAAACTTTCAAATGAAATCCAAATCATTGCAGAAGTAAAGCAGTATGCACATTACAGTGTTTATGGTAAATTGGATGAAAAACCAAAGAATGGGACTTTGGAATGTCTACAGGGGGGAGGCGCCATTCAACCATGATTTTGTGAGGGGGGAAGGGCAGCAAACTCAGACAGCCCCAGCTGAACTATACCTCTGAACTGCTCAGATTTTTGCAGAATGAATGCATTTTTGCTTCTTATTTTGGGTTTGTTCCTCATAAAATTTGTGGTTTTCTGGCAAATCATTTAGGAATGAAGTCACTAAATAATGACAGACATAAGTTTCAGACATCATATCCTTCAGAAAAATGCATACTAAAGCAAGACCTGTTAGTCTATCAACTGTCTTAAGTTTATACAAGAGCAATTTTTAGTACTGTTTGTATGTTCCCCCAATATATTTGGCTTTGTCCAGATTTCCTACATTGAGGTTGAGAGGTACGTGCAAATAAATCGCTTTATAGAATTAGGAATATCCAAACCTCTCAACTGTCCCCAATTTTGGCACAAAATGTTGCTCTCCCCCTAGTAATCCCTCTGCAAAATAGCAGTTTTGGAAGAAAATGTGGAGGGTTTAAAGTTATAAATAACTGTAATGATCAGAGTTATAGATTATTTTTATTTCAGAAATGCATGCAGATTCTCTAATTTTGTCAGCTGCTCAAGTTAACAGTGCCAATATTAAAAAGATGCCCCTTCTTTGACAGGTTCCCAGCTGTATTGTGTGGCAATTTTATATTTTTGCTTCACATATTTGGTCCGTTTTTCATAAAATTGTGGTTTTCTGGCAAATTAGTGGCAAATTATTAAAAACTGAAGTTAGAAAATAATAGACATTTGAGTTTCAGATTTCTTACCTTTCAGAAAATTCATACTAATGCAAGACCTACTACTATTCTATTATCTTTTTAAGTTTATAAGAGCAATATTTAAAAATTGTCCCTATTTTTGGGCCTGTGTCCTACTTCTGTGCATGGCTTTGTCCAGATTTCTTGCTCTGAGGTTGAGCGGTGCGAGTGTCAGAGCCATCACCGTCGTACTTGTTGCACCCCAGTCCCCCATGTAGTGACCCTTGATGTGTCCAAGCAAGGCAAGGAGCAATTATGCAGTGAAAGTGTGCAGAGTATTCTCCTATCTAAGGCAGACACAAGTAAGGCAGTGGCTTTTATTCTGTCCTTGATTTTGCATAATGTTCTGGTTTCTGTCTTATTTTTATACTGTTGATTTATGCTTCTTATTATTCAGAAAATGCATGCTGACGCAGTGCCCTGTTGCTCTGTGTTTAAATAACAATGCTTTAATGACCATCAGGTAAGCTTGTCGGAGATTGTAAGATGCAAGTAAGCTTTAATAAGCATACTGTTAAAGAATTACCAACATTGAAAGCCTTTTTTATTGTTGCCATGCAGAGAATATTTGCATAACTAGATAATGTATAAGCCTTGGGTATTGAAATGCATATGACAGTATTTGTAATAAAGGACATGATTACAGTATTTTCAGAAGCTCATTACATTTGTTGGAGACTTGCAGTCATCTTTGTAAGCTTTACCTGTAAACTAAACAGAATGCCAATCCTGTCATGTGTGGTATGGTCCATAACTTGTGCAGTAATCCTTTAAGCAATTTATCTTGCGCTTGTTTCTTGTTTGCTGTTCATTTTTTACTTTGATCATGTCTTCCCCATGGAACAAGTAGATAGTTGTCAGGCAGCAGGTCTTTTTTGGATAAGAAACATTTTTACAAGTGAGGGAATCGCAGAGAGTGCTACTTTCAGCATGTTATTTGGTAAATTTATAAAGCTGAATATAAATTATAATTAGAACTGCAGTGCAAGGAGAAGTGGTTTGAGTTTAGTGCTGCTTGTTTTTTTTATACTTGATTTTGGCTGGCATTCCAGTCTTCTTTTTCTTTCAGCTTTTCCCGGTTAGTGGTCGCCACAGCGGATCACCTGTCTGCTCATGATTGGCAGTGGAGTTTTACGGTGTTGAGTTGCTAGCCCGGTGCCCAACCTTCCACAGAAGACACACAACGCACACACACACACACACACCTAGGGACAATTCATTGTGTCCAGTCCACCTACAGCATAGGTGGGAGGAAAACAGAGCACCCAGAGGAAACCCACGTGACCACAGAGGACATGCAGACTCCGCACAGCCGAGGATCGAACCAGAGAACCTCTTGCTGTGAGGCAGCAATGCTAACTGCAGTACCACCGCCCTTGACTGGCATTACGGTAATGTTTTTATTTTTTCATGCCTCACAACCTTTGTGTTTCCATCTAAATATTAAGTAAGCTATCATGTAGCCAATGCATTGAAATATTTTTTTCTAATACACTTCATTTTGTCTTGATTGGACTCTCATATTGATGGTTTGGCACCCAGGGCAGCATATTTAAAGTTCCAGTTGTGGTTTTGAGCATAGCTCCACCCCTTCGTAGTTGGCCACACCCCTTCCTATTGGCCCCACCCATTCAGCTGTTTCCTGCAGCCCCCCCCTTTAATTTGAAGTCACCAACCGCCACTGGTTAAAAGTATTGAAAATAACAGCAATATTAAAAAGAGAATACACTCAATGAGTAGAAAGAGAGGTACAAAGTAAAAGAGATTAATAGCAGAAAAAATCACTTATCTGAAAGCAATCATTAATTTAGCTCAAGAGCCAAAGGCGACTACATCTTCACTCTAAAGTGGCAAACGAGATCTGAGGATGTTAGGGTTGGTGCATTATGGGAAAAGGAGGAGCTCAGGAGTATTTGGTGGCCACGAGCTTAAGTAAAGGCCGAGTCAGATCCAAGGATCGGATCTGAACCCAATCGTTGAGGAAGAATGAAAATGGGCAACACAGATGGAATGTTATGGTGAGTACATAACTTCTTTTTTTCAGTTATTTTTAAGTGTAATTGGGATAGTAATGTAAACAGGTGCTCCTTTTTTTTTCCTCCCTTCTTTTCTTTCTCCTTGTTGGGTTTTCAGAAATGTAGGAACTGCAGTGTAAAATAAAAATGAAGCAAAATCTGGTCAAAAGAGCATGATAAAAGAAAAATGTATGTATTTTCCCATTCCTGCATAGGAGAATGACTGGATTAAGGCCCTTAGCTTGATCTAATAAGTTTTAAGAGAAGGCAAGTAAATGAAAAAGAGCATTGAATATAAGCTTTTTTTCTAGCAAACAAATGTATGCTTAGTAGCAGTTCTGTATCTGGTCCTCATGTCTCCATGGAGACAGTCTGATAAAAAGAATCTATTTATTTATTTGCCATTTGTTGACCGGGTTAGTCCTTCTGAGGTTGCGCCCTTTTTCACCAGAGGCCAGGGGAGAAAAGCTCCAAAGAACAATAATTATATGAATAGTAATAAAACATATAAATTCTCAGTTACATACTTAAATTATTGTTTTGAGAAAAAGTATAAGCAGTATAATATTTTAACATGATTGGAACTTAGAACATAATTAAAAAATAACTCTGTAAGTAGGGCAGAAGAAGATAAGAAGTGAGTATAGAAGTGGTTAGCAAGACCAAGGAGAGATGAGGAAGAGGAGATATGTCTAGGATCAAGTGTTAGCTACTATGCTGCAAGATAACATGGAGCGAGAGAAATATGAAGTATCAAAAAAGTATAGCGTTAAGGCTTGGCAGGAGTAAGGTGAGAAGTAGGTAGTAAAAATAGTACCAAGCCAAGAAATGAATTAGGTAGTGGGTAATAGGGAGAGGAAGGAGTTGAAAGTGAGGAGGGTGAGAAGAGAGGGAGGGAGAACTGAAGGGAAATATTAAGTGGGGTGGTTGCAGTTACATTTCCAGGCAGAAATTAGGTGATTTTTGAGGGCGGTCTTGAAAACATGTATATGGGTCATATTTTTAAGGGACATAGGAAGCTTATTCCATGCCAGTGCTGGAAAGTAGCTGTAGAGGTTTTGTCCATGTGATTTTTTGGGTTTGTAGACTTGTAGGAGCCCTAGGTCAGAGCTCCTAAGGGAGCATAGTGAGTTATAGAGAGAGAGAGAGAGATGAGAGAGAATATGCTAGGTCAGGAGGATGGTTTGTTTAGGATAGAGTGGATGATGATTAGTTGAGTCAGTAAGAGGTGGTTGGGAAATTCTAGCTAATTAAGAGTTTGAAGAGCAAGACAGTGGTGAGATTTAGGTGGCATATTAGCTACGAATCTAGCAACTTTATTGTATGCGGTCTCCAGTTTAGATAGCAGAGATGACTCTAGGTTAGTAAGGGTTTGAGAGCAGTAGAAGAGCTTAGGTAGGAGAAAAGTCTGGGAAAGTGAAATTCTGGAGTTGAGAGTAAGGAACCTTTGGTGTCTATAGAGTAGTCCAAGTTTTTGGTGGGTTTTCTTTATAGAATGGTGTACATGGAGGTCTAATTTAAGTTGGTCATCAGTGATTACTCCTAGGAGCTTTGTATGGGAGTCAGGTGAAGTAGTAGTGTTAATGAGCGAAGAGATTGAGAAAGAGGTTTTGAGATGGTTAAGAGATTTAGATAGAAATAGGAGAAGTTTTATCTTTTTGGGTTCAGTATCAGTTGGTTGCTAGAATGTCAAGATTTGGCAAGATTGAATGAGGTTTGAGTGAGTGTGTACAGGTCAGGAGGGTTGTCAATGTAGATAATAGTTGTCATCAGCATACTCTATAAGAGAAGATTGGAGACAGGATGTGTGTAGCTGGTTAGTAAAGATGTTGGAGAGAAGAGTACCAAGAATAGAGCCTTGCAGAACACCCATTTTTATGGGGATAAATGGTGACTATTGAGCCATCTGACCAATTGCTTTCTGTTAGAGAGGTAGCTAGCAAACCAAGCGATAGTAGAAGGGGAGAGATTAAGTTTGGCCAGTTTAGAGAGACTAATAGGGTGAGATACAGTGTCATAGGCTTTAGAGAAATCTAGGAATAGGCAGGACACTAGCTTATTATCTTTGGCTAGGGAGATGGAGTTAGTAAAGGAGATGAGAGCTGTTGGTAGTGCTGTGATGGGGATGGAAGCCATGCTGGGTAGGGGTGATAGGAGTTTTTGACAGAGATGGGACCTAAATTGCTTATGCACACAGTGCTCAAGAATTTTGGAGAGGGGAGAGAGTATGGCAATGGGGCAATAGAAAGTTCAACAGAGTTGCCCCCTTTGTGAATAGGTATAGTGTGAAATTTCTTCCAAAGAGTTGGGACACTAGATTCGGTGATAGAATGATTGATGAGGATGGAAACTGGATATGCTAGGGAGCTGGCTGCAACCTTTAGGAAGACAGAGAGGGCAGGTTGTCAGCAGAAGGGGAACACACTTTAATTTTGAGTAGGAGGTTTTTAGTATAGCAGGTGGGTATAGTATTTAATGAGAAAAGGCAGAGTTGTGGTAGTGGTGGGAGGAGATTGATTTGTTGGGTTAGAGGATGGCATGAGCTTGCTGATGGTGTCAGTGTAGTAAGTGTTGAAAGTGTTTGCAGTTTCTTGGGGAGTGTTACTGGGGCAGAGGTTGGGTGTGGAAGGGTTTCCAGGGTGGAGAATTTGGTTGACAGAATTCTAAACATGTTGGGGGCTTCTAGATTGTGTGGACAGAGAGTTATGGTAGACTTTTTTATCAAAGTGTATGCTTTTCTTGGCCAGATTGCAAAGTTCCCTGTATTTGTTGTAGTAGTTGAGAGATTTTGTTTTTATCCAATGTTTCCAGGCAGAGTCTCTGTTGTGGATAATAACACTGGTAGACTAGGAGAGCCAAGGTGAGTAGCAAGATTTGATTCTAACTATTCTGGGGGGTATAAAGAGTTTAAAATGTTAAGGAAGATAGTATTGAATTGGAGGATGGCTTTGTCTAAAGGGAGGTGGAAGAGAACGGACCAGTGAATGGAGAAGAGAAGGTTTTTAAGGGTCTCTGGATTGTAGTTGGCTAGCTTATGACATTCTTTGAATTTGTGAAGTCTGGGGAGGTGAGGGGAGGACCTTAGGATTCGTATAGGGGAGTGATTGATAATACAGTCTGGGAGGGATTCAGGGTGTTGACAGAGGTTAGGATGGGAGACTAGAATCCAGTCAATGATGGAGCTAGGGTTTGTAGATTTGTGAATAAAAGTAGGAGAGAAGATAAGCTGGGTAAAACCATGAAGAATGCTAGTGGGTGAGGAGTTTGAGGAAACAGTGAGCCAGTTAATATTAACATCTTCAATAATGACAGTTTCATTAGGTATGTTAGCCAACCAGTGAAGAATTTCTTCAAGAAGGAGTATGTTATCACCTGGGGGTATGTAGATAGCAGCTATTGTTAGAGTTTTGTATTTGTTGAGTTTGCAGTTGGTGATGAGTTCAGCTGGGAGAGATGGAGGAGGTAGGGTGGTGAGAGGGGTTATGGTAAGGAGGTCAGAGTACGTAATAGCTACACCTCCACCTTATTTGTGTGTTCTGTCAAAGTGTAAGATGTTATAGTTGGGAGGGAGGAATTCATTGTCTGTGTTATGTGGTTTGAGCCAAATGGCTAGGTGATGATGTTTTCTGAAACCATTCCCAGCTGGGAGAGCTATAAAGAGAAGACAAAACCAGACAGCACTTAGAAGCACAGGCTGTACCATGTGTCTTTTAGGTTAACTCAAGTTTGTGAGTGTGGCTGTCAGTTTGGGACATTTGTTCCTATTAGAAGGGTAAAACTGTAGTATTTGAAGATGTATATAGTTTTGTTTGTTAGTATTAAGTTAATAGGTTTCGGGGGGTATTGGGGGTGTGCTTTTTTTTTTTTTGAGGGCTTTCATCAAAACAAAAGTTTTGTAAGATGTGACAGTGGCTTAAATGGATATGACAAGAAACAACTGTATAAAAGATCAACCTGCCAAGCTGCATATGCATGTAACAGAAAAGCTGGAACTAGACATTAAACAACAAAGCTGTTATGCATAAAAGGTGGCAATAATAACTTCCAATACAGTTATGCTTTATGCACTGTCTTTAAATGGCAGTGGTCTCACAGATAAATACAAAACAGAAAGTAGTGAACTAGGTTAAAAAAAAGTTGAGTGCAAATAGCTATGCTACAGGCGATACATTTGGAAAGAACTGAACATGTGAATTTGATAAAGAAAGGTTTTCACTGTGGTTATTCAGTGGAATACCCGGGACAACAGAAAAGAGGAGTAGTTATATTAATTGCAAGGGAAGCTCCAAAAGTGATAGAAGAGGATAAAAAAGATAGTAATTGTAGATTTGTAGTACTAAGGGTACTCCCCGGTATGGGAGGAGGAGGAGGATTACACTGGCATGTATTTATATTCCACCTAAAACAGCTATAATGGAACTTAAGAAAATTCAATTCTGGGAGAAATAATCCACTTTCAGCAAGGAATGTTACTTACAGATGGGGACTGGAATTTCATTTGCAGCAGCAAAGTTGTGTCTGGAGAGCCCGAAAGGGAAAGTATAACAAAGGACAAAGGAGGGTAGATATTTGAAGACATTTATAAAAATGTTTGGTATAGAATATGTGAATTCAGTACTAATGAAATAAAACTGAGGCACTAGAGCTTTCTATCTGTTGAAGAGAGAGGAATTTTAGGAATGGGTATTGGAAATTATTGAAGAACTAAAAACTTTGTAAAAAAGGAACAAAACCACACCAGATCCAACAATATGGTTAGCGCTTTCGTTTACTGATTGAGCAAACTTCTTCAGACAATTCAGACTACAAAAATACATGACTTAAATAAATTTACAAGTTGTGACATCACATTACAATTAAATGCCAAGCCTCCATTTAAAAGGCTAAAAGCCCTACATTACTCTGTTATCAAATCATAATAAACATTAAAAAGAAGAATAAATAAAAATAGAAATACATATATGTCAGCATGATCTTAATAATATTCAGTTATGTTAATATATAAATGTAAATCAAACTCATTCCTTTCATCTGGTCAAAGCCTTCAATTTCAGAATACTTTTAAAAGACAAAGCATCATTCAATCCTGGGGGAATCAGTGCATTTAATTTTAATTGCCAAATTAATTCTTTTTCGTCCAATTTCAAGTCCATTTTTGCAAATTCAAGTCCTCTTGCATTATCCATTACCTTTTCAATAACTAAAAATTTAGATTCATGTGTAGGATAACAACTAATATGTCTAGCTAGAGCATTATTCAAAATCAACTTTTCAATTGCATAGATGTGTTCATAAATCCTATTTTTTAACAGTCTCTCAGTTCTGCCTACATAGAAGGCTGGACAATAGCTACCTAAACCCAGATAAACAACCCCTTTTGAATTACAGTGACCTTTACCCCTAATAAGGAATTTCCTATTTCCAATATTGAAAGAATTTGTAACTTTAATATGTTTACACCATCTGCACGCCTCACATTTAAATATTCCACAATGGGAAAATATTGTTTTGAGTGACCCCCTTCAAGGATCATTTTTAGATTCCTACCTCTCCTAAACACAAAACAAGGTGCATCACCTACATTATTTTTAATAAAATTATCATCTAAAAGGAAGCACCAATTCTTTATAATAATTGATTTAAGAAGGGGTGCATCCACAGAAAAGGTAGTAATAAAACTCATTTTAACTAATTCAGTCTCCGAGGGGGCATCCATTTGATTAATTTCTAACCTTTCATGATTAGAATCTGTACACAAATCAAATTTACTATCCTGTAAGGAATCAACATTAACACCAAGATGGTCACCATCAACTAAATCTACACCCAACTCCTCATCAGCAGACAACAATGGTTTAAAAAACTTCCAAGCGCTTGTTATATACTTGCTCAATAAGGTCATGTAATAAATTCCTAGGGTAACCACGTTTTATAAACATCTTCCTCAGAAAATTGCATTCATCTAAGAAATCCACTTCCAAAGAAACCATCCTAGCTGCCTGAACTAATTGACCCTTAACCACACTCCTCTTTTGGGCAAAAGGATGGCAGCTAGAAAAATGAAAAAATGCATTTGAATAAGTCTACTTCCTAAAAAGTTTTGAAATATATTTTTTCTCAGGAAAGACTTTAGTCAACTCTACATCTAAAAAAGAGATGTTGCCTATTTGGAATTCCCAAGTAAAATTTAAGAAATCAGTAAATTTAGTAATACGTTCAATAAATGCCCTAGCTGAAGATTCATCACCTTTCCAAAGAATGAAAATATTGTCCAGATAACGGGTGTACCATGTTGCCCTTTCTAAAAAAGTAGTATCCTTAAATAAGAAATGCATCTCCCGATAGGCAATTACATTATTTGCAAAAGTGGCCCCACAGGGAGAGCCCATGGCAACACCCGTTTTCTGTAAATAGTATTCCTTATTAAATAAGAAATAATTATTTTCTAATATGAGTTCCAATAAATAAATAATAAGGTCAATACTAGAGCCCTCCACATGGTGTTCCAGAAGGAAGTCTCTTAACCACTCACAACCAATATCCTGGGGAATAACTGTATAAAGATCACGGACATCAGTTCTGAGAAAATTTAAATCTTCAGAAAAAGGAAGTTTATTCATTGCTTCTGAAAAGGTCCACGAGTCTTTACATATCTGACTCTCATTTTTTAAAACTTCCTTAAGTTTAATATCTACAAATTTGGCACAAGCATAGGTAATAGATTGTCTGTCATCGATAATAGGGAGAAAATGGGGGTTGGTAAGATTTTTATGGATTTTAGGTAATCCAAATAACATAGGAGTTAAAGGGTATGGGATGGAAAGGTAATTAAACAAGTCCAAATCAATTCTCCTATCCAAAAATAAATCCCTTAATGCGTTGGTATGCACCATTAATTTCATTTAGGGAAACTTTAACATAAGCTTCATTATCCAAAAGTAGGCACATACGATGATAGTAATCATTATTATCCATGAAAATCAAACCACTCCCTTATCAGGTTTTATGATTTGTATATCCACAAAATTTAAGTCTTTCAACACTTCCCTTTCTGCTTGAGATAAATTAAACATTTCAGATTTATAAAACCTTTTGTTATTTAACACATTCCTAAAGTCATTCTCACAAATTCTTTCAAAAAGGAGGATGTAAAACAGGGTTAAAAATACTAGAAACTCTGAAATCTTTAATCAAACTAGAATTTGACCCCAACAGAATGTTTAAATTTAATTTCATAGCAAAGGACTTGAGGTCAATGATGGTTCTAGTTAAATCTCCCCGAGACGAAGGAACAAATGTTAAACCCTTAGCTAAAACATCAATAAGTAAGGGATCAGGTGTAAATGTATAATAATTATATATCTTAAAATCTTGGGTGCTGTTAAATAATACTTTAACAGTATTCTCATGGTTATCAATAGGCCAGGATTTAAACAACAAACAATTCCAGAAGGACCAATTATCTCCTCCTTCTGTTTTGTCCCTTCCTTTTCCAATGTTGTTGTTGTTGGGGACGGTTTTGTTGTCCCCCATTTTTCACCTTCTTGGTGTTCTGAAAACCCTGAGAAGAACCCAATCCTTCCATATTAGGGTTATTATTATTATTAACATTGTTATTGGGGCATCTATTAGCAAGCCTATCACTCCTTCTTACAGTAGAACCTTCAGTAGGCATTTCATTATTAAAAACACTGTCATCATTAACAACATTTTCATCATTATTATCATTATTATTCAGCCCAGCCAAACCATTATTTAACCCTATAGTAATATTCGGATTCACATTAGAGGGGGGTAAAGGATAGGCTAAACCTTTTCCATAGGCTACAAAATCCCTATTCAATATCTTCATTTTGTTGTCCTTAATTTAAGATAGGGCATTATCAATACTAGAAAAAATGTGTACAAAATCATATTTGTAGCATATAAAGTAATTGTCCGAACGAATAATTAGATCCAATTCAGCAAGTTCTGTTTTTAAAGTTTCCATTTCATCACAATAGTTCTTTACCAAAGCATGCATAAATTCAACCCCTTGGTGGTCGAATAAGCTGAGCAATTCCTTATGGAAAACAGAGTTCGGGACCAAGCCCGAGGGATACCGCCATTGCCCAAGTCCCTTTGGAACTTGTTGCCTTTTAATGCAGTCATTCAAGTATTGCACTTCAAGTTGTAGTTTCTTAAAACAGAACATCTTCGTATCAAATATTTTTAAGTTATTAATTAAGTTAGTTTCAACCACTGTAATACCCGATGCATTGGGTATTTGTGAGTTAGTGTCAAAGCAAAAAGTCAAGTCCTTAAGCCATTCATTTAAAATAGGAATGGCAAAGGAGGTACTCACTGTCTCACTGTTATGGTTGAAGTTAGCGCTGGCGTTAGCATTTAAGCATCTTTCCGACGAGCTCCCACCATTCGGTGAAGAACGAACATCCAAACCAGGTAAACCAGATGAAGGCCTCCTAGATCCACCAGGTATGTTGGACAAAAAAACCCTGTTGCTACATTACCTCGATCCTGCGATCCAGAGGTATTACCTTGTAGCCTAGGGAGAGCTGAATCCACAGGTACATTCAAACCGGAACTGCCAGCATTTTCAGAATTGCGAGGCGAGGCAACCTTATTATTATTCAAGAACTATTAGAGAAGATAGAAATTGCTTGTGAAAATATAGCTAGGGAGTGGGATAAAATAAATGAAAGGGAGCTATGTTTAAGAAGTAACAAGAATTATTTAGAGGGACTGCCAAATGTAAAAGTATTGCAGAATAGGGGAAATCTCATAGAACAAGAAGAGGAGCAACTGCAAAATGCTAAACAGAAAATGGGTTCATAGTAGGGTTGCCATCTTTTCATATGGCCATAGTGGGACATTTTCGGGACACGCATCAGATTTTATAGGCCGACACAAACCCACGGTCAGTACAAGGGATAGAACTTTCCTTTCTTGCCTAAATATAAGCTTATTCTTGTAGCAGTTTAGTTGCTTATCCTGTTTCTTGTAGGTATTTTAGATACAGAAAGAACTATTGTATGCAACTATTACATTACATATGGGACATAATTATGTCCTACAATCTCAGGACATTTGCCACGTTTAATATATTTGGTTAGGACACAACCGCCCAAAGAGGGACTGTCCCTCGCAAAGTGGGACAGGTGGTAACCCTAGTTCATAGGTTCATAGATTAGTACTAAGCTAACTGCCCTTGCGAGCCATTTTAAGCCTAGCCAATTATCCCTTGTGAGACTCAAACCCTGCACCTTGTGTTTGTAAGGCAAACACCTTAACCATTAGGCCACCCTCCCAACCCTCATAGGTGTTTACTAGGCTAATGATCACAAGGGCCTTTTTAAGCCTAGCCATGCGTCCCAAATCTCTGACAAGTTCTGATACCCTTGATAAGTGTAAGATTGGGCCTGGGAGATGAACCATTTACAGGTTACTTTCATCCATTAGAGACATAGGTACCAAACCAGGGATGAATTTCAGGTTTCCCATGCAGTTGTCCAAGATGCACTTGAATTGAGTTATGGAAGGAACTCTGCTTTATATGGATGGGGAGCCTGTTCCATAGATGGGTTAGTGTCTGGGATACATCTCTCTCTCCTGCGGGTCCTGTTTTTATCTCGGGCAAGGTTAGAATGGGTAATTCTGGTGCTGTTTGTTTTGTGAATATGCAGGAAGTCCGCCATTGTGGGGTCTGACAATGCCCTGTATGTCAGGCATAGATCTCCTCTCAAAAGCCTGTAGGAGACAGAATACAGAGATAGGGCCTTGAGGCGGTCTACATAGGACATTTTACTTGCGCCCTGTATTCTTTTAGTGAGGAACTAAATAAGGAAATAAATAAGGGATTACCTTGATAATATGTATGGGTTTAGAAAGACTGCTGTTCTGTGATAATTCTAGAGCACAAAAACGTTTACCACAATGACTCAGTCAACGAAAAGAAATGGATGTCACCAAGCTTAGGGAGCCTAAAACAAGGAAGATAATAAGAGATCCTGTACAGGTATTAGAAGTATTTTGGAAACTCTGAAAGTCTGTATAAAACAGAGAAACATGAAAATCAGTAAAAGGTACAAATGCTAATGTTCATGGAAGAATTAAATATGCCAAAGTTAGAGGTAAATGAGGCTCAATTACTGTTTGTCACAAAACCAAGTAATAAGAGAATTCCACAGTAAAAGACCACCGACCAACAAAGTTTGTTGAAAACTGTCTTTAATAGACGTAACAAGGATGAAGAAACGAACAACAATCCAAATAAAATTGAGCACTTTCGCCTGGTTAATGCCAGGCTTTATCAAGATTTATCTTGATAAAGCCTGGTATTAACCAGGCGAAAGCGCTCGATTTTATTTGGATTGTTGTTCGTTTGATAAAGCCTGGTATTAACCAGGTGAAAGCGCTCAATTTTATTTGGATTGTTCGTTTCTTCATCCTTGTTATGTCTATTAAAGACAGTTTTCAACAAACTTTGTTGGTTGGTGGTCTTTTACTGTGGAATTCTCTTATTACGAGGCTCAATTACTAACAGGATAAGAGGAGACAAGATAAAAATGGTGATATATAATCAATACACAGGAAAGTGCCCAGGAGTAGACTGAAATCCTGCAGAAGTTTGGAAGCTAGGAGGGAAAAAAAATGATAAAAATCTGGAAGATTTTGTTTAACAGTATTTTAAGAGGAGGAGAAGTACCAACATCGTGGAATAAAATGGTGGCAGCTGTAATACCCTAAGAAGGTAAATACCCATCAGATCCAGCTTCATACAAGCTTTCAATACTAAACCATGATTATAAAGTGTTTTTGTCTATAATGGCTAAAAGAATGGCAAAAGTGATGCGGAAATTGATATGGATCAGTATGATTTGTCGAGGGGAGGCAAACATTTAACAACATTAACAGAACATTGATGATCCAGATAGAAGCAAAATGTAAGAAAATACCACTGTTGATGGTGGGTCTCCAATGCAGAGAAAGTATTTGACAGAGCAAGCTGGGACTTTATTAGCAGGGTAATGGAAGCATTTGCATTCCCTGATAAAATTATAAGGTTGGGTAGGAGGATATATGAAGGATCACAGGTGAAAATTTAAGTGGGTGGTTTCCTCTCTGATAATTTGCTTGAGCAGAGGAACCAGGCAGGGGTGTTCTCTTTCCCCTTTGTTGTTTGCATTATATTTAAAACTGTGGGCAAAGAAAATAAGGGACTCAGAAATTCAAGGATATAAATGGTGTGGTAGTCAAGAAATGCTGGCTCTATTTGAAGATATTATTTTATACCTGATAAAAAAACTGAAAAGGACATTTCAATGTTGTGGAACATTTTGAGACAGTTTCAAATATTTTCGGGATGCAAAATTAATGAAGTTAAAACAAAGGCAATGGCAGTAAATTATATATCCACACACAAATTGGTTCAGCAATATCAATATGTATAGGGATATGATAAAATTAAGTACTTATGAGTTGTTTTTTTTCTTTCGGCTTTTCCCAGTTAGGGGTCACCACAGTGGAACTCCAGCCCGCTAATGATTGCTAGTCGATTTTTTTTTTTATGGTGCAGAGGTGCCAGCCCAACCTTCAATGAAGGCATGCCCATTCACGCATGTCTTTTGAATGCTGGGAGGACATGCAGACTCCACACAGAAGGTGCTCCAGCCGAGAATCGAACGGGAGAACCTCTTGCTGTGAGGTGACATGACAATGCTACTGCTGCACCACCGCGGCTTATAAAATTAAGTGCTTAGGAATATGGATTAAAAATTATTCTGGTGTGGCAGCTAAGGATATGTGGGAATAGAGCAAACAAAAGATGTACAAAAACTAAGAAACTGATAGCGCTGTTATATGGATGTGGATAGTAAGATACAAGCAGTTAAAAATGTTTTTAATCCCCTTAGTCTTATACACAGGGCAGGCCTATTTTTATCAACCTGAGAAGTTGTGGATAGCAGTTATAAAGACTTGGATTTTATCTGAGAGGGGAAGACTGCAAGAATCAAGTAGGGTAAGCTGATTCTTCCAATAGAACAAGGTGAATTGGGATTAACTGGTTTGAAGGGGTATTTCAGAGCTACACAGGTAATGCTCCTATACGTAGCACAAGCAGAAATGTATAATTCAAAGTGGAAAGGGATGATGATAAAATAGGGTGAAGCTCAAGAAACAAGCAGAGACTGGGATTTTGGATGCAACCTTTAAGGAAAATAGCAATAATCATACAACATATTATATTCATAAAGTAGCAAAAGGTATTCGAAGAACTAAGCCAACAAGGGAATGGAGAAAAGAGATTCTGCTGATAGGGATGACTGGAAATTAGAAGTACAGACAATGAGAGAGGGAATGGAATTGGAGAAAACTGGCAAATTAATCAAGGTATTGGGAGAAAATAACTAGAGCTGGAAAGGTCATAGAATGTTAAGAGACCAAGAAATTTATTTGGACTGTAAGTTAAGATATTGCCTTCCCTATCAAGGACAGATATCAGATTGTACACAAGGAGAAAGAAATAGGGGGTCCTAAATGAAAGACCAACACTGGTAAAGTTTTAGTAGAATCTAGAACAGAAGCTGCTGTTAAAAAGTGAATTATTAGTAAAGCAAATAAAATATTGCATGATAACTATAAAAATCAATCCAAGATATGTAACAAAACCTAGAAGATTTGGGATTTTTGCTTGGAAATGTTTACAGAGGTATTTTCATACCCCAAGAAGACTCCAGAAAAATTTTCCTCAGATAGACTGCAAATGTTGGAGGTGTGATGTGGAAGAAAGAGGTAATGGGAAAATATTTTCTGGGAGTGTAATGATTTGGCAGATTTAAAGATTCCCTGCAGGCAACTCTGTCAGAGATACTGGGTGAGCAAATTGGTTTAACTAGGGAAATTATTTTTCTGAGCTATGATACAGAATTGGAATTGCGAAGACAGAGTAAGGCCTTCCTGAGTCTAATTATGGTGGCAGCCAGAAAAGTAATTTGGAAGAAATGGAAATCAAAATGTAAACCCAACTGTACTAGAAGTAGTTAATATATCAACAGAGAGATGATAAACGGAATTGGGATCTTCAGAAAAGGGTAGGAATGAGGTTTAAAAGAAGGCAGGATTTGAATGAGCTATGTAATGTCTGACTGACGATGATTCAGTAGATAAGTGATGTATAATGTTTGCAACTAAAATTGTTGATACAATTTGTGATGTATAATGCTTGCAACTAAGATTGTCAGTCTGCTTTTTTCATATATAATGTATGATTGTCTGTTATAAGTGATAATTTAATAAAGATGTCTCTTGTTGAAAAAAAAAATTATTGCAACCTGAATGACAGACTTATTACTGCAGGTCTCTTTGTTGGCATGGCAAGGGCTTTTGAAGTGTTCAACCATATCCTTGTTCTCAACAAGCTGAAAAGACTCAATCTGGAGATAACACTATTATAGTTTCTCAGTTGTCCAAAAGACAGGACCTTCCAAGTCTATGGCAATGTCTCATCCTCTACTGCTGGTAAACTTTACAGGTGTACCACAAGGGTCTGTTCCAGGTTCTCTTCTCTGTGTTAATGATCTCCCCCTAGAATTACCAAATCTTAAATTAGCAATGTATGCAGCTGATTAAATTCGCTATGTATGCAGATGATATGCTGCTTCTGCAATCCAGTACTAGTCAGTCTGACCTGCAAATGAAGTTACAGGACAATTTCACTCACTTATGTACCTGGTCCACTACTGACAAACTGCTAATTAACCCTTAGAAAACCAATGTTGTGGTCTATGCCACAGCCAAGAAATTATCCTTGATTCCTCCTATTCTCTTAATGGATCTTAATGGGAACATAATACCTAAAGTCACTGAACAGAGGTACCTAAGCCTAATAACTTGACCCTACCCTTTCATTTATCACACGTGCGCAATGAAGTCCTTGCTCAATCAATTAAAACTATGTTACAAGATCAGTTACTTCCTTTCACCCACTGATTGTAGGGCCATTATCAAAAATAGTTTTATACCCAAACTTGAATGTGGCCTTGCTCTTCTAGTTTTGCATTTAGCCCACAATACTCAGAGTACAAACTGTTGAGAATAAAGCCTTCAGATTCATTCTATTAGCTGACGCCCCAGATGCACCATTGCAATTGCTAAAACATTCTGAATTGCTTTCAGTGCATTGTAGGGCTACATCTAAATACTGTTAATTAACAAGGTGCTAAAACACGGTCACTGCCCTCCTTTGATTGAAACTACCTTTACAAGACAACCCTTGTGTATTCAGAAGTACACAGGACAAGTTCTTTCTAATACACCCTCCATTTAAAACTGCTATAGGTGAGAGAGCCTTCTCTAAACTGAGAACTCCTACCTGGAACCACCTGCCTACAGACACGAAAAAAATAGAAGTCATTAAATGCTTCAAAGATGCACTTAAACACCATCTCTGTACCAAATCTACCTGCAGTTGTTACCATGACAATGGTTAGGTAACTTACCATCTGCTATCATGAATACTAGAATACATTAATAAACTTTTCTCAGCCTTTTAATGTTGCATATTATATGCAGATATTTCACGTTTATAGGAGCTTCTGTTATATGTATGGTTGCAGTGTATTTTATGCATATTTTAGCATGCATTTTGTGTATGTATATTTTTTCTTCAATGCTCTCTGACTGGAACTTTTAATCTTAACCCTGTTCACATTCAGTCTTAACCATTCTGTTCTGAACTGTGCTATTTACTCATTTTGTATCTAATAATGTTGATTGAAAGACTGATGTATTTTCTGCTCATTGAGCTTGGGTCGTGGCGGTAAAGGTTCAGTAGACCAGTCCAGTTATCCAGTGAACAAATAGTAAATAAGCACATAATGAAAGAGTAACTAAAACTTAGTTAAGTTTAGCTTCTAACCTCTGCATTTTCAAGAAAAAAATTCCATGTATTGAAGAAGGCAACATTTTGTGAAATATGTATCGTAATTCCTTTTCTTTTTCAGGTTATGATCTACCTGATAGATAAAGTACTTCCAAACAGCTATTTTGCTAATAATCTGCGTGCATTGTCTGTGGATATGGCCGTATTCAGAGACCTTCTGAGGTTAAAGTTGCCTGAGCTTTCCCAGCATTTATACAATCTACAGAAAACTTCAAGAAAGGAGAGTGGAGGCAAGTATTTATTTTGGTTCTAGAATTTGGTTTGTATGTTTGAGTCTTTATTTTTTTTTTTAAAAGTGTATATTTTACTGTATGTCTCTAGTCATTGCATGTAAGACTGTTTCATATTACATTAGCAATTTTGTACATGTAAAACTTTTTTTCAAATAACTTTTTATTGAAGATTGTTTTGAGCATATTGTAAAACTTTGAAATCAAAATATAAAGATTACATATGCATGGTCATAGGTTACTCCTGTGTCTGTGTTTACTACTAGTAAACTGTTTGTTTTCACTTAGGATAGAACACTTTTTGCTTCCCTTTCTTCCAGAAGTCTTAACATAGATGCAGTTTTTTCTAGTCATTTCATTTTATACAGCTACATTTTTCATTGCTAGACTGTTCTTGAATTGTTTTATTATTGTTCAACTATGTTATTCATATAGTGGAAGTCTTGTCTGTCATTATTGTCTTGCAATTGCCAAAGAGTACAAGTTTTGCCAGTTTTGTTTAATGTATCTCTTGCAGGCATATTATTTTTTAAAGCTGTAATTAAACTAGATTTTTTTCATTTGCCATACTTGATATCCAGTGTTGCCTATTTTCATCTGATTCAACCTTAAAGTTGTCAGATCCAATCGGTTCCAATCTTGGAACCTTCTTCCAAAGCTGGGATCTGAGGCTGTGACTCCTCCCCTACCCATAATTCCCTCATCTCTACTAAATTTCTCTGATCTTGATTGGTAACTGAACCTTGCAGATGTGTATCTGAGAGCTTTTTTTTTACCTTGACAAGTGAAAGCTTTTTTTTTTTCCCCTGTGTAAGCAATACCTATTTTTAGTCTCCTTCCTAACCCTATAATGCGATGTTACATGTTTTTATATAGATGTGTTTACTCTTATAAGTGTTTCTCAATAGATAGTTTTCTTGGTGTTAGTTTTATCATAGTAGTGAGTTTGCAGTTTGACAGTTTTTAAGTGTAGTTAGTTTTTATGGATTTTTTTCTGTGTGGCAGTTTTCAAGAGAGTTTAAGAAAGTGGTAGAAAATAATGGTTAAATATTTTGAATAGTTGTATTTTAGTGAAGTTCGGCAAATCTTTTTCATGTCCGAAAAACCCTAAGGATTTCAGAGCTTAGCCTATAGATGCAAAGTTCCATCCCAAGACCAGGGGTGTAGCAAGCAAATTCCATTTTGTACTCTCAAGCTCTTAATGCCACCCCCCCCTTGGACACCAATCACTTAAAAATTGACACATCTCTCAAAATACTGCCCCCTCAAAGCACTTAATAAATGTAAGTAACATTTTCAGCTGTTATCCCCAAAAGCTATTAAAGCTACTGTTTTTAGAGTAGTAATATTGCACTTGTTACAGGCATTCATTTAGACAGTCGTATGACTTAAAAAAAACATGTTGTTGTAATGCTATGGAAAAAAAAAAAAAATATATATATATATATATATATATATATATATATATATATATATATATATATAATAGAATACAAAAAGTATACATGGCTACACCCTTGCCCAAGACCTACACTGTCTGTGTGGCTGTTGCTTGGGTTCTTCCCTTCCACAGGCCAATTGTGATATCTGTGCTTTGTTTGGGTCCAG
This sequence comes from Protopterus annectens, assembly GCF_019279795.1. NCBI lineage: Eukaryota > Metazoa > Chordata > Ceratodontiformes > Protopteridae > Protopterus > Protopterus annectens. The sequence continues at coordinate 546,606,526 of NC_056745.1, read as the reverse complement.
GTCCTTTCATAGGCAGGCAGGAAAGGGAAACCTATTGAAAGGTTTGCTGCCCCCCCCCCCCCAATACAGGGTCTTCTTCCTCACAAAGCATATCTACTACTCATAGACCAGCTTCAACTTCACTAGGCTATGAAGTGGAGAAAAAGAAGGAAAGGGAGAAATGGAAAGAAAAACCGAGAGAGAGAGCTCTGCAGAGAAAAGATTTCAGAAAAAAGATCTGAAGAAAAAAGATTTGAGAAATCTAGAAAAAGGTCTCCTGATCCAGCAGCTTCTTTGGGTCTGGCACCTAAAACTCCAAAGAAGTTAGATCCATCAGTTAATTTGGATCCAATCTCTCTGTCCTCAAGCTACATTCTCCCCAGAGCCAATGAGCCCTTTGCTCCATTCACCTACCTTACAGGAGAGACTGTACTCTAGACATCTGTTGGTGGCATCATCATTGTGGTCTGCTCAGTCCACCAGAAGTCTTAATGAGATGTGTCTTGAGAGTATGATGAGGCAATTCTTAAGGACACAAATCCAGCTGTAAGTTCTCCTGGTACCATTCCTGTTGGGCACTCTGGGTATGGGTCCAACTACCCCTCCTTTTTTCTCTCTCTGGTACTGGCCCACCTTTCAGATAAAATCCCTCTGGGTGTGAGCCCTCCTGACACAGCTCAGTCTGAGTCGATAGCTCAGTTAACTTCAGTGTCAACAACATCGCTTGCTCTCATGATCTGAATCTCTTAGATCGAGACAAGTTGTGGAGCCAGAGCATCAGTGCTGAGGTTCTGGTTGTAGAGTCAACTCCAACATTTTTGGGGTCATCTTTGCCTCTTGGGGCTTCTGCTCTCAATAGCTCAGGTAAGTCGCCTTCCCCAGAAAACCTAGATTTGACCGGGAAAAGTGTTTTGATAGGAGGAACATTTCCACTTTCCCATTACGGCATCAACCTTTGAGGCTTTTGAGGGTCTTGACTGGACGAAGAAGTCAGGTGCTTCCATCAGATTTGGATCCATCCATACTCCCAATGAACATTGTGACTTATTCCTCTCATTCTGATTGACAGGGACAGTCAGTACTATTAGGATATTCACCATTCAATTTCCCCATCTGATTCAGACCTGCTTCCAGGAGTTTCCCAGAGTCAAGGTCCTAGAAAGCACGCATGCAAACAGAAGCACTTGGACTCTTCTCCAGTCTGTCATTGAAGACACAGATTTCAATGATGGTGAAGATGGAGGGTCCCCTAGATCTCCCCCTAGAAGATGTTACATTTAGTGACATCCTAAAATTGATGTCACTGATGGGGGGTTGGTCCACGAACACCCCTTCCCAGCTGATTCTATGGAGGCCTTTGGTACTTGGATCAGTTACATCCTAGGACTTCCTCATAAGTCCTGTATCACAGCAGGCATGGTATTTCCCTGTTATAGTGGAACCTATCCCTATGAAGCCAGATAGGATCCTATTAGCCCCAAAAGACAAGAGACATTTGAGTAAAAGACTACCAGTAGATGCCATGGTAGTAGCAACGGCAGCAGCCACGAAAAAGAAATTGTCATAGGAGAGTTCTTCTCTTCACCCTCTTAAAAGGGAGTCAAGGACGCTGGACAGATTGGGGAAATGGACATATGCTTCAGTGACTTTCGAACTTAAAGCATTGAATTACCTTGCACACATGATTCGTTTGCAGGGCAACCTGACCAAGGAGCTTTTCCATCTTTCGCAGGTAACTTACTAGTGGATATTCAAAAAACAGTGGACACCCAAATGTCTACCCTGCAATGTTTCAGTGCAGCTGATAGTACAGCCTGAGCAGAATGCACTGGCATCCCCATGCGTCATCATGCCTGGCTGCATCTTTGTGATTTTGCCGAAAGCTTTAAGACATCCTTCGTTAATATCTGATTTGATAGCTTCAAAATGTAAAGAAATGCTCACTAAGAGTGAGCAAGACTGTAAGACCTGTCAGCCATAGGAATCTGTTACTCCACATCACAGAAAATCTTTTCTAGGAACCAAAGGGGAGTTAAGAAGATGTGATTTAGAAAAATTAGAGGGTTGTCATCAAGACAGTACTGGAGATTGACCACCCTCCCTGAGGCAGAAGGCAGGGTAACTAAAAGGCAGAGGCAGACCACATAATCAAGGTTTTCGTGGTCCTTTTACGAAGAAACCCTGTCAGTGCTCCTGAAAGTTTACCAAACTGCGCACACTGGAGTCAGTCATTCAGTCAGGGGGCACTTATCCTTATACCACCAACTTGGCAGTACATTGCATTGGATTCCTGAATGCCGAGGATAATCACAAGAGGCTATACCATTCCCTTTTCATACCCTCCAAAGAAGAAAAAGTTAGATTCCCAATGTTGGAATCTGCAGCAACAGAGGTTTCAAAGTTACTAGAAAAAGAGAGTTATATAATGGGCAAGCTCTTTTTAGTCTCGAAAAAGACAGGGGACCTCATGCCAGTTTTGGACCTCGGCCATCTCAATTAATTTGTAAGACAGAGAAAGTTCCAAATGGTCACAATACAGTACACATTACCTCTGTTGAGGAACGAAAATTGGGTGTTGGATTCCAATCCAGATCTATTGAGTCACCCATCTGGACTGCCTCTACTGGATTTAAAATCCTTAAAGTAGACTGCATGGTTTCTCCAATTCTGACACTAGTCTTTGTGGTCCATATTTTTGCCTATCAAAAATGGTCTGCCAAAAAGATTTATCACAGCAAATTTGGGCTACTTCAAGGGGATTGTATTCCTTTTTCTCTACTCTTCCATCAATCTTGGATTTCTTTTTCAGAAAGTGTGTTTCTCCACTATCAAGGTGCAAATGAACTCCATATCAAATTTTCACATGAGGCATGACGACACCTCTAGCCTTTCTTAAAATATCTCAAAGCCTTCCTCAAGGGTGTTTTTGTACTCAGACCTCCAGTCAAGAATCAAGTTCAACATGGGACATCACTGTCATGCTTTAAGCCTCAACCAAAAAACCCTACAAACCAGCAGCTTCAGTAGTATTACTCATGAAAGACCATTTTTCTTGTTGCAGTTGTATCCACTGGGCAGATTTCAGAAATACCAGCACTGTCTTACAAACCACAATATCTAATTTTCCATAAAGACAGAGTAACAAATTCTTCTTCCTACCAAAGCTGACATCCGAAGTAAATTTGTGTCAGTCATCTGATTTGCCAGTCTTCTTCCCCCCAGATTCTCAGAGAGCAATATATACTATGCATGTTAAATGTTCACAGACAGCTCAGATTCTATTTATATCGAACCAAAGATATCAGAAAGTCAGATCAACTATTTGTATTCTTTTGTAAAGCAAAATTGGGAAAAGCATATCAAAAGTCACAATTTCCAAATGGCTGTCAGACTGCATTTCTTTTATTTATAATGACCAGGGATTGCCCCTACACGTGAAACCAAAAGCTCATTCCACAAAACCAATAGCTACTTCCACAACATTCATGAAGAGAGTTCCCATTGATTATATTTGTGCAGCAACATGGGTCACAGTTCACACCTTTGTGTCTCATTACAAACTGGATGTGCACTCCAGAGGACATCCCTCCTTTGGCTCCAGTATTGTCAAGAATGTCCAGGTGGTTTTCGCAGCTTGGGAGTCTGTCCCAAAGGTTGAATCAGATGAAAATGAAAAACAAAAGATACAAAAGTTATGTGCTTACCATAGTAAGAGATCCATGTTGTCTCATTTTAATCCAGTTCAATAACCCTCTGTCCTTCCCACTTCCGGTATTGCCACCAACAGCTTATGGTGACCAGGCAAACCTCACCCAAGACCCTGTCTGTTAAAATTTCTGTTTGCATCTTCTGTGGTATTAACATGTCCCCCAACTGTGACACCTAAAGATTTCTTCAGTTATAGAAGAGAATCAGTTTTCTAATTTAATAGAGAAGAGGGAATTATGTTTTTGGAGAGAGTCGGAGCCTTAGATCTACAGCTTTAGAAGAAGGTGCCGATGACTGATCCAATCATATCTGATAACCTAAAGATTGATCCGGACAAAAATGAGACAACATGGATTTATTGTTATGGTAAGTACATAACTTTTGTTTCAGGTTGCTTGCCTGGAGCTTTGTGCAAATGATAAAGTGCAGTAAGATCAAGAAAAGATTAAAGGGATTGCTTCTAGTATTTTCCTACATAGTAATCATTATTGTCCTGGGTTTTCGTCTGTAATTGCTGATATTCATGGACTGCTTCTAGTTTTATCTGCTTTGTGCATTTCATAAGTCATCATTATTGCTGAGGTTGTTCTTATGCTCTTTCTTCAATTATATAGCGGTAATTTGAATGTCTTGTATTTTGTATCTTCTTTCATTCTCTTGAATGAGACACAAGACTGTCTTTTTAGGAATGTAGAATATGAAGTCATTCTTATAACTGAATCCTGTATTCTGTTAAAATTTATGTTTTGAGTTATGCTGAAACAAAGGGGAGGGGGAGAGAGAGAGGGGTAACATAGGACATGATAGAGAGTAATAGCGCTATCCTCGTGGTAAACATGTACCCTTCATGTACGTATACAAGATCCAACATATGACTTTCCTGTTAGTGCACCGATGGTATGGGATGCTGTCCAGGGCTTGTCCCTCTAGTTGTCTAAAAGTAATAATATTGGACCACTTTTGGCTGCCTGATTGTTCCTTTCTATAAGACTACCCCCAAGATGACTTCAGATATAGTGATACCCTTAATATCTAATGGCAACGTAACATAAGGTAGGAACAGAGGTGGAAAAGAAAAAAAAAATCCAAAAGTAACAGATGGTTTCCACCTCACCACACAGGAAACCAACTCCAGAAAAGGAGAATAACTTAGTAGATATATCCAAACCATCATGGAAACACTGCTTAAGCTTTTATTGTACTATGAGCTTTTCGTCTGTTTTTAACAGCAGACTTCCTCAGAATGCATTCATGTTATGTAGTTCAAACTTTTATATTATTAAAACAGATCAGTTTAATTAAATAATAACTTAATTAGTGAATCAAATTATAATTTAAAGAGCCAAAATGTTAAAACACAGTAAATATGTATAACTTGATTTTAGAATACATGGACATATACATATAAAGCAAGACCATTGAAATATAGTATGTAAATGTACATTTATTATGAGGAAACTTTTAAATGCACATAAAAATAATTTGGATCAAAATAATTTTTATTTTTTGTTTGAAAAAACTTATGAATTTTCTTAAAGATACAAAACCTTTTAAAACAAACCAAAAATAGCAGTGAAAAACCCTTAATATCTAGAAGACAGGGAAGAAAACCTGTAATTATGAGCATTATGGACATTCCACTTGTGGTCGAGAAGCATGCTATTCAGGCTGAGAAGGAACCACTACTTACCTTCTCTGCATTGGAAGCATTAGACAAAAAAATGGACCAGCTTATGCAAGAAATGTGAAAAATTATAATGGATTCCAAGATATATGGCACAGAGGAAACCCTCTCTGATCACTTGGATCAGCTTACGACTCTTACAGCTGTGCTTAAACAAAGTGATTCAGCTGGAAACTAGACTGTAGTGTGTAGAAGCGAAACTCATAGACTTAAGAGGTCCAGAAAAGGAGATGGAACATAAGATTCTCAGGATTTCCAGAGAAGTGTACTGGACTTGAGAGTATTCAACTTGCTTGCAAATGTCCTCTGCAGCTGCCGCGAACATAGTACTGCACCACTGCTGTGTTAGTGGTTTATAACCCTCTCTTAGGAAGTGATGTGTATTTTTGTATGTAGTTGCTGTTTTTTTTTTCTTATTTGTTTTTTTTTTAGGTTTGAGGTTATGTTAGACTATGAGGCTATATCTACAGCTGTCTTATAAATTGCTTTCTACTAAGGAGCTATTCTATGCTTGCTGCGTTACAGGGAATGGGCGTGTTATTCTACAGTGCCACCCTTTTACCACTTTGCAGAGGGGACTCCTACTGTTAAGCTCTGTGCAAACATTAAATTTACCATTTGGCATTTATAGATTAAGTTTTTCTTTCTATGGTTAATGTGGTTTCCTGGAATGTCAATAGGATCTCTAATGTAGTTAAGTGAACCAGGATTTTCAGCATCTTAGAGAAGCTGCATCCTCATGTTATCTTGATACAGGAAACAGACACAACTTCTGCAGACCATTCTCAGATGTTGTTGTTGTTTGTCTTTTGGCTTTTTCCCGGTAAGGGGTCGCCACAGCGGAACTCCGGTCTGCTAATGATTGGCAGTAGATTTTTTTACGAAACGCTGAGGTGCCAGCTCGACGTCCATTTACGTACGCATGTCTTTCAAATGCTACCCAACCGCGGGGAGGACATGCAGACTCCACACAGAAGGCACTCCCAAGCCGAGAATCGAATGGAGAACCTCTTGCTGTGAGGTAACAACGCTACCGCAGTACCACCGTGGCACCATTCTCAGATCCTGGATAGATATTCATTAGGGGTGTTTTCCTCTGACCCAATCGGCAGAAGGAGGGGATCTGTGGTACTTTTAACCAAATGGGTGTTTTTTGAACCCATAGCACAACTGGCAGAGGCTAATGGAAGATTCACTGGAATAAAGGGTCGATTAAACGAGCAAATGATGACTTTTTTCTCAATTTATCTACCACCAGGCACTTCCCCATCTGAATTAGCAGGTTTCATAAGGGAGTGGGTTTATTTCAAGAGGGTATAGTGAGTTGGGAGGGTGATTGTACTACAATCTGTGAAGTGTGCTCTTGACCGTGTTTACTTTGGTTCCCTCCTCTTGGGAAGGCCTCGAGTAGATGCAGCAAATTGTTTATGGAGGACATTCCAGGGCTTTGAAATTCCCTAGTACTCATTACACATGCTGCCCATCTTCAAAGTTTTCCACCTTCTGCAGGATAATTTCTTTTCTCTAGAGAACACACACACAGATATGGTCTCTTTCCTTCAGTTTAGTCAACTAGGAGTGTCCAATCAGACTTCTCTGTTACCCTACAGTTTAACACAGACTCCCTTCCAAACACTGGAATTTAAATCTGTATCTCTGCATACTCCCAGTTCAAGAAACTGAGTAACTTATTTAATCAGCAGTTCCATTCTCAAACCCTGTTTATCCTATACTCACTTGCAGAGATGTGGGACCTCCGTAAAGCGACCCTTGCCCAGGGTCTTCCTTGCCCAGGGTCTTGGGGCCTTCACTCAGACTAAATTATTGGCCATAAGGGAGAGGCAGGAAAAATGAGTTTAAGGTTTAGCTGGAATTGCAGTGCAGGTACATGCTGGGTGGAGTACTTCAAGATAAGGTATTATCGTAAAATGTGCAGGTAAAAGTACTTATGGATTTAGACTACAAGATAAAGCAGGGAAAGCAAATGCTTGGGCAAAAAACATTTGACTCCTCTCGGGTATCTAGCCTTTCAGATGTTTTTCATGGTGATCACTACTGCAGTAGCCTAGCTATATGAGTTATATCCAGCCAAGGCTATAATGGCTAGCCAGCTTCCAAAGCTTCAGAGCACCTTCCACAAAAACAAACTGTCAAGCAACTCAAGTTGAGCTGACTAAAAGACAAGTTTTGGTGCAAAGCTCTTCAGAGCTTTACTTCTGCCTAAGATACTCTCCTCCGAGGCTTTTAAGGATTGAGGATCGGGTTATGCTTTCTTTTGCTGGCGGATAAGTTCCCTTTTCAGGGAAAAAAAACTTCCATTTTCTTAAATTTATTGATGTTTTATTACTTTCCTCTTCAAGTTAGTTATTTTAGACCTAGGAGTGTTGTGTTTTTACAGGACTATCTCAAGACTGCAACATACTTTTAAATGGAGCACTCATTTTTTCTGTCAGTATAAAAGCAGTGCTAACTAATGGAAAACATATTTTCCATGGAGACAATATGTTTATTTTTCCTTGATGGAGCCAACGTAGTGTTTGAAAGTGCTTTTTAATGTGTTTTTCTATCAAAAAACAAAGTAACTTTTGTGGACTTGTAATTCTACTGACACTTGCTACTTGTCTTCCCCAGGAAAGAGGTACCATTTTCTGCTTGACCATGGAACAGTCTACCGGTCCCATGGTCAAACCTCCTTCTAGCAAAAACCTGATAAAAGTTAAGCAAATAGCTTTTACTACCACAATAAACTATCAGTTTGCCCTAGCAGCTTGTGAGTGACTATGCTGTGGTCATTTGTTGTATCTCAGACCACTCATTTTTTACCCCAGATCCTTCTGTTGTAGCACTTACAGCCACTGTGTATTGAGGGTTAGCCATGTCCTCTTCAGCTCTTGTGGTCCCCTCAGTGGGCAAAGGAGAGCCATTCTTTTCAGTCCTGAGAGGGGGAACAGGGAAGGTTCATAGGTTGATACTAGGCTATCTGCCCTAGGGCATTTATAAGCCTAGCCAGAGTGTGTTTGGCTTTCGCCACCCTTTTAGATTAGTAGACTGTGCCTTTGAAAAGTAGGTCACAAAAGATAGCCCTTTTATGGTTAGTTTATTGTGCCTCTGTCTAGCAGGGACCCAGAAGAGATCCCAGGGGTAAACGTATGATCTCCCATCCACTCGTCAAGATTTCTCTTGAAGAGGGTCAGTGAGGGGCTCTGCCTAACTTGGACTGGGATTTTGTTCCAGAGTGAGGGGAGCCTCTGGGATATGAATCTGTCCCTCCAGCATGTCCTACTTATTTCAGTGCTGAGGTTTAAGTCCCTGGAGCGTGTAGCTCTAAGGGATTTGGATTTTCTGAGGTGGAGCATGTCCATAAATTCTGGGTTGGACATGGCTTTATACGTCAGGCACAGATCGCCTCTGAGTAGGCGGTAAGCAACTGAGTAGAGCTGGAGTTTCTTTGGCCAAACTGCATAGGGCATATGTTTGAGTCCCATGACCCTCTTGGTGAGGTAATTTTGGGGTCTTTCCAGTTGCTGCAGGTGTCGGGTATGGTACATCCCAAATGGGGCATTGTATTCAATTACAGGCCTGATGAGTGATGAGTAGAGGGGCACAATGACCTCTCATGATCTAGATGTGAAACCTTTTGTGATAAGGTGGGCTATATAGAAGGTCTTTCTAACCACTTTGGCAATGTGATTGTCAAAGGAGAGATTACTATCTACTTGGGTCCCCAAATCCCTAATTACTTCTTCCGTACTTAATGGATTACCACCTATGTGGTAATTTGTGGGCACTTTGTTTTTCCCAAAGGGGATGACTATGCATTTTTTGGCATTTAGCTTTAGGCCATGGCTCTGGCACCAGTTATCCGTGTCTGTGAGACCCTTTTGGGGGATGCTTGTGTCACCCGGAGGTTTCCTTTTTGTATCAGAATGCTTTGCCCATTCCTGAGGAAGCAGCTGCTGCCATTATTAACATTGTAGGCCCTGTTTTTCCTGTAAAAAAAAAAACAAGAAAAATCAAGCATATATATATATCTACTCATCCTTACATTTTTTTTAGACAGTAGTAGTTTACTTTGTCTGGCTCAGGGTTTAATTCAGGCTATTGATCCTTCTTGTAAAGTAGTTTCTGGTAAAAGAAAGAGAGTCTTCTTTTCTTGAAGAGATTCAGGGTTCTGAATGTGAACAGGAAAATGCAGGGACAGATTCTGTTTTTTTCCCCAATTTCTGATTTAGACACAGAAGAGAGCTCAGTTTCTGATTCTGTCTGTGGTGGTTTCTTTTTCTCTTGAAACTGTTACTAGAATGTGCCACTGTTTTCAGTGGGAGAACACTAAGGTTTCTCATTCCTTCATAAAATACTAGGGAGTTGTTACAGAAGGATTTTACAGAACTTGCACCCATTCCTCCTGTTCTGTCAACTTTAGAAGATGTGTCTTTGCTACTGCCTGCAATTTTCCTGTTAGCCAGCTTCCCCTAAAAAAGACAAATAGGATGTATAAAATTCCTCAGTCTTTTCACTTTTACAAATTATTCCCAAACTTCTTCCAGCAGCTATAGCCTTAGTTGATCCCACTGTTACTAAGCACTTAGTTTATTCCAGTCCTACCCTTTCTGATAAGGATGAGAAAGTTATTGACAGGTATGAAGAAAAGTATGTACTCCTGCAACTTTGTTTTTCAGAATGTTGAAATTGTCAGACTAGTATGTTAACCTTTGTTCTGACAAATTGTGAAAGTATGAGGAATGTTTTATCTGCAGTTTCTTCTTGTTAGGAAAATTCTGCTTTAAGTAACTTAGTTTCTTCTATTGTACAGCAACAACTCATTGCTTGCAGTGTGTGTATGACTGTTTTGAAACTTTTTGCAGGGCTATGGCCACTGGTACTGGTTTAAGAAGGTTTGCTTGACTGTATTCCCAGAACCTCCCAGATGATAAAAATGAGATTTTAAATTCTTCTCTCTTGGATGACGAGTTAGTGTTTGGCCCTTCTGATACAGAGGTGATCAAAAGATGTGATGAGAGGGGCATGGAATCGCTTAAGGTTTTTCAGCCCTCCTTTTCCAAATTGTCCAAGGGATTTTCTTGTCTTCCAGTTTTGTCAGAAAACAGAATAAACAGCCGCGACAGAATTCAGGCAGACAGATGATCTGAAGTTGTCTTCATTTGCTCTTCAACCTGTGTGTACTCGGATCCAGCACAGATCTGACTCTGCTGCCTTTCCAGCATCTAATCCAAGCTCCTCCCATACCCACAATGCCCCCGTTTCCCTCCTCCCTTCAGATCTCCTTTGCCATACTAGCATAAGCATCATGATCTGCTGCTCTGAGCTTCCTTAGGGTAAGTGACTGATTTTTTTGTGAGTTTCTATCTCCTTTTTACTTATTTCTCTTTCCTACCCATTTTTTTTTTACCTTCCCTACCCTTGTGCTGTTTGTTGGTTAAAAGAAAAATAAAACAAGCCTCTTCTTTTTCTTATTAGTCTTTCTTCTATCTGGAAGTGTGTGTGTGTGTAAGGATTGTTCTGGTTGGGCCTCCTTGCTGCGACTATGTAGGAGAATCCCAAACCAGGCTTCAGAAAGTGCATGGAGTGTGGCCATAAGCTATCCCCAGCTGACGGCCACTCTCTGTGCGTCGTATGTTTAGGGGTTTCCCATCTTGAGTCCTGTTCCATCTGCGTGGGCTTCAACTACAGAGCATTGATGGACAGGAGGAACAAGCTAATTTTAAAAGGCTTTCTCAACCCCAACTGCTTCTTCTGTCTCCGCCATGGCCTCTGGGACTCAAACTCCCGCCAAAAGGTCCAGGGACAGAGACAAGCATAGACACCGGGATAGGCCGAGGAAGCGATCCCCTGATTGCTTGGCCTCTGCTAGTCCCACGACCAAGGTTCTGACAGCCCAGCGACCAGACTGTCCCAGTCTATGTTCCCCTCGCTTCTCCCTGGAGCTGGAGGAGGTTCGGATCCATTCACTGGCACCGACTTCACCCCACTGACCTGCCTGGCCAGTATTGGTGGCCTCTTCATCCTGATCCACCCACAGCCTTTCCAAAGCCGAGGTGGACAGGATGATGTGGAAATTTATCCATGATGGTGGAGGGACCAGAAGGTTTTCTCTTCTTGCATGGCCACCCTCACATCGATTGTGAACACCTCTGTACAGCTTCTCTCTCATGCCACTGAGGGTGCTGCTAGAAATGTCTGGACAGGCATTGCTGTCAGGCATCCCTCCTGGCTCCGAGACTGTGCATTCTTGGAACCCTTTAAGGTGTCCTTTACTAACAACCCGTATGATGGTTCCACCCTCTTTGGAAAGTTGGTACGTGATACTCTTGTCCTGAGTGAGAAAGATGGGAATACTCTGCCGTCGGGATCCGCTTTTCCACCCCCAATGAACCTTTTCGAGGAATCAGTAGGGGGCAAAGATGATGTAGTTCCAAAAGTCTCAGAGCTACTCCCAGAATGCTCAGACCTCACCTTCCCCTAGATAGAGGGGTGTTTGATAGACGCCGCTGCAGAGGCAGAAGGGGTCCGAGGAATCAGGGGTCTCAAGAGCCTTTCTTGGACAGCCCCACTAAGCAGCCCTGAAGGGTTGCCCAGCTGCTCAGCTCTGGAGGCAGTCGGGGGATGCCTCTCGCTACACCCAACAGCCTGGGAGTCTATCACAAACGATCGCTGGGTGTTGCAGATCATATCCAGAGGCTATTCTATCCCTTTCATCTAGTCACCTGTTCCACCCAAACACCTCCCGGACATTCCACCCACGCAAAGGGAGGAAGCAGTGCTGGAAATTGCAAAACTGCTAGAAAGATGACTCATCCAACCCGACCCCCAGACCAGACCAGATTAGGCATTTATTCCAGATTCTTTTTGGTGCCAAAGAAGACGGGGAACTTAAGATCCATTCTGGATCTTTCTGTTTTAAATCTGTCAGTTGCCAAGACGAAATTCCGGATGGTCACTCTTCAATCTATCCTACCCTTGCTGCAGGAGAATTATTGAATGTGCTCGGTCGACCTTCAGGATGCATACTACCACATCAAAATGGACAGGCACTCTCAAAGGTTTCTTCACTTCTGGCTGGGGGCCAGTTATTACCAGTTCAGAGCGCAGCCCCCCCCCCTTGGTCTCACCACAGCTCCCAGGGTGTTTATCAAAGTGATGGCAGTGGTAGCGGCTCACCTGAGACTACAGGGATTCCAGGTCTTCCCCTACCTGGACAAACTGGCTCGTTGCTGCCCCTTCCAGGCATCAACTCTGCCAAGCCAGGGATTCCCTACTTCACTTAGCCCACCAGTTTGGGTATAACCATCAGTCTAAACAAATCTTTACTGACCCCGGTTCAAGTGCTAGATTTCATCGGAGCCCAGTTGGACATGATTCAAACCAAGGTCTTCCTAACCTCAGAGAGGATTCAGTCTCTGAAACTGCATGTCCACTGTATCCTTCAAACTTGGTTGCCGATGGCAGAATTAGTATTGTGGGCATTGGGGTCCATGGCGGCCACGCACACTCTCTTACCCATGGTTCAACTATGAATATGGGTACTTCGGTGGACCCCTTGTGGTTCAATGACCCATGCTAGATCTTCCATTGTCTCATCCTATTCGAGTATCTCAAGTGTGCAGTGACTCTCTTCTGTGGTGGATCCATTCCATGGATCTTCTCCTTGGTCATTCCTTTCTTCTGCCTCCCACTTTGGCCATGGTGACCATGGACACCTCCCTGTTAAAGTGGGGGGCACAGCTTGGGAAGGACAGTCCAAGGTATGTGGTCCCCCTATGAGGCTCAATTGCATATCAACATCCTCGAAAATGAGAGCGGTTCTCCTAACATTGCAAGCTCTCCATACCCATCTTCCCCTAGGAACGGTTGCTATCCAGACAGGCATGTCTGTGGTTTGGTACATCAGCAAGCAGGGTAGAACCAGGTCTTATCCTCTGTGTCGAGAGGCCATGAGAGTGTGAGAGTGGGCGATCTCATGACGTTTTCTGGGGGCAATGCACATTCTGGGTAGGTCCAACATTCTAGACAACAGGCTAAGCAGGTCTATCCTGATGCCTTATGAGTGGTCTCTGAATCATTCGGAAGTGAAAGAGATCTTTCTCAAGTGGGGCCAGCCTTGCTGTGATCTCTTCGCCTTTCCTTCCAATGCGAAGTGTACAGGGTTTTTCGCTCTGAGCCCCCCCCCCCCCAGCAGGGGGAAGCCCCCAGAGACGCTCTGGTTCATGCTTGGCCCTCCGATCTTCTGTGGCGGCTCACAAATCTTCTACTAGGAAGGTTTATTCCAGTACGTGGAAATGTTTTTCTATTTGGCCCTCTCAGGGTGAATTGTACCCCTTCACTGCTCCGGTTCAGGCAGTTTTAGATTTTTTAGCAAGTATTTTTCATTAAGGTGCCAGTTCTTCTATGATCAAGGTCCAACTGGCAGCTGCATCTAACTTTCATGTAGGCAACAACATGGCTTCTCTAGTTTCTTCTAAGCTTTGTAAAGCCTTTTTGAAAGGCACCTTCTTACTTTGGCCACCGGTTAAGGACCCAGCACCTCCCTGGGATCTCACGCTAGTTGTGCAAGCTTTGGTCTCATCCCCCTTTGAACCTGCAGCTACAGTGGACTTACAGTTTCTGTCCTGGTAGACGGCTTTTTTGATTGCTATTACATCTGCCAAAAGGGTCTCGGAGCTTCAAACGTTATCGGTCAGGCCCCCCTATTTGATATTTCATAAAGACAGGGTGTCTACATACTAATCCATCCTTCCTTCCTAAAGTAGCTTCTGAAGTCAGCATTAATCAAGTGATTAATCTCCCAGTTTTCTTTCCAAATTTTCAAAATAAGGGAGAGTACAAACTCCACTTGTTAGATGTGCACAGACAGTTACATTTTTACCTGCATAGGACAAAGTCATTTCATAAGCCGAACAACTTTTTATTTTCTATTCTAAGCCCTTTTTAGGGAAACTGGTGTTGAAGGTCACCATTGTCTATTGGATTTTCCTGTGCATTTCCCTGGTGTATTCAGCTAGAGGTTTAACTCCACCAGGTCATGTTAAGGTGCATTCCATTAGATCTATGGCTACTTCATTTGCCTTCTAGTCCAGAGTTTCTCTGGGTGATTTGTTCTGTGGCTACTTGGACTTCTTTACATATTTTCATCTCGCATTACAAGTTGGATATTTTATCCAGGAACAAGGCATCCTTTGACGGCCCCGTGCTCTGGAATATCTTTCCATGAGGGCTTCCCAGGTGTTTAGTAGCTGGGGACTCTGTCCCACAGGTTGAGAGCAAATGAAAGCAACAACTTCAGATAACGAAGTTATGTACTCACCGTAACATTCCATCTGAGTTGTTGCTCTTCATTTGTCTTCAACCATCCCTTTCTCCTTCCCCCTGCCTTGTATAGGCTGTGTGCTGGTCTGGATAGATGAGGAGTGGTCACCATGAGTATGCCTCTGCTCTCCTCTGCTTGATTAGGGAGATCCTTGCCATGATATAAGATTTTGGATCAGATGGGGATGCTCTAGTAGGCAGCAAACTCGATCTGAAGGGAGGAGGGAGACAGGGGCATTATGGGTAGCTTGGATCAGATGCTAGAAAGACGGCCAAGTCAGATCTGTTCTGGATCAGAGTAACCACAGGTTAAAGACAGATGAAGAGCAACAACTCAAATGGAATGTTATGGTGAGTGCATAACTTCTTTTTTAAAAAGGAATGGCAAGTGAGTTCCAGAAGGATGTCTCTATCCTCCTAAAAGCCAGGACACTCCAATATACCTGAATGATTGTTCAAGAGACCTTGTGACACACTGCCACCCTGACCTCCCTTTTCCTCCAGAAAATCTTAATCTCCATTTTTTCTTTAGCAACATATTGCTTCAGACAAATGGGTTTTGAATATCATTTGTCAACGTTACAGATGACAGTGGGAGGAAATTCCTGCCTTCCAGGGGGGCTAATCCACATTTCTAGATCAGACTTGTTTGTTTATGCCTGTTCTTCGTTACATGCTGTCCTAAGAACTGATAGAACCAGTTCCTCCTTCCCAAGTGGAAGGGTTTTTTTATTCAAGGAAGTTCCTAGTGCCAAAGAAAGAAAATGCTGGGAGACCAGTTCTGGATCTTTCTTTCTTAAACCTGTTTGTGAGAGTGCCCTAATTCAGAATGATGTCACTTCACAACCTGTTACCTTTTCTTCCTCTTTCTAGTTTCATGGTAACACTAGACTTAAAATATGTTTATCATCACATCCCTACTCATACAGACATCAGACATGTATTAAGGTTTTGTATGTATGGATGACAAGGGTATTCACAAAGTTTTTAGCTCCAGTTGTAGCGCATTGCAGGCTACAAGATATCTACATTTTCCTTTTTTAGATGACTTGCTTATTTTGCAGAGTATTTTTCAGTGTGTCAGGAATCTCTGTCTTGGGTGAGCGATCTCTTACAAAAGCTGAGATTCCAAGAGAACAGCCAAAAGGCTTTCTTGACTCCGTCACACAGGATTGTTTTCTTGGGATGTCAACTAGATACCCCAATTCAAAGAGCTTTTTCTTCCTCTGGGAAAAATAATTTTTTATTTATGTGTGTTTCTAAGGTTTTCCACTCAGACTTTGGTCACTGCAAGGATTTGGGGTCTCATGGTTTCTGTGATTCTCATGAAAGCCCTGACAAGACTCCACATGAGAAATAATGCAGTATTATGTGAAATCTATGTGGTCCCAGCATCAACACCCCCTTTTCTTTTCAAATTCCAGTGCTGGGGTTTGTCAGAAGAGAAATCTTTTGGAGGAGACAACAGATATCCTTAAATCCTGGTCTCTATTTCTCTCTCCTTGCTCCAAAGCAGTCAGTCACCATATACGCTACAAAGTTTGCTTGGTGAGCAGTTTCAGGAGGGATAAAAGTGGAAGGGGTGGGGACACCGGGGAGAGACATAAGTAGATAATTATCTAGGGGATGTTGCCTTGATTAAAGTCACTTAGTCTCTGAAACATCTTTGGCCCCCAGGACCTCTTCAAGTGGTTTCAAACAATGCAGCAATTCGGTGGTACATAAACAAACAACAAGCAAGGGTGAACTAGGTCATGTCCCATTTGCAGACTAGCTTTGTTAGCTTGGGATACAACTTCACAGCACAGTCTCACTCTGTAGGCAACCTACATTCCATCAGAGGTATAATGTGCAGCAGACAGAGGCTGAGCAAGGCCAGGGCAGTTCCTCATGAATGAAAACTAGATCAAGGTATCTTCCAAGATGTGATACATCTGTGGGGAGTTCCTCCGGCTGACCTCTTTTCCTTCTCTTTGAATAATCATCTGGCAAAATCCTGTTCCATGAGTCTATGCAAAAAGGCTTGGAAGACAGATGTCTGTTATTTCCTTTGGACTGGAATGTTCATGTATGCTTTTGTACCTTTTCCACTAATATACAGGGTACTTCTGAAGATTCAGGAGTCCCCCAAGGTCATTTGTGTTGACTCCCTTTTGGCCTAGACAGCTGTGGTTCTCCCTTCTTTTAGAAAGGACCAGGGGCCATTATCACAAGTTTCCTCACAGATGGGATCTGCTCACAGTGATGTTTGATACACTCCATCAATTATTTTCAGTTGACTGCCAGGATGATTGGGTCTTAATTCCTTTTGGGCACATGTTTACTGACTACGTGCAGCAGGTACTAATGGAGACAAGAAAGACTGCTTCTAAAAAAATCATGTTAACAAATGGAAATGATTTTCTAGTTTGTGCCAACAACATAACCAGCCCCCATGCAGGGCTGCTTGTTCTTTGGTTTTATAGTATTTGTTTGAATTACCATCCTATGGCCTTTCTTAATCCTCAGTTGAGGGTCGTTTGTCAGCCATTTCAGCATATCTGTCCAAAGATCCTCATCTTTCAAGCCAGTCTCATGTCAGAGTGCTCTGAAAAGGGGGTTTGCACAAGAGGTCTTCAAGTAAACTTGTGGCCCCTCCTTGGGATCTTAATTTTGTGTTAGAGAAGCTAACACTTGCGGTATTTGACTCAGCTAACTTGGCTGACTTTAGGTTCTTAACATGAAAAATAATTTTACTGATTTCTCTGACCTCTGCAAGAAGGTTGTCTGAGTTGCAAGCTCTTATGGTGGACAGGGTGTCTTTGAGAACTAATCCTTCTTGTATGCCTAAAACAATATCCAAGTTTACTGTAAGCCAAACTATCAATTTCTTTTACTGAACATGAGGGAGAAAAGATACTGTCTGTCCTGGATGTCCAGAGACAACACAGGTGCTGTCTTGCAGAACTAAACTTTCAGATCTTTGGATCAATTGTTTATTTCTTGTGAAGGTAAGAATACGTGACAACCTGTGTCAAAACAGACTTTCCAAATCGTTGTCTAAGGCTGCTGTTACCTTTATTGTTATACTCACAGTAAAATATCTATCCTAGGTAGAGTCCATGTCCTCTCTACCAAGATCTTTGCTTCATATTTGGCTTTTTGGAAAGTGCTGTATTCTAGAAATTTTCTAGAAGCTGCTCCTTTCTCCTCTGTGCATACTTTTACAAATCACTATAGGCTTGATTCCTTCTGTATGTCCTGATCAAGTTTTGGTAGGACCATTTTCCAGGGATTCCTGGACTCTTCTCCTTCCACCTCCAGAATGTAGTTA
This sequence comes from Protopterus annectens, assembly GCF_019279795.1. Taxonomy (NCBI): domain Eukaryota; kingdom Metazoa; phylum Chordata; order Ceratodontiformes; family Protopteridae; genus Protopterus; species Protopterus annectens. Next base: position 546,588,518 of record NC_056745.1, on the reverse strand, counting down.
TCTTTAGTAATCTACACATATAGCTAAGGCTACTGCAGCAGTGATCAATATGATGAACATAGTACAGTTGTGCAAGTTGAACTTGTCAGAACAGTAGATGTTTGAATGATCACTGCTGCAGTAGCCACTCCTCCCTCCACCCCCCCTTGTTTTTGCTGCGCTTTTTTATGCCAAGGTGTGGACTTTTATTTTTTGTTGTTCCTAATATAGTCCTTACAGGGCTTCTTCTTCCTGTCTATGCTGACAGGAAAGCTCTGAAGGGCTTTGCCCCCAACTTGTCTTTTAGTCAGCTCAGTCTGAGCTGCTTTACAGTTTGGGCATGTGGAAGGTGCCCTGAAGCTATAGAAGCTGGCTAGCCACCATATCCTTGGCAGGATATAACCCATATAGCTATGTCTACTGCAGCAGTGATCATTAAAGCATCTACTGTTATGGTAAGTTCAACTTACACAATTGTACTTTGCTCAACATGAAGGTCTCTAGATCCTGCTAACGGTAAGGTGGTCATCTCCCATCACATATTTCCAGTGACTCTGTGAGGTCAAGGAAGATGTTCCATTTCTAAAGCGGAAGCTAACTGGTTTCTATCAAGCCTTAATATACTCAAATTATTCCCTGAGCAGGATCAAGCATTATGGAAGACTGTTACTCCCCAGGAGGTACAAACCGCATATAAAAAAATACAAAAGGGGAAACCCCAGACCTGATTGGGGCTGCCTTTAGAAATTTATGCTGAGAGATTGGATAACTTTTATGCAGAGTTTGTGAGTCTTGCAAATTATGGTTATACCCTTGGGAGACCTACCACTCTCCTGGAGACTGGCTGTTATTTCCTTGATCCTGAAACCCAGAATGAATCCTGCACAATGTGCCCTTTATCCTTTCTCAATCTTGAATCTCGACTGTAAGCTTTTTTTTTATGCTATTTTAGCTGGTAGGTTAGCTCCCTTGTTTCCCCTTCTCATGCATTCTGATCAGTTGGAATTTGCACAGGGAAGAACCACAGCTGACAATTCTTTCCTGATTGTTGAAGGTTCTTCCTTCTCCAAACATCTCTTCTGATGTCCAGTCTGGATGCAGAAAAGGCATTCAACAGGACTTTTTATTTCTAAGAAACAAAACCAACCTCGGAAAACAGAGCTGTAGGTTGTACTGGCAGACTGCAGGACCAAGTACAAAGTGAAGATGCCACGCAGCCATCATATATATTTTTTACTTGTATTTTTATCTAGTCTTTTCAGTGAATCGTAACTGTACATGTTTATTGTATTAATGGCTTGGTCTAGATGTGGCTACACCTTAAGTTAGGAAGCTTGGTTATATATAGGATTTGGTATCTTGCAAGTTTTAACTCTGATGAAGTCCCATTAACAAAAGAAGGATGAAAGTGCTTAGTTTTTTTTTTAATTTTTATACAGTTTTAGTAAAGTCTTTCTACCTTATATATGTTGCCTGGTCCATTCTTGTCGCAAGGAGTGGTGATTTAGACTTATTGTAGCACATTTGTGTTTTTAGTTATACTAAGCTACAAGAAGCTTTTGACTGTATTTCCTGGTTTGTGTTTGTTGCAAATAGTGGCATTTTAGATCTGCTAGAGTGCCTTTGTGTTTCATTTTGCTACAGTAAGTTACAAGAAGATTTTGGCTGCATGACATCTTCACTTTGTCTGCAGTTTGCCAGTATGACCTACAGCTGTATTTTCTGAGGTTAGTTTTGGTTCTTGTATGTTTATTTTCTGGTGGTTCTAACTTTTTATTTCTAGTCATGAGATACTTAGGATTACCAAGTGAGATGATATATTTTTTCGGGAAAACTTCAGGGGTCCATTGCTAAAATAAAACTGGATTCTAAATTATCAAATGACTTTTTCTTTATTGAGTAGCATGAGACAAGGGTATCTGCTTTCCCCATTATTATATATTAATCCCTTAGCTGAGAAACAGAGGACTTCTAATCTTAAGGGTTATGATTGAGGAGAACAAATCTCGCTCTCATACGCAACACAGTCTCTTCTTCTTTCACACACAGGTTGGGAGGGTGGCCTAATGGTTAAGGTGTTTGCCTTACAAGCAGAAGGTGCGGGGTTTGAGTCTCACAAGGGATAATTGACTAGGCTTAAAATGGCTTGCAAGGGCAGTTAGCTTAGTACTAATCTTTGAACCTATGAACATGCATACATTCTGCTTTCATGCAAGCATTCACTCACACACACAGACAGATACATAAATACACTTGTACACATAAATACATATGTCATACCTCCCAACCGTACCGAATTACTCATTTTTTTACCGTGTTTTGGGGTCCAAGTAATGGGGTGCCACGATTCCCGTGTGGCACCCCTTCATTTCCGATTTCTTCCAAGCTTTTTTACATTTTTTCTTTTTTCGTGGTTTTTGAGCTGACGTCATCGCATGCACGATGACATCAGCTCCATCAGCTTGTCGGAATTGAGCTCTAGGGCTCACGTGTGCACATTTCCGGCTGGCTGTTTTTGTGCACGGAGTTATTTCTGCTTGTTTAGCTGCAGAGCTTAATTGTTTCTCGTTACTGCAGAGCTTTTAAGGTACGTTTCTCATTATTAGCTGCAGAGTTGGTACTGCTTTTATTTCTGCTCATGAACGTTAGCTGCAGAGCTTTTAGATTATTTTTTGATTCCGGTAAAGAGAGTGTGTGGACTCTTGAGTTATTTCTGCTTGAATTTCTGCTTGAATTATCCTGTGCTTCGGCACTGCTTTTATTTCTGCTTGTTGTTAGCTGCAGAAATTCAAATGCCTGTCATTATTTAGTGAATTCAATCCTTTAGTGATTTGCCACAAGAATCCTGAAAACCACAGATGCAGTGAGGAACATCTCATCTGATCAATCACCTCATATTCTTTCATTTGTTTTTTGGCACATTCAGTTGCTGCCTGATTTTTATCTACTTCTGGTTTGATTTCCATTCCCACTTGACACCAATATGCTTATGCTAAAGTAAGCAGGGGAAGTCATTATTGACTTATTCTCCTCATGTTACAAAACTTTCACTTTGGGTTTTGTGAGGTCAGCAGATATGTGTGCAGTCCCCTGATTCCAGATGTATACATGTAATCAATTTCAGAAGGGGGGGGGGTATAAATTCTTGGGATGCACTGATTTTTATAAATCATTTGGTGAGCATGAAGTATCATTCTTGTTTTCCAACACCTTTTGTGGCCAGTCAGTCACTCCAAAACTGTAAGGTAGGACAGGAAGAGCAAATTGGTTTATAGCGTGGACTTTTTTTCTAGATGTCAGCGCTGTTTTCAGTATTAATTTAAGTCTTCTGAAATATTCCTTACATGAACAAATGCGAATAAAATTTTGTTTTATTGTTGATCCTTCATACAGTATTTACAGACTCCCTCTTGCTCACTTTCTTTTATATCACACTCTTGTCCCAAACTGATGTTTTTTTGGTGCAGCAGCTTTCCTGCTTTAAAGGTTGCTTTTGCACATTTATCAAGGCCAAATAACATTATTATATCATCTGGAAATGTTTTGACCATTTACAGTCGTACTTTCAGTTCTTCATTTGATGAACTATACAATTTTAAATCATCTACAAAAAGAGGATGAGAAGTCTTTACACTTTGTTGTTTTCTGGGAGCCAGATTGTAGCTATGACCTAATCCTAATCTGTTAAGTAGACAGTTTAATGGGTTAAGGGCAAGAGAAAAGAGCAGTGATGACAGAGAGTCACCCTGGAATATCCCCCTTTGAATTGTTATCCCTGGATTAATAATAATTTGCCCTTTATCATGGCTTAGCTCATGGTCGCTGTAGTGTGATCAGTATAGGGTATATCTTATACATTTTAAGCACTCTTTTATTTGTGAATGTGGGATACTATCAAATGCTTTTTCATAGTGTATCCATGCCATACTTGAATTCTTTCCCTTTTTACAGTTCTGCATTATGACTTTATTTAACAACAGGTGATCCTTTGTTCTATATGACTTTCTTTTATTACCCTTTTGTTCTTTTGCCATGATTGAGTTTTCTTCTAAATAGGTTCATAGGTTGGTACTGGGCTATCTGCCCGAAGGCATATATTAGCCCAGCCACGTTGTGCGGTATTCACCGCCCCTTTAGTAGTTCCCTAGACCCTTGTACTAGCAGCTAGTACCCTTGGCCCCTATCTAGTAGTGCTGTTGGTGTGATCAAATTAAATGACTAAATGATTAAATGGTGTGATTAAATGACTATAAACTCTGCATCAATTCCAGTGTATAGTTTATACTTCATCAGAAAGCAAGTTACTAGTCTGTAGGTTTTATTATAGCTTGCAGGTTCACTGTTATGTAGGAATATTGTTTTTCCTGTTGTTAACCAGGCTGGTGTGTATTCAGGGTGGGCATATAAATAGTTCTAGTTTAAGGCTAAATCTTCATGTAAAGATGTTAATACTTTTTCCCAGAAGTTAGGTACTGCATCTGGGCCTGGGGTTTTCCAGTTTGGAGCTTTTTTTTTAATTAGTTTCAGTCTCTCTGGCAGTTAACTTCATCCCATTTCATATCCTGTACATTTGAACTTCTTATTCTTTCTTTTCCTTCTTCTGTCCATTTAGCATCTTTGTTATGTTCCACTAGATCTTCATAGATACTTCTCCAAAATGTACCTATGTCTTCTTTTTTTTTGGGGGATGTTTCATTTCCTTTTGCCTTGTTTCCCGATTGTCTGTAAACCTTTTTGAGTCATCAATAAATTGCTTATTTTGTACTTTTCCTTTATATTTATTTGCATATCTTAGTTTTTCCTGCCTGTGCTAATATTTTTAGTTTATTATTTGCAATAGTGCATGATAGATCCCTGATCTGTTATAATACCGCTCATTTCTTTTATCACATCTTTCTGCATAATTTTGTTGATCTGTTCCCTCGTCTATACTCTTCTTCTAACAGTGAATCTTCTATTCTTAATTGCTTCATAGATTTCTCTAAGCGATACTTCCATGATGGTATTCAATTTCTTCTTTTCCCTTGCCTTCCCTTACTACCCTGTGTTTCTGTGGTAAGACTTTGTTAATAATTTAGCTGCACAGTAATATATCCTATTTTACTTCTGTTATATTGCATGAAATCTTTATGTATAGTCCTAATTACTGTGTTCATTTGTTTTATCAAACTTTTAACTTTTTGGGTTTTATTGACTTTCTGTTTCTTTCATTGATCTTAATATGTCTGTCCATCTCTATTAAATCAAGCAACTCTTCCATTAGATAATTTTCTTCTAAACTGAGGGCAAATTCTTTGTTCTCCATTTCTTGTGGGCATTCTGTAGAAAGTTTCAGAGCATCTTCCTCTGCCACATTCTCTTCAGTTTCATCCTGTCATCCATTGCTCTTTCATATGGGAACTCACTGCCCTGTCACTTCACAACATTGACTGTGTTAGAGTTGCCACAGTTTCCTGTTCCTTCACTTGATGTGCAGCTCCAGCTGAATGTTTGTTCTGGTTTCCTGTGGAAGGCTCCAAAGTATCTTCATATGGCAACTGATCAGATGTTTCCTGCCCAACTGGTTTCTCCTTAACTTGCGGATCCATTACGCTGTTCTGCTGTGATGTCTGAGTTTCTAAACTAAATCCACCACTTAGAGAGGTAATCCATAACCTCAGTTTCTATTTCTTTAACTTCTCCATTACTAATCTTCTTTTTCTACTTTTCCTCTTTCTTTTCTTGTTTTTTGTATTGTAAAATTTTCCATGTTCAGAAGCCTTTGCCTGTATTTCTCTTCAAATATCTTAGGTGCTGCTCTTTTTGTATTAATGAGTTTTGCTTTCTCCTTTGCATAGATATTGCACCATATTAAATCTCTTTTTCTTTCCCATGTCCATATTTCTTCTTCAAATGTTTCCTGCTCCTCCCGTTTCTCTTTACTTTGGGGACTCATTCCATCATGCTGTGTTAGACTTTCTACACTAAATCCTTCACTTTGCAAGTATTCCATAACTTCATCTTCTATTTTTTTAACTTCTACTTTACTAATCTTCTGTGCTACATTCCCTCTTTGTGATCTTATTTTTTTTGTCGTGAAATTTTCCATATCTAGATGCCATTGCCTGTATTTCTCTTTGAATATCTTTGGGACTGACTTTTTTGTGTTGTCATTTGACTTTCTCCTTTGCATAGATATTGCACCATATCAGATCTCTCTTTATTTCCCATATCCATATTTCTTTTTTTATACCTTTCAAACATCGCTAGATTTTGTTCTTTATATTTTCGCACTTCCTTGGGTACTTTTTTTCCAAACCGCTCATTTTTTGGTCTATATAATGTTTTTATAAATCTGTTGTATTAATGAACACAAATTTTTATTTGAAGTGTCTGACAGTTTTTCGGTTGATATGCAAGATCTTCTGTTGTTCAGGTGACACTTGGAATCTTTACTTTTTCGGTCAGAAATTTATTTTTGTGCATGTTTGAACCCTCTCTTCTGGTTGTTTTTGGGTTATTTTTTTTTGGAAAACTAATTGACTTGCTACTCTGACATCTGCAAGAGAGTACAGAGGTTGCAGTGATTCATTGGGGGGGGGGGGGGGTTGACCTTTTTGCTTTTACATACATATTGGCTTATCTGTAGAAAAAAACCCTTGTATACCCTTACTATATAGCAAAGGTGGGAGGATGGCCACTGATGGGATCTGATAAGCAACAACTGATGGTTATTTTGTTTGGAAATGAGGCAATAATCTAATCTGGTGTAGATTCTCTTCTCATGGTTGTGTTAAGTCTAGCTGGGGCACTTATAAGATGAATGAAATTAAATAGGTTCATTGTGTAGGTGAGGGTATTTGGATAGAAGCATGCTTCATGCTCACCAAATAATTTATAAAAATCAGTGCATACCAAGGTTATATATTCCCCATTCTGAAGGAAGTATGGGCCTCCTTGGAAGTGATTACATGTATAGATCTGCAGTTGTGGGGCTGCACATATATGTGCTGACTTCACAAGACCCAAAATGTAGTGAAAGTTTTGAAACACGAGGAGAATAAATCTAAAATGACCTCTGCTTAATCTAGCAGGAGCATATCGACGTCAAGCAGAAGTGGAAATCAAACCAGAAGTAGATAAAAATCAGGCAGCAACTGAATGTGACAAAAAAACAAAAAAAAAACAAAAAAACATAAGGTGAAGAACCAGATGAGAAGGCAAGAAATGTGGAAAATGCATAAATATAGTTACAAGTGTAGAAAACTTCTAGAAGCACCTCATGTTGATCAGGATCGAACACAGGAATGTTTAAGGAGAGGCGAATTCAAACCAAGAGATGAAAGGTTAATATCGTTAGCCCAAGATAGTGGGCTTACATACATGTTGGTTTACAAAGTCCAATGAACATGTGGGAGAAACAGACAAGTGTAGGTTTTGTAAAACAGAATTGGAAGCGCACACCTCGTTGATGGTTGTGACATACTAATGTCAGAAGGACTGTATACTGAAAGGCATAATAATATGGCAAGACTGTTGCACTGGGGATTGTGCAAACAGTATACTATTCAAGTTGCTGTAAAATACTGGAGAAATGAGCCACAAAGCATCATAGAAAATGGTCTACATCTCATGGGATCACCCATTACCAGCAGTTCAAAAAGTAGATGGTAGAAAACCGGATATAGTGGTCCATGAAAAGAAGACAAAAGTATCACTGATCATTGAAATCACCACACCCAGTGACTTCAGTGTCTTGCATACAGAGAGAGACAAAGTTATTAAATGTCAGGATTTGCAGGCAGAAACAAGAGCAATGTGGAAGAAGGATACCCAGACAGTTCTGATAGTAGTAAGAGCAACAGGTCTTATAAAAAAGAATCTGCAATCATATTTAGATATGTTACCAGTACATGTAACCCTGTACGAATTGCAGAAGAGTCATTACTGCACACATAGCGGGTGCTATGAAGAGTGCTTCTGGCTGACATCAGAGAATGAAATGATACTAATTACTTGAACTTTAATCATACTTTGTCAAGCTCCACTCGAGTAACCTGCATGCATGACCTCAACCTGGTCTGTGACATCAATAGTATATGTTGGCAGGACAGATTTGTCTCTCAGAGACTTCCCCTTTTGTGGAATAGGCCCCTCTCCACGTCAAACAGAGTACCTCATGAACCCTTTTTAAGCGCAACCTGGATAACTAGATGGGGAACCAAAAATACACCCCCAGGATTCCACCTTTGTCCCTGCTGGACAGTGGCATAGGGTGCTGCCTTGTTGGAACATGGACTAAATTCTTAGCTAGGCTTATAAGGGCCTCAGGGCCAGTAGCCTAACTTCCTATAATCCTGTGTAACTCCATACAAATTGCAGGAGTTGTCATTACTGGACACATTACGGGTGCTGTGAAGAGCACTTCTGGCTGACATCAAAGTTAGAAACAATACTAACTTCATGAACTGTAATCATACTTTGACTTAGAAATGGGGTCCATTCCAATCATTGCATTAGAAACCCAAAAGACTTGGAGAAATTTAAAAAAAAAAAAAAAAAAAAGTCAAATACCATTATATCTGTTATTTACTAGGTTGTATAAATATGTGGAGGTTTCTCAAGATTGGAGACATGCACTTAAACCTGTCTTAAAGGGAAAGTGAAGTAGGACATTGGTCATACAGACCCTTAAGTTTACTTTCTTGTTGAGGAAAAATAATGGAGAAGGTAATAGCATTAGAAAGGCTGGGACTTGAAACCATATATCAGCATGCATATGTTGAAAATGGATCTGTTACCAGCTGTAACATGATGTTCTGTAACAGTAAAATAACAGCAAAAAAATGTGCTGTGGTGTAATGTATATAGTTTTACCTTCAGCATTTGACAGGGTCATACACAAAATACTGATCAATAAATTAGAACATCTAGGTATTGATTTACTCTTGACAAGATGGATAGTTGCATGACTTACAAATAGGACATGGCAAGTATCATACAGCAATTGGACACATGAAATTCTTGGTTACAGTCAGGGTGTCCCACAGGCCTCTGTCCTAGGCTCATACTTGTTTAGACTATATCTTTCAGACCTTCTACAGTCTGTTTGCAGATGACTGAAATTGGGTAAACTGATTACACGTGTTACAGATAGGACATGTCTACAAAAGAACTTGACTAAGCTGTTCATTTGGGCACAGGTGAATAATATGCTGGAATACACCAAAAGCTAAGCATATGAGATTTGTGAGGCATAAAGTTAAAAGGTGAATATTTAGTACAGCACACAGTGATTGAAACTGTAGATTCATTTAAGGATCTGGGTGTATGGGTAGATCCATCTCTGAGTTTTTGTAATCATATCAACCAACTGATTAATGGTAGTTCTACAACTACAGGTTGTATAAAAAAATTTAAAAAGTCTAGGAAATCTGAAATGAAGAAGTTACTGTTAATTACATTAGACCCAAACTTGAGTTTAGAATAACAATATGGAAGGTGATTATATTCAGCTATATGGAGTATTAGAGACTTCTACCTCTGGGAATGTTTGGGGTTATCAAAAAGTAATAGAGAATCATCAGACAATCTTTGTAGAAGATTCTGTAGGAATGAGAAGTGTACTAATTGGTTCTCTGAGAGAGGAGCTGATGCATGGAGCAGACTACCAAATTACATTAAAGCAAGCAGTAGTTTAGGTATTTTTAAGAACCACCTGGACAATTATAATGAGAACAACTGTTTTGCTGTTTGGCAGATTAGAAGGGCATTAATGTCTGTGCTTGAAATATTTCTGTGTATGTATGTATCTCACAGGGGATACCACTACCTGGGAAAGATTCCCCATGCACATAAAACAAAGCTCATCCCTTTCCATATTAAAGTGCAACTTGTACCTATGGATGGAAACAGAAAATTTACCACAGAACTGCTCCCTGTACTACTTATGGACAGAGGTAACTTATAAATGCCTTATCCAAAAAAGCAAGTAATCTCCATGGTGTCACGGAAGTCTCAAAACAACCCACTAAACAAGTATAGTGGGTCCAAAAACACAACAGTGTAAGAAACTTTTCTGTGTGGAAGATTTTCAGTCCCTATATCTCTAGTTAATCACTGTTTATTAATCAGACAATAATAGTAGAAGTAGCGAACTTAAGCTCGTCTCGTCAAAAAAAATAAAAATAAAAAATATATAATTGTACAGAATTGCTAAGTATTCGAAAGTAATCCAAGCAAGGCAGGCAGTCTGTTTCCAGTCAAAAATCCTTTATTAAGTACACTTCTGTGTACTTAAAGTATTTTCGACTGGAAACAGACTGCCTGCCTTGCTTGGATTACTTTCAAATGCTTAGTAATTTTGTACAGTTATATATTTTTTATAGGTTCATAGGTTAGTACTAAGCTAACTGCCCTTGCGAGCCATTTTAAGCCTAGCCAATTACCCCTTGTGAGACTCAAACCCTGCACCTTGTGTTTATAAGGCAAACACCTTAACCATTAAGCCACCCTCCCAACCCTAATGAGTTTGGCTTGACGAGTTTAAGTTCTGTACTTCTACTACTATTGTTTGATCTGATTAATATGCAGTGATTAACTAGAGATATATGGACTGAAAATCTTCCACACAGAAGTTTCTTACACAGTTTTATAAATGCCTTATCCCATACATGGGTTCCCTGAAATTATCTATGGAATGATTCCAGTTATTTTCATTAGAGATGATATATAATTATTGACAGTGAGATGGGTAAGACCTATCTAAAAACAAATGGGATAAGTTACTTACAGCAAAAGGGAAAATGGCTGAGCTTAAAATGACCCACAAAGGCAGCTAGTCTAGTACTTAAACCCGTCCAGTCTTTTTGTTTTTATTTTTTTTTCCTATACTTTTTTAGGCTCCTGTAGTGTGTTAAGAGACTATTTTGTCTTTTACATCAAGTTTTAGCCAAGATTCTGTAGAGGCTAATGTATCTAAGGAGCGTAGGGCAATGTCTGAATGTGTATGTGGTACTCTGCTGTGTATGCTTCCAAAGTTTATACTAAGGAACAGTAAACCTGATTGTGACTTTTGGGTACAGAATGGAGATGAATGTTTTTTTCTGTGCCAGGTTTTGTGTGTGTGTGTGTGTGTGTGTGTGTGTGTGTGTGTGTGTGTGTGTTGGAAGAGCAAGGTTTAGGTGGATGTCATCACTTTATTTCAGTTTTGTTTGTTGGGTGGGTGGACATTTGTGTACGAGTGTATTTTAAGTTGTTTTCTTTTAACAAAACTTTGGTGTTTAGATAGAGGTATTTATGGAGATAAAAATATGTGATACAATAAAGGTTAGGACAGGATTGTATGGGTGTAAAATGTGTTTTGGTTTGTGACGTAGTGGTTTAGGGGTAGGAGATAGTGATAGAGAAAGGTGTGTTTGAATGATCTAAAGTTTCTGAATAGGGTTAGGGGACACAGATTTTCTTTTGTCTTTTCAAGAATCTGTCTCACATCTGCCATTAAGTCTTTTTCTCCTTACTGCTTCCTGAATCCTGCTTGCACTTCTGGCAGTTCTTTTTCAGTGTATGATAGTAATCCCTATTAAATAAATTTTGATAGCACATGAGATCAGAGAGATTGTGCAATAATTTCATTAACTAGTTAGGTCACCATTAAGAAACTTTCCATAAAAACAAGCTTCCAAGCAGACCTTTCAACTGTCCATAGTTTGGAAAATACCTCTCAACTGTCGAGATTTTTACATTATGTCTAGAATTTTTTCCTCATATTTTTGGTCTGTTCCTTGTAAAAAATTGTGTTTTTCTTGGCAAATTATTAGAGATTGAAGTCTCTAAATAATGACAGACATTTGGGTTTCAGAGTTAGTCTTCAGAAAATACATGCTAGTACAAAACACGTTGTTCTAGCAACTTTTTAAGTTTATAAGAACAATCCCCCAGATTTACTAATCTTCCGTGCAGGACTAGCTTAGTCCTGCACGGAAGCGACCATGTAGGAGCAGGACGGCAGTGCGCCATGCATATTAAGGAGGTGCGCTGCCTAAGCTCCTAGGCTTACACTGAGCGTGTAAGAGTGCAGGGGCGTGTCTGAGGAGAGTTCTCAATAAACACGCCTCTGCAATGTAGAACAGCAGAAAGGGGTAATAAATGAGCGAGACCACTCATAGGTGTCCTCATATCCCCACCAACAGTCCCCCATGTGTACAACAGCAACAGTACATATAAATAAAATGAAGAAACCCTTTTATTTATTTATTTTTTTAATCCGATTAAAGCTAACCGTAGATGCATGGGTGTGCCCATCACTTAGCTACTGTTAAAGTAGCTTAAAAGGCTGAAGAGGATAACAAGGAAGATATATGCAAATGAAGCAGCACAGCAGTAGTGTAGTGGGCAGAGCATTTGCCTTATGAGCAGGCATTCCCGGTTCGAGTCCCACTGCAGCACATTCCATTTTACATGGCAAAGCACGTTATGACCAATATTTTTGTTGCATAACCCATTAAATAACTTATATTTAGGAACTGGAGTACTGCAGTAAATTCACATGTGAAGTGTCAGTGTTATAATGAGTAAGGCATTAGTAAGCAGGTGTAAGCACAAATAAGCAGTAGTAAGCATATTTAAACACTAGTAAGTGGGCTTAAGTCCGTTTGCATGGCAGTAAGCAATGCCTACACTGGCTAAGCAATTCTAAAGCTAGCTCTCTATAAGCAGATGTAATGGCAGGTTAGCAGTCCTTACCGTCACGCAAACCTGCTTACAACTGCTCAAAAGTGCCTTAATCACACTGTATCCAACAGCCCTTGTTCTACCCATCAACAAAATAAACAGCCATTCAGGTCTTGAACCCAGGACCCTATACACCATAGTCCCAGTAGTTATTCACCAAGCCATCACAGAAGTACAGAAGAATGAGGTAGTAGTAAACATGTCCTCACCATAGTATAACCAAACTGAACCTGTGAAAAGGCATCAGTATACAGTCATATGTGCCATAACCCACTACATAACATAAATATGTGAACTGGAGTACAGCAGTAAGCCCAGAAGTGAGGTGCAATTGTAAGTGTTGAAGTCCCCAATAAAACACAAGGACCCCACAGAGTGTACATACACATCAATCAGGGATACCAAGCGTACATATAAGGTGCATTGAATAGTATCACAATGCCAAAAAGGCATTATAATGAATGTCTAATGTAAGCAATGCTGAGCTTTGCACAGGCCAGCTTAGAATCTGTGAGCAATGTGTAGACCAGCTACCTCTTTGTGCCCAGTGGTATACCCCTTTAAACAATTCCATCCTTAGGTAAGCAGGTTTGCCCATAGCTTAGCCTTTTCAAAACCGGCCAATCATGGAAAAGTGCAGGAAATCGTCCCTACTTAAACCCAAGAGGCGGGAATACAGCTCATAACTGGTTTAGGTTCCCCTTGCAGGCACTGTAGCAGTAAGGGGAGAAGGAGTGCACTTCGGGCACAGTGCTGGTGCATCCAGGAGTCCAAGGTCATGGCAGGACTCCTAGTTAAAGACCATGCACAGAGACTTCTGCAGGGCCAATACCAGGGCTCCCAGTATAAGGCGGAGGCCTGGGACCATCTTGGCCGCGACCTCACCAGTGCCACTGGCATACCCCAAACTCGTGAGCAGGTCAGGCACCACTATGCCGACCTGAAGCGGCGGAAGGGTGACCTATTGGAGGAGTGGCTCCAAGAGGCTAGAGCATCAGGGGATGTTCCAGACATGTGTATTACCCCAGTATGTGTGTAATAAGTACCAGCTCAGGTATATCATGGATAGGTATAGCTAAATATTCCTCTTATGTCCCCCAGAGCTGCAGTGGAGTGGGCCATGAACTAGGAGGCCCACATCAGCCACCTGGCACAGTTGCGATGCGAGGGAGGTCAGTAATACTCATGCTTTTACTGTCATAGGAAATAAAAATAAAAGTAGTAGTAAATTAATTGCTAATATAAAACCTGTATTGTTCAAGGCAAGTACTACATACACTAGAGAATATGGCAGGAGGAGTCTCGTATGGCAGGACGAGTCTCATATTGTTTGTATGGCAATAAAAGTGTAATATCCTGACAAAACAGGTCTAACTGCTGCACTGCATGTGTATATTCTGGTATCATTTGGTAATGTAGATTTGCAATCATGTAATAGTACTGTTGTATTAAGCACTGTTACCCACACCATGCACCATAAATCGAATGTGTAGGAATGCCTGTATATGACAGGTATGTTTACCCCAGAGGCCATTTAGTACAACTGAGAGACACATAGACAGTAAACAGGGAAAATGCAGACAACAAAAACTGAATAGCACATGCAACTGAGATGTGAACTTTTATTTTTTTAGCACACACAGCCATGGTTCGAATCCTGTCAGTGGTAGTAGTCTGCATACAGAATCACACCCCACAACTGTACAGATATGTCCAGAATGTCTATTAAAGTGGCCCATATCTATTGCCTATCAACCCGTCCCCCTGGGAAATCGGTAGGATGATCCCAGACGTATAGGCAGCAAACAGGAAATACAACTGATTGACACACATCTATGACAACAAACAAACTTGGTACACTAGCAACTCCTCAGTACCTTATGTGACTAAGAAGCCACGTATGTCCCATTTACACACCAACTTGTTAAGCTCTGGTCAGAGTGTGTACAGTAACAAAGTGAGATGTATGTGCATAATAGTAATGTGGAACCTGGTACTGTCTGTGGAAACATTCTGGTAGTGCTAATAAACATTCCTCCCACAGATCTGTCAGATACCAACACTGTGCCCAGAAGTACAAGAATGATATGCAGTTGCTCTGAATAATGAGGCATTACACATCACTGTCACCCACACAGTCCTACATCATATAACTGTCTAGGAAATCTGTATAAGAGTGTTGTTATACAAGGTCAGAATGCATAAACACAGGAGATTAATAAGACAGAAAGCAGATTGGAGATATACAGCAATATCAATATAGCAGACACAACTGTGATGGACAGTGTTTGTTGCAGCAGACACAGCCATGATCTGAATCCTGGGAGTGGAATTAGACTGCATACAGATTCATACCCCTCAACTGTACACAAGGCCAGAATGTCCAGTATATGTGCCCATATCTGCTGCGTGTCCCCCTGGTACGTCTGTGGGATGATCCCAGATGTGTAGCCAGCAAACCGGGAATACAAGTGATTGTCAACCATCATGAGAACATCCCTGAAACTGTTAGGAGAGTAATATTGCAAGTATGTCCTATCTACACTCCCATGTTGTCCAGCTGTAACCAGAGTGTGTACAGTAACAGAGTGAGATGTATGTGCATAATACTAATGTGTAATCTGGAACTTTGTGTGGTGACAGTCAGGTAGTGCTAACAAACATTGCTGCCACAGGTATATTGAATATGAACACCGTGCTGAGAAATACAGACCAATATAACCTGTACTCGTACTGTCCACCCTGGTATTGTAGGGGATTATGAGTGTTGCAGTTTCTCTGAATAATAAAGTATCCCTGGTCACTGTCACCCACACTGTGCTACATAATATAACTCTGTAGGAAAGCATGTATATGTGTGTGTCAGGTCACTAAAGGTGGAAGAGGGCAATATTCTAGATATTTCCAAGCACACCAGCATGCGGTCAACACATGGATAGAGTCTGTGCAGAGTCTGCTCTTCAATTTTTCCCTTAGAACTTCTCTACTTGCAATCTAAACAGTCTATTCTCTATCTCAAAAGTTCAGCACTTGCTCCTAAAGCATTTTTATATAGGTAAAGTACTTATATACTAAACAAAGTACTACATTAGCCTAGAATCCCCTTGAGTACCCATTTCCCTATAGGTCCCTTCTGACTCAGTTACACAGCAAACTTTTTCTAGCATGTCGAAGGGTCAGTTGCTAGCGTCCTCTCCTGTTCAGCTGGTGAATCTGGGCATCTTGAGGCAATGTTACAATTGCCTTATGTACACAGACAACCCACTCCTTCTCCCACAAAACACAAATGCATGTGAGAGATGCAACTATATAGCCAAACTGGAGGCTGAGCTCTCTCAACTCAGCACTGGCAAGACCAGACAGGAGGAGAAGGAAACCACGCACACCACAAACCCAGTTTCACATAGAACTATCACAACTGCAAAACAAACACATAAACACACAAAGACATACTGAGGCACTGATCAAAAATCTACCAAAACTACAGAGGCCTCCAAAGCAGACACCCAAGCAACTGCCACCTCAAGACATAAGACATGCAACACATAGTTCTCAAATTCAGTGTGCTAAACAGTCACAGCCCTTAAGGCCAAACACAATGCCAGACACACTTGTTAGAGGTGACTCCATAGTCAGACACACTGACGTCCCACTCACCAGACTGAACAAGGAAAAGGTCACAGTAAGCTGCCTGTCAGGCGCTAGAATCCGCCACATAACACAAGCACTCAGGTCACTCCACAGCAAGTACAAGTATGACTCAGTCATTGTCCATGCCGGTGTGAACGACCTGAGACGTACCTCCCTGGACTACATGATAAGAGACATAGAGGAGCTCTCAGATTATGTAGCCCAGGCCGGTATGACCCTGACCCTGAGCAGTATCCTACCCTCACCAAGAATGATGCCACAATACAGAGACAAAATGATTAGCTTTAATAATTGGCTTAATTACTGGTGTCATTCTAAGGGGATCCAATGTCTGTCTGCCTGGGATGACATGCTTGACAAGCCACGCTGCTTCGCAAGGGATGGCTTGCACCTGTCACCCCTGGGCTTCCGGATATTGGCAAAGGCTCTTGCCACCCCCATAGTGCCTTTTTTAGGCAAGGCTCAAATGATAAACCTACCGCCCTAGAAAACAAAAATGGAGAAAAACTAAGGGTAATACTGCTCAATGCTGGAAGTCTAAACCTCAAGATGCACGCCCTCGAAGCCCTCCTCAGTATGGAGAACATCGATGTCTGTGCTGTGACTGAAACCTGGTTCAAGGCTCCTGAGAGCACCCCAGCACTATCAGGTTATACCTCATATCATGCGTTCCGGCCCCAAAATCCGGACCGAACCACAAAGGAGGGGAGTATCCATATTCATAAAGGATACCCACACCTCCAGGTTAGTGGCAACGCACGAAGCATCGGAGACCATCCAGGTGCAATTAACCATAGGTAAAACTGCCCTACAGTTTGTAGCATGCTACAGACCACCCTCTCAAACTCAGAAAACCCACACAGCCTTCCTGAAGACACTGGAGAGTATGAATGTCTCTCCAAACACCATCATATTGGGTGACTTCAACTACCCAAACATAAACTGGGGACATTACTCAAGCCCCAACACCCTAGCCCAAAGGTTCCTGGAGTTCATAAACTCAAATGCTATGGAACAACTAGTCACCATTCCCACAAGAGGAGAAAATATACTAGACCTGATCATCACAAACATGGGGACAAAATGCTCCACACCAGAAGTATATCCCTCATTGGTGAGATCAGACCATAAATTAATCTCACTGGAGATCCACATCCCGCCCCAAACCCCAGCAAAAAAGACCACAGTGAAGAACTTCTCAAAAGCAAACTTCACACTTCTTAAGACTGGAGTGGTATCCTTCAAGGCCCCCGAGCCAGTGGAAACCACAACCCACGCTGCTGAAACCCTTACAAATGCCTTCTACGAGCACCTCCAGGAATGTATGGATCAAACAATCCCTAATAAAATGAAGACCCTTTCCACCAAAGGCATGCGCCCGGTCTGGTGGACCCCAGCCATAAACAAACTCTACAACAAGAGGAGAAAGCTACTACATGACAGAGCAAAATCCCTAAAAGGGAAGGCATCTCTGATCAATACTAGCAAAAAACTACGATCACTCATAAAATCATCCAAGGCCAACTTTGAGAGAAAAATCGCTAATGACACAAAAGACAATCATAAGGCCTTCTTTAGCTATGTTAGAAACCTGGGTGGAAACTCCCAGATATGCTCAGAATTAGTCCAAAATGATACAAAAATCACTGAACCCACAGACATTGCCAACATACTGGCAGACAGGTTCAGTGCAAATTTCTCCCCTCCCTCCCCCCCCAAAGGAGAAATATCTGTCCCACCAGAGTCTAGCCTCCCAAACATCTCAGATGCCCAGGTGAGAGCTGCTCTCTAAAGCAAAAAACACAGCATCAATGGGACCGGACGGTGTCCCCGGCTGTGTGCTACACGAACTCAATGAGGAACTAAACCCACACATAAGGCTGCTGTTTAATCTTAGCCTTACTACAGGATACGTACCCAAAGAATGGTGTACGGCAACTGTGGTCCCACTCCACAAAGGCGGTGCTTCTACGGACCCTGGAAATTACCGCCCCATAAGCTTGACGAGCCTTGTCTGCAAAGCTATAGAGAGGATCATAATGGAACTCATAAATAAAGACATTGGGGACCTACAGACACTGGATCCTACCCAATTTGGCTTTGTCAAGGGCAGATCCTGCCTCATGAACTTGGTCAACTTTTTCGAAACAGTCACTAAGGCCATTGATGAGGGTAAGGCAGTTCACACAGCCTACCTTGACCTAGCAAAAGCGTTCGACACAGTACCCCACTCAGGCATCATAGAAAAGCTCACCAGCTTAGATGTAAACCCATATGTCACAAGATGGGTTGCAAACTGGCTCAAGGACAGAACCCACAGGGTTAGAGTTGCTGGTGCCATGTCAGACTCTAAGCCGGTCATGAGCGGTGTCCCACAGGGCTCAGTCCTGGGCCCCTCTTGTTTGGCATATATTTTTCTGAAGTGCAGGCAAACATAGGGGGATTGTGGCTGACAAAATTTGCAGATGACTGCAGACTGGGCACCATAATTGACACTCCATCAGACACAGACATCCTCCAGAGAGGTCTCATAGAAATGGATAACTGGTGCCAGAGCCATGGCCTTAAGCTAAATGCCAAAAATTGTATAGTCATACCCTTTGGGAAAAACAAGGTAACCCTAATTACCACATAGGTGGTAATCCATTAAACACGGAAGAAGTTATCAGGGACCTGGGGACCCAAGTTGACAGTAACCTCTCTTTTGACACTCACATTGCCAAAGTGGTTAGGAAGACCTTCTACATTGCCCACCTGATCATGAAGGGATTCACATCCAGATCAGGAGAGGTCATTGTACCACTGTACTCTTCACTTATCAGACCAATGATTGAGTACAATGCCCCATTCGGAATGTACCTTACCCGACACCTGCAGCAGTTGGAAAGACCCCAAAAGTTCCTCACCAAAAGGATAAAGGGGCTCAGACATCAGTCATACGCTGCCCGACTGAAGAAACTCCAGCTCTGTTCAGTCGCATACCGTCTGCTCAGAGGTGATCTGTGCCTGACATACAAGGCCATGTCCAACCCGGAATTAATGGACATGCTCCACCTCAAAAAATCCAAATCCACCAGAGCCACGAGAGCAAGAGACTTAAACCTCAACATGGATATAAATAGGACGTGCTGGAGGGACAGATTCATCACCCAGAGACTCCCTACACTATGGAACAGAATCCCAGTCCATGTGAGGCAGAGCCCCTCACTGACTCTGTTCAAGAGAAATCTTGACGAATGGATGGGAGATCCTAGGTTTACCCCGTGAATCATCTCTGTGTCACTGCTGGACAGAGGCACAGCAAACTAATGGGTATAGTATTCTAATCCTAAGGGGTGGTGAAAGCCACACACACTCTGGCTAGGCTTATAAATGCCCAAGGGCAGATAGCCTAGTATGAACCTATGAACCTATAAGAGTTGGATAGCATAGTGCAAAACATCAACCCAGAATCCGGGCGTATGTGTACAAACAGTTAGTCAGTGTTAACAAACTTTCCCTCCACAGGTATACCAGGTAAGAGGTGTATACTGCAGGTAAAACCGGTTCATGTGTAATGATGACAGCCATATCACTGTCCAAAATAAGCCTATAGGGTACTGTAGTAAGTCATGCAAGGTGTACAGATAACATCACTGACTAGGAAAGTAATGTTGACTACAGGAATATACTACTTGTTAATTGACATATCCCCC